>NC_030851.1:20562465-20566998 GCF_000208745.1 Theobroma cacao | reverse complement strand
GGGTTCATAAAAACTTAAAATTTTAACCCGAGGTGAAAAATGACCATTTTGCCCCTATTATGAAAATTGTTGAAACTTCTAGTTTTCTTCGTGTTTTCATCAGCACACATCATTTATACTGTCTTATGCCTATTTAGACCTTAAAATGTCATAAAACTTTCTTTTGGAAGCTTATTAGAGAAAATGACGAAACTACGCCTAGCTCATATTATTACATTTATACTTAGTTATAAGCCTATAGAAGTTGGGGTATCACAGGATATGACTTCTATAATCCCACTGAGTAAAAGGTGTTTTCGCAAGGCATGTCACTTTCTTTGAGAAAGAGTTCCTAAGTGAAAAGGCTAGTGGGAGTAAAGTTGTACTCGAAGAAGTTTGAGACACACAAATTGATATTTCAAAGTAAACTGAACATGAGGTTGTGACATCTGATGTACAACCACAACCTCAAGAGACACAACCACTCCAAAGGTTTGGTAAGATACGTAAAGCTCTTGAGATATATGGATTTCTCTTAGATAGAGACATATTGCCAATAAATAATGAGCCAACAACCTATGAGGAGGCAATGTTGGACATCGATTCTGAAAAATGGCAAGAAGCCATGAAATTTGAAATGAATGCCATGGACACAAACCAAGTATGGACTTTGGTGGATCCAACTAAAGGGATAAAACCTATTGGGTGTAAGTGGGTCTTTAAAAGAGAAATCGGCGTAGATGGCAAGGTTAAAACCTTTAAAGCTAGACTGGTTGCAAAAGGTTATAAACAAAGACAAGGAGTTGACTTTGAGAAAACTTTTTCACCAGTGGCTATGTTTAAATCTAATAGGATTTTACTTGCAATTGCTATATACCATGATTATGAAATATGGCAAATGGATGTAAAAACTGCATTCCTTAATGAAAATTTACAAGAGAAAGTGTACATGACACAATTTGAGGGTTTTACATCCAATGTTAATGCCAATAAGGTGTGCAAGCTTCAAAAGTCCATTTATGGACTTAAGCAAGTTTCTTGGAGTTAGAACATCTATTTTGATGAAACTGTCAAAGGTTTTGACTTCATCAAGAATGAGGATGAATCATGTGTCTACAAGAAGGCTAGTGTGAGTGCCATTATTTTCTTAGTGCTATATGTGGATGACATATTGCTCATAGGAAATGATATACCATTATTGCAATCTACTAAGATTTGGCTGTCTAAACAATTCTCCATGAAGGAATTGGGAGAAGCAACTTACATTCTAGGAATAAAGATCTATAAAGATATATTTAAAAGGTTACTTGGTCTCTCCCAATCCACATACATGACAAGGTGCTAAAGAGGTTTAGCATGATGCAGTCCAAGATAGGGCACTTGTGTTGCCAAAAACTTGTCATTTAAATTTCTACCTACACAAGTATACGTATCGAATAGATAGTATATAAGCAAGCAGAGTATCGATCCCACAGAGAGTTTATCTAAAAAATTACTAAGTACTAAAATTAAAACAATTTAATTTTATCCAAACAATCAATATCAAATAACTAAATTAATTAACTAAAATAATTAACCAAAATTTAAACTAAAAAGAAAAATAATAATAATAATAACTTGAGAAAAAATCAAATCAAACAAGCCTAGGATTACAATATCCCTCACACTTAATCTAAATCTTATCTCTCTTCCTTAACTTATTTGAATGGGTTGAATTGCTAACCTAAAGTCCTCAATTATTTATAAGGCCTGACTCATCTTATAAAAATATCTATTTTAACCAAAACACTATATCCCTATGTAAATTGAAATCAAAACAGACTCATTAAGTTTAGGTTCTAATCTAGCTACATATTGCCTATGGCTATATCCCTATCCTATACGCAAATCAATTAATATGATCATATGCTATCCCAATTTTAGTCTACACTAAACTCCCTTTCCCAAGTTTGTTTAGGTTCCTAAATAAATTTGATTGGTGATCAAGCAATTAAAAGCATTAAGAATAAATTAGAATAAACAATTCAAATCCTATTAAAGATAAGCAAGAAAGAGATTAAAAATTTAGATTACATGTGAGTTCAATTGCAATCCTAGAAAAAAAAAATTAGCTACTCATGATTGCAAAAACAAATAACATTATATATAGTTCAACCATTGAGAGTAATGAAAAATAAAAGCTAAGGAAGAAACAAAACAAATATTTTTAGTTTTGCTCTCCAAGTTTCAGCCTCCACTTCTAGCTTCTTGAATCTGCAAAAGTTGTCTCCTTAATGTATCTTGAAAATATCCTATTTATAATAACAAACTTAACCTATAGTTCCCTAAGTTGACCTATGATTTAATTGGGCTTAAAAGTGTAATGGAAGGCCCAAACATCAATTGTCATTCTTTAAAAATTGTAATTCCCCCCATAGTACGTCCAACCATTTTTCGATGCACTTTTCTCTATTTTTGAAGAAGAACTGGTAAAGTGATGTTCATTAAAGTTTAAGCTCTGTCTCTTATCTTTCCAATGGTCCAAGAATCGTAGCATTTGGAGTTCTGTAACGCAAGTTATGGCCAAAACACTGAAACATATGCAAGTAGACTTTCAAGTCTTTCAACACTGTACTTTCCAAAATTGAGCCGAATTCCCTTAGTTCTTACAAAAATATAAAAACTAATAAATAATAACCAAATTAAAAGAAATAACATAAAATTAAAATAACTCACTTAAAAATAAACTAATTATAAAAACAACTAAAAATAACTAAATTATAATTAAAAATTAAGGACTTAGCTAATATTTAATAACAAAATTGGACTAAAATAATTCTATAAAATAGAATTATCAAATGAACCCTGCAGCCAATTGAGATTGGTCAAGGCTTGGTTTCAATCATGCAACGATATGATTCATATTGAATGATTAAGGGTTTTTCTTCATTAATAAGACATTAATTATAATGAGTTATAAGTCTAATTGGATGAAGTCCATGAGATTAATATTGCCTTGCAAGGGAACTGTAATGAGTTACAGTTATGTGATCTTTATGCATCAAAGCATAATCTCAAAATTTTCTAGGCTAATGTATCATTGAGATTGGACATCAATGATGCTTAAAGACTAGTACATTCTATGTTCCTTACTTTGGAAGTAAGCAATTGATCTCATAGATTAAAGTATAGAGATATTTGGAACTAAAATGTAGGTGCTTGCCTAGGAGAGCAAGTTCACTGAACATGACCAGCTATGAGAAGTGCATTTAGTAATACACTCCAGTTTCTATTCAACACTTCTCATATGTTAATCATGTAAATACTCCATAGACTTGAGACACCAAGTTGTCATATATATGGAGTGTTATGCTTTAATTTCATCCCTATGGCTGCTTAGCCAAGGATGCCTAAACAGAATGTTTTTGAGTAAAGCATGAAATATGTGATGGCAAATGAGTGGTCAAGATAAGAATCATCACCTTAAGTGTTTTAGGGACATATCCTATTAGTTCTTAGTTAACATTATCTTATTGAAGTCCTTGGTTAAGGCGACTTGGAGATTATGAAAAGGTTTCATAAGTTTCTATAAAGCTAATGCTCAAACTATAGGAATGAATATGGAGGTCCATAAAAGTTGACATTGTACCAAGCTCTCCGAGATATAAGTCACACACAATGATTGCATTTGAATTAAATTGAGAGAGTGATGATTTAAGTTAGACTTAAATCACATGCTAGGTAATTAACTTCTATAAACTTAATTAAAAGAGTTTAATTAAGTTTTTTAGCATAATATATAAATAGTTATAATTATAATGCCAAAATTGCAATATCGCAAAATTAAAGTTAATCTTAACCTAGTTATATAAATCACATTTAACTAGTTTTCCACATATGAGAAAGAGTTGTCAAGAAAGAAAAGAAAAAGGTTTCTCCTTGTGTGTCGCCACCTACATTGTGAGGAAGAAAAGTTGTTTTAAAGTAATTTTTCAAGTGTGTGATTCGGGCATCCTTGTGAGAAGTGAATAAAGAAAAATGTTGTCCCCTTTACTAGCACAAAATCATAGTTAAAATCTTCCTCATTTGTTGAAAGGTTCAAGTGAAACCATGTGTAATATCATTGGAGGCCAAAAGCTTGATTAGCTAGGGTTCTTGCTTCTTTTAGTGTTCACGGGTTACATTGAGGAGACTGCTATTTCGATCAGAAGACTATTTTGATGGTTAGCTTCTGATTTTATGATTTTATATGCCATTCTATGTGTTAAAATATTACCATGGTGATTTATGGGTGGAGGCATGTTTTGGTTGTAAAGTTTTAGTTTTCTTTCCATTGCATAATTTTGAGCATGCTGTCCATAGCCAAACCCAACATTGGTATCAAAGCCATCGATGGCTCAATTTTAACACCTTAAGATTGTCACGACCCAAATTCCGGGCCATGACTAGCGCATGGGTCCAATGGACGTAATCCACTAAACCCAAGCAAGCCTATTATTTATCTTACTTATAATCCCATATATTATCACTAAGTCATATTTCATAACTTTGAATCAAAATAGTGATATACATTGC
>NC_030851.1:20515625-20560691 GCF_000208745.1 Theobroma cacao | reverse complement strand
CACCTAGGTTTACTTGTTTTTCCCTTTGTTCTTCCTTTTTTCTTGTTGCTGGTTGTCTAGGCCGAATATGGTGAGAGAATTGGGGATTTAATGGGCTGATTTCTATAGAAAATAATAAAATAATCAAGCATGCCACGTGTCACATGCTTATTGGCCCAATTTTTAACTTTTTGACTTTTTCTTCTTAATTTTCCACCACAATTATTCTGGTATTTATCCAATCCTACCACATTTAAAATCCCTTGGTCTTGACAAGTGCTGGGGCGAAAAATTTACCGATTTACCCTCGGAACAAAAAAATTAAGATTTTGCCCCTACACTCTAAAATGTACCGGAATCACATTATTTCTACTTTTCAACCTCAAATAACACTAATATTGATCAATATTAACCAAATGGGGCAAAAATAATTTTTTTTAAAATTCCCGTTTAGTCCTCTAGTGGCAAAATTACCATTTTGCCCTTGTACTCCAAAAATATAGAGAATCATAATTTTTCACTGCTAAACATCATTTTATACTCCAATAATCATAATTCTATTTCATATAATTTTTCTTGATCAAATGTGATCAAATCTTGGCTAGAAATCTCCATTTAATCATCAAATGGTAAAATGACCGTTTTGTCCTTAATCGGTCAATTTTCCTGATAAACTCCAAACTGGACCTTGAACTCCAAATCACTATTCTAAGCCATTCTGCGGGTTTCAAAATTTTCAATTTCCTCTTAGAATTTCTATTTGCACTAGTTCAAGGCTCGATTTAACTTAGTTGTACCACTCGATACAATACCGTCTTTTAATTGAGCTTGACAAGGTCTCACATTCTCCCCCACTAATAAAAATTCGATCCCCGAATTTAAACTCAATGTAGAGTGGGTTACCTTTACATATCGAAGAGGTGTGGATGCTTCGTCCGCATGTCATCCTCAGCTTCCCATGTTACCTCCTCGCTAGTGTGATTTCGCCACAACACTTTCACTGAGGCTACATCCTTTGAACGGAGCTTTTTAACTTGCCTATCAAGGATGGCTATCGGTTGTTCCTCATAGGTTAGATCATCTTGTAGCTGAATGGTTTCATACCGTATTACATGTGATGGATCTGGGTTGTACTTCCTAAACATGGACACATGAAACACGGGATGGATATTCGAAACGTCTGGCGGTAATGCCAAACGATATGCCACTGCTCCAACCCTTTCTAAGATCTCGAAGGGTCCTATATACCGAGGACTTAACTTACCTTTCTTGCCAAACCTCATTACCCCTTTAGTTGGCGAAACTTTCAAAAATACATGATCTCCTACTTGGAACTCCAAGTCTCTCCGTCGGTTATCAGCATATGACTTTTGTCTACTTTGTGCTGTTAACATCCTCTAACGGATCATGCGTATTTTCTTAGTGGCATCCTGCACCAACTCAGGCCCCAAAAGTTTCCTTTCTCCTACCTCTAGCCATCCAATGGGTGACCTACATCTCCGTCCATATAATGCCTCAAATGGTGCCATTTGGATGCTAGTTTGGAAATTGTTGTTGTAGGCAAATTCCACTAAGGGTAGATATTGCTCCCACCTGACACCAAGGTCTATCACACAAGCCCTCAACATATCCTCCAATGTCTATATGGTCCGTTCAGATTATCCATCAGTCTAAGGGTGGAAAGCTGTGTTGAAATCCAACTTAGTGCCCAATGCTTCTTGCAACTTTCCCCAAAACCTACTAGTAAACTGAGCTCCTCTGTCAGATACTATAGAAATGGGAATACCATGTAGTCGCACTATCTCATCCACATAAACTCGAGCATATTGGGCAGCCCCATAAGTAGTCTTAACCGGAAGAAAATGAGCTGACTTTGTTAACCGGTCCACTACTATCCAAATTGAATCATATCCCCCACTGGTTCGAGGCAAACCCGTTACAAAGTCCATAGCAATATGTTCCCACTTCCACTCGAGTACAGGTAATGGCTATAGTAGCCCTGCAGGCTTTTGATGCTCGGCCTTAACCTGCTGACAAACCAGGCACTTGGAGACAAACTCAGCTACATCTCTCTTAAGTCCTTCCCACCAATACACCTCTTTCAAATCTTGATACATCTTTGTAGCCCCTGGATGTACCACATAAGCTGCCATGTGAGCTTCCTCCAATATTTCTCTCCTCAACCCGTCACCATCAGGCACATAAAGTCTGGTTCCATACCTCAACACTCCATCTGTGCCTTTAGTAAACATTTTTCCTTTCCTACCCTGAGGATCCTCTAAGGCCTTAATCACAAACTCATCTTTACTTTGTGCTTCTTTAATCCTGTCCATTAAAATAGGCCTCACTCTAAAGTGTGCTAGCAAAGCATTTGTCTCCGCAACTTCCAAACGCACACCTATGTCTCCCAAGCTATGGATCTCTCTAACCAAAGATCTCCTACCAATGGAAATATGTGCCAAGCTTCCCATTGATTTTCGACTCAAGGCATCCGCCACTACATTGGCCTTACCGGGATGATAAAGAATAGTACAATCATAATCCTTTAGCAACTCCATCCATCTACGTTGCCGTAAGTTAAGATCCCTCTGCTGAAATATATACTTCAGACTTTTGTGGTCCGTGTATATCTCGCAAGTCTCACCATACAAGTAATGTCTCCAAATCTTTAAGGCAAACACGATTGCTGCCATTTCCAAATCGTGTATGGGGTAATTCTGCTCATGCCTTTTAAGTTGCCTAGATGCATACGCAATCACCTTCCCATGTTGCATTAATACACATCCTAAACCAACCCCCGATGCATCACAAAACACCGTGTAACCCCCTGTGCCTTGCGGTAGGCTTAACACTGGAGCTGTGGTGAGACATGCCTTAAGCTTCTCAAAACTATTCTCACAAGCATCAGACCACTCAAATTTTGTATCTTTACGTGTCAGCTTAGTCAAAGGGGCAACTATTTTGGAGAAGTCCTTCACAAAGCGACGATAATAGCCAGCTAAACCCACAAAGCTTCTAATCTCCGTAACTGATGTTGGCCTTGGCCATTTTTTCACTGCTTCAATTTTCTTTGAATCAACTTGTATCCCATCCTTAGATACCACATGCCCCAAGAATGCAACACTTTCGAGCCAAAACTCACACTTGGAGAACTTAGCATACAATCGATGTTCTCTCAAAATTTGGAGCACTATCTTAAGATGCTGCTCATGCTCCTCTCGGCTCTTTGAATATATCAAGATGTCATCAATAAACACCACCACAAACTTATCCAAATAAGGCTTGAACACTCTGTTCATCAAATCCATAAAGGCTGCGGGAGCATTCGTGAGCCCAAATGACATCACTAAGAACTCATAGTGCCCATATCTTGTTCGAAATGCGGTCTTGGGTACATCTTCGTTTCAGATTCTCAACTGATGGTACCCAGATCGCGGATCTATCTTAGAGAAACATTGTGCTCCTTGTAGTTGATCAAATAAATCATCTATCCTTGGGAGAGGATACTTATTCTTCACCGTTACTTTATTAAGCTGTCGATAATCAATGCACAGCCTAAGTGACCCATCTTTCTTCTTCACAAATAACACTGGTGCTCCCCATGGGGATATACTAGGATGGATGAAGCCTTTATCCAACAAATCCTCTAATTGATCCCTAAGCTCTTTGAGCTCTGCCGATGCCATTCTATATGGGGTTATGGATATAGGTCTAGTGCTGGGAATTAAATCTATGCAAAATTCAATCTCCCGCTCGGGAGGTAAACCTGGTAGCTCCTCAGGAAATACATCCACGAACTCCTTCACCACCGACACTTGACTTACATTTCCAACCTTCGCTTGAGTATCCCTTACAACAGTCAAGTAACCTATACAACCCTGTCGTATTAACCTTCTAGCAGAAATGACCGATATCAAATTGGTTGGAGCATTACTCCTATCCCCCTGAATACTAAATGATGATTCACCGGGGAAATCAAATCTAACCAATTTATGATAACAGTCCACACTAGCATGACAGGGTGATAACCAATCCATCCCCAAGATCACATCAAAGTTTAAGGTGTCTAACACCACCAAATTCACCAAAGTGTCATTGTCCTTGACTCGTACTACACAGGACTCATATTCCCATTCGGCCACAAATATCTCCTTGAAAGGAGTAGACACTACTAATTGTTCCTCTCTCCTAACATGATCTCTACCCAACCGAGATGCAAAACATGGAGAGATAAAAGAATGAGTAGCACCAGGATCAAATAGTACCCGAGCATTCATATCACAAATTGAAAGAATACCTGAGACCACGGCATTGGATGTTTGGGCCTCCTACTGTGTTAAAGCAAACACCCTTGCCTGGCCTCTACCAACAAAACTCTAATGTCCAGACCTAGATGGCCTGCCTTGAGAGAAAGTACTAGCACCTCTACCCCTCGATCCACTAGCCTCCCGGCCAAATGAGGCAGCAACTGAAGGAGCAGACGAAGCTGGCTGGGTGGAACCACGAGCAGAATCTTGTGATTGATGAGCCCTCGGACAATCTCTCCTAATATGCCCAGGTTGACCACACCCCGAAACAAGTTCTTATGGTAAGGAAACATCGTTCACTATGTCGTCTCCCACAAATATCACAAGGGTGGGTGACTTGACTACTCTGTCTCGAATCTTGTTATCTCCTAACATTGAAAGTTTTCTGTCCTGTCCCAACACTAGCACTAGGCAGGTCACTCCTCTATTGGAATAATAGTAAATCCCTCTGTGGACCCTGATTGTTAGAAGACGAACCACCACTACTGAAATCTCTCGGACCTTGATAACCCTCAGTCTTGGCCCTCTTTGCCCTATCCCTCGCAGACCTACTCTCACTGGTCCTCATCTCAATGCACTGAGCACAATCTACTGCTGTGGAATAGGTAGTGAAATCTCGAGATGCCACAGCCCTAAACAGTGGCTCTACTAACCCATCCACAAACCTCTGAATCTTTATCTCCTCAGTAGAAATGAGGTAGGGAGCATAGCGAGACAATTGTGTAAACTTGATGTCATACTCCAACACTGTCATACTCGAAGTTTGTACCAAATTCTCAAACTCTCTAGCTCTGGCATTACGAACACTGAGTTGTAGGAACCAATCCAAGAAGGCTGCACTAAACTCACTCCAAGCCAATGGTGCTGCATCTGTCAGTCTACCTCTACACAAGGAGCTATACCATTCCTGCGCCACATCCTCTAATCGGAAGGTGGCTAACTCGACTGATCAGAGACTAGAGCATCCCAAAACTTTACGTATCTTCTCCATCTTATCCAGGAAAACCTAGGGTTTCTCTAATGCATCAGACCCTGAAAATGATGGAGGCTTAAGCTTTAGGAAATCGGGAAGAGAAATCTCTAAGTGACCTTTCTTCACCTCACGATATTGGCGATCGACCTGTCCTTGGGAGCTAGGAGATTCTTGTACTGTAGGTCTCCCCTCTACTACCCTCTGTATATCCTCCATACGAGTCGCCATCATCTCTACAACCCGGTTAACTCCTTGTAGGCCTGTTGCCAAATCCTCAATAGTAATACCCCCAGCTGGGTGTCTATCTACATCACTTGAGGACTGTCCCTCCTCTTGCCTACTCACAGGAGTATCCGACCTCACAGGCCTAGTGACCCTACCACGTCTACCTCGGTCTCTCCGAGTGGATGCCCATGGTCTATTTACCATCTCAATGGGAGCATCTTGCTCCCCTACCTGTCTTGAGGCGGCTCGTGTCTTAGGTGGCATTCTTACCTAGACAAGAGCAAACACTTGTTATTAAACACATATTATAATCATACTTAAGGCAAAAGATGGTTTCTAAGATAGGGAATCTATGCGGTCATTTGGTTGTAAAATATGCCACGGTTCACACTTCACAACCGAAGTTCCCACATAAAAACCTGACACTCCGTTGGACCAACAAATGGAAGTTCTAGGACCTAAACAAACTTAGGGCTTTGATACCAACATTGTCACGACCCAAATTCCGAGCCATGACCAGCGCATGGGTCCAATGGACGTAATCCACTAAACCCAAGCAAGCCTATTATTTATCTTACTTATAATCCCATCTATTATCACTAAGTCATATTTCATAACTTTGAATCAAAATAGTGATATACATTGCCAACTCGTACTGGCATTACTCATTTAAAATTTACATTAAGTTCATCTATACATAACAAAATAATACTCGACTTCCAGCGGAGGGACTCGGATGAATATATTGCTACCGAATGCCAAAACACCTACCAAAAGATGGACACCGGTCTACAAGGACACCTCCTCCTAATTATCGACTGCCTCGTGATTTGAAAACATGAATTTGAAAATGGTGAGTATAAACCCAGTGAGTGAACAAAGAAGGGAACAAGCAACAATTAGGGAGAATTTAAAATCATTATGCACTTGTTTCAAAACAATGCAATTTAGTTCATTCCTATTTAAAACCCCTCCAAACCCGAGAGTTTCTCGCTGCAGTGAGCATGAATTTCGTTGCAGCGAAAACGGAGCAATAAGAGAAACATTTTTCCTCACTCAACAAAAAGCCATTCTGCTAAACTAATAAATCAACATAAAATTCATGAAATTCTCAAAGTACAATATGTCAAATTTCACGTACATTACAACCATAAATCACTGTTCATCAATTTGCTATATCACACATATTTACATATGTATATATATATATACGTATATACCATCATCATCATTTCACCAACCCATCCTCATCATCACCAGCTCATCATCATCATCACCAGCTCATGCGCACTCCCTACTCNATATATACCCATCATCATCATCTCACCAACCCCATCATCATAATCACCCAGCTCATCATCATCATCACCAGCTCATGCGCACTCCCTACTCGCACATAACCTACTCATCCTCGGCTTATACGCACTCCCTACTCGCACATAGCCGAGTCAACATAATTACACAACATTATATTAAAGCATATATGTATATCAACATAATGCAGCCACATAGAAATCCATAATAACCACATTTTATAACATAAACCTTTTCTCAAAAGCTTGTTCCCAAGGCATTCATTTTCATGAAAAATTGCATAAAATCATTCAAACACTTTGTTCAAAACAGTCATATTCCCAAAACAATTTTGATAGGCAGTCCACTCACAAGAGTCAAAAATCCGGATTCCGGGTGCACTCGGACTAATAGTCCTCAAGCGTAATTCCTTTGCCTTTTTCGGACGTTTCACTACTTTGACAAATAACAAAGTCGAGGAATTTACTATATTGTCCCTAAATTGATATAAACTAATTTATATTACTAATGCTTAATATGTAAATGCAAAAATGCATTCGATTACCGCTTAATCGCGGTATCGATTAAATTCGACCGATCACCCGATTAATTGGCGATTGTGTCCAAATCACCTCTAAATTAATTCATTTTTCCTCTAATACCTTAATTTACCACACACCATTTAAATAAAGCCAAATTCAGCATTAGAACCCTCATAGTTCCTTTTAGAAAAATTCGGTCATTTTAAAAAATGCACTAGCACCGAAATATTTTTCTACATAACCATTTCACCTTAATTCATCATTTTCCAAGCCTTTTTCCTTGAAATAAAAACAATCCCCCATTGATATTCAGCCCTCATGGTTCGACCAACAAGGAACCCTAGAGAAGTTGAATATTCTTTTCTGTTTTTGTTCATAACCATGCTTAACTATCCCTATACACTAACATAGTCTAAAATCAAATAATTCCAACAACAATTCCTCTTCCATGAACATTTTCAGAATTGAATTCATCATGATAACTCAACATTCAACCATGGAAATCAAGAACAAAAGCATGGGTAAGCTAGGTATCAAGGAGAATTAAAGAAATTTTGACTTACCTAGCTTGTTTCATTGATTTCTTCACCTTTTCTTTGAATTTTCACCTAGGTTTTCTTGTTTTTCCCATTGTTATTCCTTTTTTCTTGTTGCTGGTTGTCTAGGCAAAATATGGTGAGAGAATTGGGGATTTAATGGGCTGATTTCTATAGAAAATAATAAAATAATCAAGCATGCCATGTGTCACATGCTTATTGGCCCAATTTTTAACTTTTTGACTTTTTCTTCTTAATTTTTCACCACAATTATTCTGGTATTTATCAAATCCTACCACATTAAAATCCCTTGGTCTTGACAAGTGCTGGGGCAAAAAATTTACCGATTTGCCCCTGGGATGAAAAAATTACGATTTTGTCCCTTACTCTGAAATGTACCGGAATCACATTATTTCTACTTTTCAACCTCAAATAACACTAATATTGATCAATATTAACCAAATGGGGCAAAAATTATTTTTTTAAAATTCCCGTCTAGTCCTCTAGTGGCAAAATTACCATTTTGCCGTTGTACTCCAAAAATACCGAGAATCATAATTTTTCATTGCTAAATATCATTTTATACTCCAATAATCATAACTATATTTCATATAATTATTCTTGGTCGAATGTGATCAAATCTTGGCTAGAATTCTCCATTTAATCATCAAATGGTAAAATGATCGTTTTGTCCCTAATCGGTCAATTTTCCTAATGGACTCCAAACTGGACCTTGAACTCTGAATCACTATTCTTAACCATTCTGTGGGTTTCAAAATTTTCAATTTCCTCTTAGAATTTCTATTTGAACTAGTTCAATGCTCGATTTAACTTAGTTGTACCACTTGGTACAATACCATCTTTTAATCAAGCTTGACAGGGTCTCACAAAGATGTCTAATGATTGTTGATGCCTTGTTTGCAAAGGTTATGAGGTGTTCAAGTTTTGTAGGAAACAAAGAAGTAAGTCTTAAACTTTGCAATGTGTTATAGTTATTTTGATTTCTGGATAGATTGTATTGTGAATTTTTAAATCTTACTTATCACCATAGTAATCTCATTTTAATGTCAATTTTTTGAAGATTAGTTAGTGCAAAAGATGCACAAATTAATTTAGCAATTAAAGTGGTAATCCGATGACACTGTGGTGCGTTATCTATAAGAGAATCCGATTCTGCCCAGCTTTGGTAAAGGTCTTGTTTTTAGCCTTTAAGTGAGGTTTAAGTGCCTCATAAAATGTCAAAAAATTAAAGAATCAATATACATTAGAAATGTTCCAAGATGGATCGTTATGTTTGGCTTATGGTAGAGGTAAAGCTACCAAAATGTGACTGAAACAACTGCTATTTGCAGCAATGACGATCACAGTTTTGTTTGGCTTGACAAAAAAGAAAGGCCTAAATTTGTGCAATTACTTGCACCAATTGGTTGAGGATTTTTATGAAAAGGTTCCATACGTTACCCAAATTCCTACCAAGAATTTTAAGGATTTAAATCCCTAAAATTAAGCCTCCATAAAACTGAGTTAATGAAGTCAAAACCATTACTACCTCTACAGTAGCAAGCCATGGTTTTTGAATTTTTTGACAGTCAAAAACATTTCCTAAAATCTTGGAAAATTATTATGGAATTGATCCATAAGTTGTCTATCAAGAAAAAATTTAATTGGGAATTAAATTCATGATTTTACACCACCAAACAGTTTCAAAAAGACTCAAAAGCTGATTCTACCACCAGCAAATAAAGGTCATGGTTTTTTAATTTTTGGAATAACCAAATCACCTCCTAAAATTTTGAAAATTTATTCTAGAATAGTTCCTTGAGTTATCTATTAGGATAATTTTTATTAAGAATTAAATTCCTAAGTTTAAGTCACAAAGAGTTTCAAAATGTCTCAAAAATCGATTCTACTACATGCAGATAAAGGTCAAGGTTTTTTAATTTTTTGAATAGCCAAATCAGCTCCTAAAATCTTGAAAATTTATTCTACAATAGCTCCATGAGTTATCAATCAGGATAAATTTTATTAGAAATAAATTCTTAAAGATAAACTTGTTAATATAAGCCCTACAAGCCAATCTGTGGTTGCATGGGAATTGCAATTTTGAGATATTCATGTATGACATTTTGTTATTCATAATAACATTGAGGTAGTTCTTTATCCATAAGTTTATGATTTAATTACTTTTTGTACTCATGTAGATAAAGCCCACGGAACTATATATGCCTTGCAAAGGAATTGTATTGGGATACAATTATGAGATCTTTATCCATTAAAGCATTATTCCCAAAAGTTCCTTATTATTGTATTATTAAGATAGGGAATCAATAATGCTCAAAGATTGGCACATGTATGTTCCTTACTTGTGAATTAAGCAATCGCTCTTATAGGTTGAAGTATAGCAATACTTTGAACTAGCATGTGGGTGTTTTCCATGGGAGAGCAAGTTCACTGAGCATGACCCACCATGAGAAGTGCATTTGGTACCTCACTCAAGTGTTTATGCAATACTTCTCATGTGTTAGTTGTGTAACTATTCGTTAAACTTGAGACATCAGGGTATCTTATATGTGGAGTACTATGAATTGATTTCATCTGTACGGGTTCCTAACCAAGGATCTCAAAACAAGATGTTTTTGGGTATAGTATGAAGCATATGAAGGCAAATGAGTGGTCAAGATAGGAATCATCACCCCAAGTGATTCAAGGGGAAATATCTCATTAGTTCTTGATTGACATTAGCTTAATCAAATCCTTAGCCAAGGTGATTAGGAGATTATGAAATGAGTTTCATAAGTCTTCATAAAGCTAATGATCTAACTGTAGGAACAAATATGGAGGTCAATAAGAGTAGGCACTGCACCAAACTCTTATCATCTCCGAGATATATAATGAAGGAATAAATTACATTGAAAAACTATACACTGAAAAGTTATCAAAGAATCATTTGACTCTTTTAACAATTAGGTGGCCATGATGCATTGCTACATGCCAACCATGGTCTATGGAATTGAATCAGTTAATTTAAAATTGAATATGATTCATTTAAATTAATTAATTAATAATATTATAATTCAATTCCATTACCAACATGTTAGGAACCTAATGGCTCACACATAAAGGTTGCAATTTGGATTAAATTGAGAGTGTGATGATTTGAGTTAGACTTAAATCAAATTCTAAGTTTTAACTACTAAGGACCTAATTAAAAGAGAGTAATTAAGTATTGGTTAAATATTATAATTGTTCTAATATTAAGGACTTATTTTGCAAATTTTAATAAGTTAAACCTAGGTATAAATATCACATTATAGCCACTCTTTTCTAGAAAGAAAAAAAAAGGAAAGCCAAAAGAAAAAAAATAGTTTTTCTCTTGACTGCTGCCACTCTTGAGAAGTTTTTTTGAAAACTTCTCCTTTGATTCTTTGCTAGAAATCAAAGAAGAAAAGAGGAAAAATTGTTGTCCACTTGCTAGCACAAGCCCATGGCATAAAGCTCTCTCTTTGAGAAGGATCCGTTGCAATCGTGTGTGCATCATTGGAGGCCAAGCAATTGAGTGGCTGGGATTATTTCACACAAAAGGTGTTCACGTTTTATCACCAAAAGGAATCCATTTGATTACGATATCACTTGGAAAGGTAAATTTTTTTCTGATTTTGTATGTTGGTTAACTTTGCATTAAACAACCAAGATTATCCAAAGGTAGGAGGCATAGTTTTTATTTTATTTCAATTTTTGTTATTCTACCGCGTTGATGCTCTAATCATGCCATTCCTTGCAGTGGTATCAGAGCCTCCCTTGGCTCATTTTAATGCAAAGGTATGTCTTGTTATTGTTTAATTCCATTTTTGATTGGAAGTGAGGTATTTGGAAAAGAGCAAGTAAGTGTTAAATTTCGATTATATTTTAAAGTAGTTTATCACATTCGAGTTTCGATTTTTAATACTTATTTATTTCAGCAACAAATCTTGTTGAAGTGTCTCAATTTTTCATAACAATATGCGCATGAGATGCACAAAAGAGTTTGGCTAATAAAGGATTCGAATTCATGGGAAACAAGATGTGGTTTGGTGATAACATTCAATTCCACCAGATTTGCATATGATTTGATTTTTAGTTTTTAACAGGGGATTAAAAGACTCTAAAAATTCTGAAAAATTTTGGAAGTAATATACATTGAAAGTCATTAATAATGATTACTTACCAGCTGAAAATGGTGAAGGAAAGGCTTTGAAATCGTGGCTGAAACCATTGCTGCCAGCAGTAGTTTTAGGTCACAATTTCGGCTGAGAAAGTCATCTTCAAAGAGTCATAAGATTGTGCAATTGTTGTACCTTTTGCATAAATTTTAAAGTTTGAATATGTTCAAAAGATGCTTGGAAAGATTACTAAAATTAAGGGATTTAATCCCTTAATTTAAGCCTCCATAATGCAACATATTCAACCCAAAAATTACAGCTATGTATAGAATACAATGGCTACATTTTTTTGGGATTTTGACCAGCTAAGTCAAGTCCAAAAATTATAAAATTTTAATATCGAAAGGTTCCATATGTTAGCTGGCCATGGTTAAAATTTTGGAATTAAATTCTTTGATTTGGTGCTACATCAAGCCACAGAACTATGACTAGTTTTTGGGATTTTAGTGTCCATATTTGCAGCCTAAATTGGTGCAATTAAAAACACTAATTCACTAGACAATATCTTATGGAAAAGTTCCAGAAAGATAAATTTTGATATATTTAAATTAGGGAATTTGATTCCTTAAAATAAAGATATCATAATTCAATTAATCACATCCATAAATTTAGGAATTTGATTCCTACAAATATGGGTGTGCGATAAATATGGACAAGATAATTATCATGAATTAATTTCCTTTTTTTAAGAAGTGAAATTCGAATAGGACACTTAAATATAATTAAAGATAATGTTGTTTTAAATATTATATTTAAATTATCTAATGAGATTAGATAATTGAAGACACATAATCTTTAATTTAAAAAGATTAGTAAAAGTTACTTAAAACGTTTAAAGATTACAAATTAAAAATGTTTTAATTTGTAATAATATTTTAATTCTAATCCTAATGAGATTAGGAATGGATAATATTACTAATACTAATTAGTAAAGACTTTATATAAATGGAAAGTTGTTTCCATACATGGAATTAAAAAAATGAACTTGAATTTAGTTGCACACTAATTTTGGATGCCTCATATGATTAACAATTAGAGTAAGACATAGTTTAATTTTATGTTCATATGGATGGATGGATGTGGATGATTATGGACTAGGCCTAATATGATTGTGGATGTATAGTTAAATTTTATCATGGCATTTATTTATTAAATAAGGTCTGCGCACCTTGCCTTTCTCTTGATTTTCAGGGATTGTAAAATTCTTTCCTCACCTAACTCCCCTCAGATGTACCACAAGGTTTCTTTATTAAAATGTAATTAATTATATATAAGTGTAGAAGTAGGATTAGTTTAGGAGTTGTTTTACAATTCGAAGAGGAAGACCTAAAGGCGCCATGAAGATACAAGGAGGAAGATTACAATATATTGTATGTTATCCTCTAGGTTTGACCAAGCTAATTTCCTTTGATGGCTCAAGGAAATTAGTATAGATAAAGTCCATAATCATCCAAAGTAGAATGCATGTGATAGATTTATTTTATGTCGTTTAATAAATTCTATGTGATGCAAAGTAGTATGTATGAGATAGATTTATTTATGCAATTAATAAAAAGTATGCATGCAAAAATGAGACCTTAACTAAGTCAAAAATAAGAAAATCCCTCAGTAAATATTGAGTCACATGTCACGCATGATTAAGTTGCCTTCCACCATATAGCAAGATAACCTAGTTACTCTTTTAATCGGAGACTCGTTGAGCACACTCAAAGTCACACTTTTACATGAGTATGTTTGAGCTATTGGTGGGTCTTACTCAACTAGTTTCATAAAATCCGAATGCTTGGAAACTTGATTATTATGGACACTAGAGGCAATGGCTAGGCGAAACATATATGATATGTTTAGGCAATGTGTTGTCACTTAGCTGATCTAGGAGTTGTATAGAGATACAATTGGTAAGCTCAGTTACCTACCTAATCCACCTATCATGGTTTGTTAAGCACACTCAAGGTCATGATTAGAATGGATAGGGATCCTAGCCCACTACGAGAATCCTTGTAGAGATCTCTTGAGGTGATATTGTGAGATCTTCACCTCCATAGATGCGTAACTAGAGGTAGACTGATGAGTGCATCCAATTCATATATTTAATGGGAGATTAAATATCTAATTAGTCTAAGTTGGACTAGATTTAGGATCAATTTAGGAATTTTTATTTATTTTATTAATTTAGTTTAATTTGTGTTTAAATGTTTGTTTTAAGTTAATAATGTTAGTTTTATGTTATTTATATTTATTTTATGTTTTTATAGGAGTAGGATCAAAAATAATTTCAATTGGTAAAGAAAGGTGCATAATGGACTGTTGCTCTATTTGCATATGTTTCAGTTTTTCAAGCATATCTCTCGTTACAAAAGCCTAAATGACATGATTTTTGGACCATTAGAAAGCTAAGAGGTAGGGCTACAACTTTAATGTTACACTTTGCCCAGTTCCAATCAAAATGTGGTCAAAATCTTTGTCAAAGTGAAAGCACTGCACTAGAAGAACAAAAAGGGGCATTTTTGTAAATTACATAAAACTTTGACTAACTTTAGAGATAAATATCTAAATTCCAAACACTTTCTTCTAACTTCTAGCAGATTCTTCTTCTTCTTCGTATTCTTCTTCCCCATTTCAAGTTTCCCATCTTCCATGGAGGCCACCCTAAAAACCTCCATAACCTTATCATAGTAACCCCAAATCTCATGTTCTTGGTACACTTTTTCATAGGTTTTTTCGTTCTCTTTCACTTTTTCACCTCAAAAACCCTTAAAAGTTTTTCCTATGTACTTTCTCCCGCTAGCTGAACATTTTAGAGGGGGAGACTCTTCAAAATAGCTTGAGAAAACCCTTAAAAGAATTTTCTCCATTAAATTCTCACAAAAAGATTCAACTACAAGTTCACCAAGGTGAGTAATGAGTTAGGGTTGATTATTAAGTTGTTGATGATGGCCAATAATTAGATTTGTGGGCTGATCTATTGTTGAAGGATATTTATTTATTTCTAATGTGACTAGAATGGTGTAGATTAATGACTAGTCAAACGGTAATTGGAAACTAGTTTGGAATAACTAGTAAAGTTTGATTTAGGAAACAGCTTTTGGAATAATATTCAAGTAAATTAGGTTGGTTGTGATGCTATTGTGTGTGATAGGTTCCAATGAGATCCCACACCTCCATTTGGAGCATTAGTCGAAGTTGGAGTTGATCCAAGAATCAACAAAGATAGGTGAGTGAACTTGCATTAAAATATTTTGGGATAAATGCATATGTGTTTGATTGAATCACTTGAAATATTTTATTGGTCTTTTCTTTAAAATGTGCATGGGAACAAGCCCTTAATGAAACGTTTTTATGCTATGAAATGTGTAACATAATGAAACCATGTGTTCCTACATTCTGTGGATATGTATGTTGTGCCTTGAATGATAATGTTGTATGATAACTATAACCGTGCATGTGCGGTGTGGGAGTTCACGTGATGGTGCCGGTGGTGTGTGGTGTGGGAGTGCACATGCCGGTGATGATGTGGTGTGGGAGTGTATATGATGATATTGCTTTGTGCGGTGTAGGAGTGCACATGATGATTCTAGCTATGTGCGGTGTGGGAGTGCACATAAGCTGATGAGCCGATGATTGTATATATGTTTACACATATCATAAAGAGGTTAGAGAAAATATTATGTGATTGCAATGAATGTTGAATGTTGAAATTGCTAATTGCTTCCAAATTGATTTTCATTGCAGCGAGAAACTCTCGGGGTGGTTTTTAGCCCTAATTTTCACTGCTGCGAGAAAGTCTCTATCTTGCTTGCCTTGCTTGGATATTTGTAGTAGTTTCCACTCTTTTCAACTTCGTTGTTGGTCCTAGATCCTTCACCCTAAGGGATTAAATAATCAAAGGTTGAATTAAGGGGCTTTACAAGAAATTAAGCTAAATTGAATTGTTTTTTTTTTACATAAGTGCATCATGTTTTCTAAAACTTTCCATATCGTTTTCTTGTTCCCTTCCTATGTTCACTCATTGGGTTTATACTCACTCTTTTAAACTTCATGTTTACAGATTCAAAGGCAGTTGGGATCTAGATTGAGGTGTCCATGTGTATTCATCTTTTGGTAGGTACCATGGCATTCAGTAGTTGTACCTTCACCCAAAGTCACTCCGCTAATAGTCAAGAGTCTTTTGCCTGTGTATTCATACTCGTGATGTAAATCACTAAGATTCATAGTATAAACAATATATGCATATTTTGATTGGTGATGCCACTATGAGTTGGCAATGGGTGACATTATTTTGGATGATATAAATGTAAGTATTTGATTGCCATAGTATATCATTGAATATTTTATAGTTAAAAGTTACGAAATATGATTTTAGGAATGATTGCTGAAATGACGATCAAGACTGCATGAAAAGGCTTGCTTGGGCTTAGTGGGCTATGCTCATTGGGCCCATGTGTCGGTCATGGCTCAGGAATTGGCTGTGACAAAGTTGGTATTAGAGCCCTAGGTTGTCTAAGTCCTAGGATTTTTTATTATTGGTCCAACGGAGTATCGGGTCATTATGTGGAAACTTCAGTTGTGAATTGTGAACCGCGACACATTTTACAACTAAGAAACCACATAGATTTCCTATTCTAGAAACCACCTTTTCCTTTAGGTATGATTGTAAAATTTGTTTAATAACAGCTATTTGCTCTTATCTAGATAAGCATGCAGCTTAAGACACGAGCCACCTCGAGAAAAATCGAGGAGCAAGATGCTCCTAATGAGACAATGGGTAAGTCACGGGCTTTCACTCCTAAGGGGCGAGGTAGACATGGTGGGGTCACTATGTCAAGCCCAACTCGACAATATGTTTATTATGTCATTCCTACATAAGAATACATGTTTGCTTACTTGGGTACCTTGGAAATCGTTAAAGGACGGTATTGTACCAAATGGTACAATTAAGTTGAATTAAGCCTCGAACTAGTCCAAATAGAGATTTTCAAATGAAATTGAGAATTTCAAAACCCCATAATGACTTAAAATGGTGATTCAGAGTTCGAGGACCGATTTGGAGTCAAATTAGAATTTTCATAATCTAGGGGCAAAAAGGTCATTTTGCCACCCAAGGTTAAAATTGGAATGTTGGAAGAAGTTTTTGATCAAGATTGACTATTTAGAACATAATTTGAGTTTGAGTAGTGAAAAATTTTAATTTCGGCATTTTTCGAGCATAAGGGTAAAATAGTCATTTTGTCGCCCAGGGGTAAAATTGTAATTTTACACAACCCAACACTTGTCCAGCACATGGATTTTACCCAATATTATCATGGATAATTTAGAAAATTTAAGTGGTGGAGAGAGATTTCTTAATGGCTAAGTATGACACATGGACCAATGGAATGGTGACATGTGTCAAATTTATATCCATTTATTTTTTTGGCTTAAAAGTCAACATAAAATCAGCCCATATCTCTTCATATGGCTGGCCAAAGCAAGAACAAAGGAAGAAAAGAAGAACACAAACCCTAGGTGGAAAAATTCAAGGGAAAAGTGTGAAAATTCAAGTAATCAAGCAATCAAAGGTAAAATTTCTTGATTTTGACTTGTGATCTGTCTTTCCCATGCATTATTTTGCATTTTCGATGGTTGAATCACAAGATATCATGAAGGATTCATGGCTGACCGAATTTAGAGAGAAGATTTGATGATTTATTTGGTTAAATTTTGAGTTATTTTAGTGTTTATAGTTGATTTATCATGTTTGGAAGGAAAACAAGTAAGAAAAATCACATGTTCTTCATGGATTCTTCATTGGCCAAATTTTCCAAGAGAAAATGTGAATGATTTTGCTAGATTTTATGCTATTTGACTTGTGTTTGATGATTTGGAGTATTGGGAGAAAAATGAAATTTATTTGGAGTTAAATTGGACATATTGGCCAATTAATCAAGAGATAGATCGAATTAGGCCAATACCGTTTTATTTAGGTACACAATTGAATTTGTGTAGAACACCGTGTTTAGGTGATAATCCGAAGAATTTGCATCCCATTTCATTCATTAGTATAAAGCTTGAATTGGTTTTATAACAATTTAGCACAATGTAGTAAATGGCTTATTGTGCATTATATCTAGGTGGTGAGCATTCTGGCAAAAGTAAAGAGATAGTACTCGAGGATCAAGAATCAGAGTACTTGGAATTCGACTCTTGAAATATTGAGTAACCTTACTATCGTCTTAATTATCTAAAGTGGTTTTTATCCGATTTTGTGATTTTATGGAAAATGAGTTTAAATGGCAAATATTTATGTTTTATAAGCAAAATGTGATTAAATGAAATGATTTTATAAAATTGTCTTGAAATTGAATGATGGTTTTGGAAAATGGAGTAATTGGAGACTAATTGCTGTGTTATAAATCATGATTTGACATGAATGGCTTATGAAAATATTGGCATGCATGGTTGATTTGGTAAATGTGTTGAAAATATATGAACTGTTAATTTGCCTTGAGAGGCTGTAAAATAAAATAATTGCCATGTCATGCTATTACAAATTTTATTGTATGGTGGGTTTAGTCGCTGCAGTGGACGGGTTCCGTGAACCAGCCTATTAGAGGGGCACGGTAATCCTATTATATTCATACCTCAGTGAGAGGCATGGAGGGATAACTCCTAAGGTTAACACTTTAGAGTTCACTTCACGCTCAACCACCACGTGAGGGTGAACTCAGCCAACGCCAAGGAACGGCTATATTTTCAAAATAAAAACACGATTTATGCATACATAGCTTTTTAACAGCCTTGGCGATCTTAGTTGGGATAGCCCTCGGCCAAGGTATCCCTAATAACTGAGTATGAGAATGATTTTGGCATGAGCCAAAGTTTTAAGAAACTCATAAGCCATGTTGATTACTCGATTTATATGATTTGATTTTATTTGGTTGAAATGAGTTGAAAGGTGATGAATTACAGTATGTTAAATTATTTTATTTGTCTCCATTTACTCAGCTTTAGATATTTTAGATGGTATTTGTTTACTCACTGGGATTATATAATCTCACCACCCTCCTTTCCACCCCTTTCAGGCTTAGGATAGTCGGTAGATAGCTCACTTTGTTGAGGGCTACAATTGGACTTGCATCCTCAAAAACTGTAGGTTTACTGCTTTTAATACTTTTGGTCGTTCGTGAGCCCATGTGTCACTGTAAATTAAATTTTATACTTTGATTATCTGTATTACAGTATGTATCAATTTATTTAGCTTTTACGCTATAAAAATTATTACCGGTAACTCTATAAATATTATTTTATAAGAAAATAGAATATTTTATTAAATTTTTTATTATATTCAAATAGTTATAATTTCACTTTAAATGAATGTTTTAAATATCTAAACTTATTTTTTATTATGAAATATGTGTTTTCCACTTGCATACTACATTTTTAGCTAGTTTCGAGATTTTTGAGGAAAAATGACCAAAATGCCCCTGTGAGACAAAAATTATTTTTTTTATTGATTTAAGTTGGAAATAGTTTATAATCTCTCAAAACATGATACTTAACAACCGTTGCTCACAAGGGAGGTGCGAAAACTGATATTAAAGCCTTACGAGGTTCCGGATGGCATTACGGGCGATGAATGTCTATTGGGACGTCACGGTGGTTGTCACGGGCTCGAAGGGAGTACCGGGTCATGACACACTAGGTTAGTGAGGGAAGATACACCTGTAAGTAGACATGAAGTAAAGCCCGACCATATAAAATACTTGTCATGACATACATGTGGTGGATAGCATGTTTGCATGCTAAGAAAGTCTCGAAAAATTTACAAAAGTAGGTATTGTACCTAAAGGTACAACAAAGTTGATTTAAGCATCAAACTAGATCAAATAGAGATTTTAGGGTGAAATTGAAAATTTTACAGTCCATGAATGATTTAAAGTGGTGATTTGGAGTTCGAGATCAATTTGGAGTCAAATTGGAATTTTCATGACCTAGGGGCAAAATGGTCATTTTACCACTCGAGGTTAAGATGTGAGTATTGGATGAAATTTTGATCAAGATTGATCACTTGGAGTATAATTTGAGTTTGAAAAATAAAATTTTAATTTCGGTATTTTTTCAAGTATAAAGTCAAAATAGTCATTTTGCCACCCCAAGGGCAAAATTGTAATTTTACACCACCCAACACTTGTCCAGCACATGGATTTTACCCAATATTATCATGGATAATTGAGGAAATTTAAGTGGTGGAGAAAGATTGCTTAATGGCTAAGTATGACACATGGACCAATCGAATGGTGACGTGTCAAATTTATATCCATTTTTTTTTGCTAAAAAATCAACATAAAATCAGCCATTTCTCTTCATATGGCCCGCCAAAGGAAGAACAAAGGAAGAAAAGAAAGAATAAGAACCCTAGGGTGAAAATTCAAGAGAAAATTGGTGGATTTCAAGTAATCAAGCAATCAAAGGTAAAATTTCTTGATTTTGACTTGTGATCTACCTTTCCCATGCATTATTTTGCATTTTTCATGGTTAAATTACATGTTTTCATGGTGAATTCATGGCTAGCCGAATGGGTATGGAGAGAGAATGATGTTGGATTGATTTGATTTCAAGTTATGTTAGTATTTTTAGTTAGTTTACCATGTCTAGAAGTAAAACAATAAGAAAAGAATTCATTTTCCCCATCACCCATCAATGGCCGAACCTACCTTGTATTGAGTGAGGATGAATTTGATTTTTATTTTAAGAGAATTGGTTAGAAAATGATGAATTATGGTGAGGAAAAGTAGTAGGAAAAATCACGATGTTGATGCACCATTATTGATCGAAAATTCTAAGAAGAAAAGTGAAGATGGATTTGCCAAATTTTAGGTTATTTGACTTGTGTTTGGTGAATTAAGGTATTGAAAAAGAAATGGAGTTAATTGGAGTTGAATTGGACATATTGGCCAATTAATCGGGTGATTAATCGAGTTAGACCAACACCACATGTAGACAATAATCCGAACAATTCGCGTTTCATATCATGCATCCATATAGAGTTTAGAATAGTTTTATAATGGTCTAGCACCAATGTGGTAAATTGCTTGATTTTACATTATGTCTAGGTGGTGAATCCTCCGAAAAAGGGAAAAGAAATTGCACCCAAGGATTAATAGTCAGAGTACTTCAAAATCCGAACTCTTGACATAGTGAGTAACCTTATCATCATCTTAATTATCTAAAGTATGTTTTATTCGATTTTGTGAATTTTATGGAAAATTAATTAAATGATTAATTTTTTGGTTTTGTAAACAGAATGTGATTTAATGAAATGATTTCATAATATTGTTTTGAAATTAAATGATGGCTTTGAAAATAGAGTAATTGGAGACCACTTGATGTGTTGTAAGTTTACGGTTTTAATTGATTGGCTTATGGCACTATGGGCATGATTGGCTAGTTGGCAATTGCATTGAAATACGGATTGTTTATTTTCCTTGAAAGGCTGTGAGTTACAATAATTGTCATATCATGTTATTGAATTTTATTGATTGGTGGGATAATTATTAGCTTACTGCAGTGGGCGGGTTCCATGGACCAGCCTATTAGAGGGGCATGGTAACCCCGTTATATTTTACCTCGGTTGGAGAGGCAAGTAGGGTAACTCCTGAGGTATAACTTTTAGAGTTCACTTCATGCCAAACCACCATGTGAGGGTGAACTTAGTCAACGTCAAGGAACGACTATGTTTTCAAAACAAAAAACATGATTTATGCGTACATAAATTTTTACAGCCTTGGCGGACTCGATTGGGATAGCCCTCGATCAAGGGATCCCTGATAACTGGGTATGAGAATGATTTTGGCACAAGCCAAAGCTTTTAAGAAATTCATAAGCCATGTTGATTACTCGATTTATATGAATTGATTTTATTTGGTTGAAACAAGTTGAAAGGTGATGAATTACAGTATGTTAAACTATTTTATCTGTCTTCATTTACTCGGCTTTAGATATTTTAGATGGTATTTGTTTACTGACTGGGATTATATAATCTCACCACCCTCATTTCCACCCATTTCAGGCTCAAAATAGATTGTAGATAACTGATATCGTCGAGGACTACAGTTGGACTTGCCACATCCAAAAATTCTAGGTTCATTTCTTTTGATACTTTTAGTCATTCGTGGGCCCACGTGTCACTGTAAATTAAATTTTATACTTTGGTTATCTGTATTATAGTATGTATGAATTTATTTAGCTTTTACGCTACAAAAAAATTATTTACCGATAACTCTATAAATATTGTTTTATAAGAAAATAGAATATTTTATTGAATATTTTTGTTATATTCAAATAGATATAGTTTCATTTTAAATGAATGTTTTAGACATCTGAATTTATTTTTGATTATGAAATATGTGTTTTCCACTTGTATACTACATTTTTAACTGGTTTCGAGATTTATGAGGAAAAATATCCTTGTAAGAAAAAAAATTATTTTTTATTGTTTTAAGTTGGAAATAGTTTAAAATCTTTTAGAACGTGATATTTGGCAACGGTTACTCACAAGGGAAATGAGAAGCTGATATTAAAGCCTTGCGGGGTTTCGATTGACATTTCGGGTAATGAGTGTCGATCGAGACATCACGGCGGTTGTCACGGGCTCGAAGGGAGTTCCGGGTCGTGACACATGAGGAGGACCAGCCTCTAGGTGATGCGGGTAAACACCCAACTGGGGGTATTACCATTGAGGACTTGGCTGCAGGTCTACAAGGAGTTAATAGGGTTGTGGAGATGATGGCAAACCGTGTGGACAACATACAGAGAATAGTAGAGTGACACATGCAGCACAAGCGTTCCTTAGTTCACAAGGACAGGCTAACCACCAACATCTAGAGGTTAAAAGGAGTCATGTAGAGGTTTCACTTCCTAATTTCCTGGAACTTAAGCCTTCGTCATTTACAAAGTCTGATGCATCAGAGAAACCTCAGGCTTTTTGAATTGTATGGAGAAAATTTGTAATGCTTATGGATGTTCTAGTACCAGATCAGTTGAGCTAGCTACTTTCTGATTAGAGGATGTGGCACAAGAGTGGTATGGCTTTCTGTGTATAGGTAGGCCGACAGGTGCAACATCGTTGACTTGGAATGAGTTTAGTACAACTTTCTTGTATAGATTCTTACCAATCAGTCTACAAAATGCAAGAGCTAGGGAGTTCGAGGCATTAGTGCAAACCTCAAGTATGACAGTGTCGGAATACGACATCAAATTCACACAGTTGGCTCGATATGCACCCTATTTAGTTTCTACAAAGGAAATGAAGATTCAAAGATTTGTGGATGGGCTAGTGGAGCCATTGTTTAGGGTTGTAGCATCTAGGGATTTCGATATCTACTCCGCAGCCGTGGATTGCACTCAGCGGATTGAAATGAGGAGCAACAAGAGTAGGGCTACAAGGGATAGAATAAAAAAGGCCAAGACAAAGGGCTATCAGGATCATAGAGACTTCAGTAGTGGTATTTCATCTTCTAGCTATCAGGGCCCACATCGAGATTCACAGTTACCCCAACAGGGGAGTGGTTTGCCTAGTGCCATATTGGGGTGGACAGAAGACCTTCAGTGTTATGAGATAGCACGATTCAAGGCAAGGTGGCCAGGCTATCAATTGTTGCACTATTTGTGGAGTACGACATAGTGGACGATGCTTCTGTACTATGGGAGTTTGTTATGTGTGTGGTTAACCTGGACATCTGAGGAGGAGTTGCCCAATGGCTCATCAATTACAAGGTTCTGCTTGTAATTCTACTCAGTCGGCTTTGTTTACTTCTTTAGTAGCCGCCTCATCTGATCGGAAGCTAGAGGGTCGAGAGGTAGAGGTGTTGTTGCTTCCTCTCAGAGCAGACAGTCTGGGTCTGGACGTTAGAGTTCTGCTGGTAGGGGCCATGCGAGGGTATATGCTTTAACATCGCAGGAGGCCCAGACATCCAATGCAGTGGTCTTAAGTACTCTTTTTATTGGTGATATGAATTCTCGAGTATTGTTTGATCCTAGTTCTACCCACTATTTTGTTTCTCCATGTTTTGCACCTCGATTGGGTAAGGATCGTGTTATGAGAAAAGAACAATTAGTGGTGTCTACCCCTTTAAGGGAGGTAATTGTGGCAGAATGGGAATATAGGTCCTGTGTAGTTCGGGTCAAAGACAGAGACACTTTGGTCAATCTAGTGGTATTAGACACATTAGATTTTGATGTGATTTTAGGAATGGATTGGCCATCGCCCTGCCATGCCATTGTGGATTGTTATCATAAATTGGTTATATTTGATTTTCCGAGTGAGCCATCATTTAGTATTTAGGGGGATAAGAGCAATGCTTCAACTAATTTGATATCTGTCATGTCAACAAAAAGGCTATTAAGATAGGGTTGTCCCGATTACTTGACTATTGTGAGAGATACCTAAGCGAAGGTTAGAGATATAAACCAAGTGTCGGTAGTGAATGAGTTTATAGATGTATTTCCAGACGAACTACCAAGTTTGCCTCTCAAGCAGGAGATTGAATTTTGTATAGACTTGATTCCGGACACTCAACCCATATCCATACCCCCATATCGAATGGCACCTGCGAAGCTTAAGGAACTTAAGGATCAGTTAGAAGATTTGTTAGATAAAGGCTTCATCCACCCCAACATCTCACCATGGGGAGCACCGATGCTATTTGTAAAGAAGAAAGATGGGTCACTTAGATTGTGTATTGACTATCGATAGCTTAATAAAGTGACAGTGAAAAATAAGTACCCCCTTCCGAGAATAGATGATTTATTTGACCAACTACAAGGAGAACAATGTTTCTCTAAGATAGATCTGCAATCTGGGTACCATCAGTTAAGGATCAGAAATGAAGACATACCAAATACTACATTTCAAAAAAGATATGGGCACTATGAGTTTTTAATGATGTCATTTGGACTTACGAATGCCCTGCGGCCTTTATGGATTTGATGAACCGAGTGTTCAAACCTTATTTAGACAAATTTGTAGTGGTATTTATTGATGACATCTTGATATACTCCAGGAACAAAGAAGAGCACGAGCAACACCTTAAGATAATGCTCCAAACTTTGAGAGAACATCAATTGTATGCCAACTTCTCCAAGTGTGAATTCTGGCTCGAAAGTGTTGGATTCTTAGGACATGTGGTCTTTAAGGATGGAGTACAAGTTGACCTAAAGAAAGTTGAGGCAATGGAAAAGTGGCCAAGGCCCACATTAGTTACAGAGATTAGGAGCTTTTTAGGGTTGGTCGGCTATTATCGTCATTTTGTGAAGGTTTTCTCCAAAATAGCTACTCCTTTGACAAGGTTGACACATAAGGATACAAAATTTGTGTGGTCAGATGCTTGTGAGGATAGCTTTGAGAAGCTTAAGGCTTGTCTCACCACTACTCCCGTATTAAGCCTCCCACAAGGCATAAGGGGTTATACGATATTTTGTGATGCATCACGAGTTAGTTTAGGGTGTGTATTAATGCAGCGTGGCAGAGTGATTACATATGCATCAAGACAACTTAAAAGATATGAGCAAAATTACCCCGCACACAATTTGGAGATGGAAGCAATCATGTTTGCCTTAAAGATTTGAAGACATTACTTGTATGGTGAGACTTGCAAGATATATACAGATCACAAGAGCTTAAAGTATATATTTCAATAGAAGAATCTTAACTTGCGGCAACGTAGGTGGATGGAGTTGTTTAAGGATTATGATTGTACTATTCTTTATCATCCAGGTAAAGGTAAATGTCATGGTAGATGCCCTAAGTCAAAAATCAATGGGGAGTCTAGCACATATATCTGTGGATAGGAGATCTTTGATTCGAGAGATGCATGGCTTAGGAGATATGGGTGTCCATTTTGAAGTTTCAGAGACAAATGCATTGTTAGCACATTTTAGGGTTATACCTATTTTAATGGACCAAATTAGAGAAACACAAAGTAACGATGAGTTTGTAGCCAAGGCCTTAGAGGACCCTCAGGGAAGGAAGGGAAAAATGTTTACTAAAGGCACAAATGGAGTATTGAGGTATGGAACCAGATTTTATATGTCTGACAATGATGGATTGAGGAGAAAAATACTAGAGGAGGCGCATATGGCAAAGTACTTGGTACATCTAGAAGCCATAAAGATGTATCAAGATTTAAGAGAGGTATACTGGTGGGAAGGACTTAAGAAAGATGTAGCTGAGTTTGTTTCTAAATGCCTAGCTTGTCAGCAGGTTAAGGAAAGCACCAAAGGCCCACAAGGCTACTACAGCCATTACCGGTGCTCGAATGAAAGTAGGAGCATGTTGCAATAGACTTTGTAATGGGCTTGCCTCGAAGTAGTGGGGGCTACAACTCAATTTGGATTATAGTAGACCGGTTAACGAAGTCAGCTCATTTTCTTTCGTTAAGACTACTTACTAGGCCGCCCAATACGCTCAAGTTTATGTGGATGAAATAGTACAACTGCATGGCATTCCCATTTCTATAGTATCTGACAGAGGGACACAGTTCACTAGTAGGTTCTGAGGAATGTTTCAGGAGGCTTTGGGTACTAGGTTGGAGTTCAGCACAGCTTTCCACCCTTAGACTGATGGACAGTCTGAATGAACAATACAAACATTGGAAGATATGCTGAGGGTATATGTAATAGACTTTGGGGTCAGATGGGATCGGTATTTACCCTTAGTGGAGTTTGCTTACAATTATAGCTTTCAAGCTAGTATCCAGATAGCACCATTTGAGGCAATATATGGGCGAAGGTGCAGGTCACCCATTAGGTGGCTAGAGGTGGGAGAAAGAAAACTCTTGGGGCCAGAGTTGGTGCAAGACGCCACCAAGAAGATACGCATGATTCAACAGAGGATGTTATCAACACAAAGTAGACAAAAGTCATATACTGATAACAGACGGAGAGACTTAGAGTTTCATGTGGGGGACCATGTATTTTTGAAGGTCTCACCAATAAAAGGGCTAATGAGGTTCGTTAAAAAGGGCATATTAAGTCCTCGGTATATAGGACCCTTCGAGATCTTAGACAAGGTTGGAGCAGTAGCATACCGTTTGGCACTACCACCGGACCTCTCGAATATCCATCCAGTATTTCATGTGTCGATGCTTAAGAAGTATAACCCGGATCCATCTCATGTAATATGGTATGAAACCATCCAGTTGAGAGATGATTTAACCTATGAGGAGCAACAGGTGGTTATCCTTGATAGACAAGTCAAAAAGCTCCGTTCAAAAGATGCAGCCTTAGTTAAAGTGTTATGGCGAAACCACACCAGTGAAGAGGAAACGTGGGAAGTTGAAGAAGAGATGTAGACAAAGTATCCGCACCTCTTTAATACATAGAGGTACGCAACTTTATAGTTGGATTTAAATTCTGAGACCGAATTTTCTTTTAGTGGGGGAGAATGTGAGATCTCGACCTCCATAGATGTGTAACTAGAGGTACACTGATGAGTACATCAAATTCATATATTTAATGGGAGATTAAATACCTAATTAGGGTAAGTTGGACTAGATTTAGGATCGAATTTAGGTATTTTTTTTTTTTATTAGTTTAGTTTAATTTATGTTTAAATGTTTATTTTAAGTTAACAATGTTCGTTTTACATTATTTATATTTATTTTATGTTTTTATCTGAGTAGGATCAAAAATAATTTCAATTGGTGGAGTAAGGTGCATAATGGACTGTTGCTCTATTTGCATTTGTTTCGGTTTTTCAAGCATATCTCGCACTATAAAAGTGCAAATGACATGATTTTTAAATCATTAGAAAGCTCAGAGGTAGCGTTACAACTTTGATGTATACCACTTTGCCCAGTTCTGATCAGAATGTGGTCAAAATCTTTGTCAAAATGAAAGTACTACACTAGAAGAACAAAAAGGGGTATTTTTGTAAATTACGTGAAACTTTGACTAACTTTAGAGATAAATATCTAAAGTTCCAACACTTTCTCCTAACTTTCAGCAGCTTCTTCTTCTTCTTCCCATCCTTCTTCTCCATTTCAAGATTTCCATCTTCCATGGAGGCCACCCTTAAAACCTCCATAACCTTCTCATAGTAACCCCAAATCTCATGTTTTCGGTACACTTTTTCATAGGGTTTTTCATTCTCTTTCACTTTTTCACCTCAAAAACCCTCAAAAAGTTTTTCCTATGCACTTTCTCTCACTAGCTGAACATTTTAGAGAGGGAGACTTTTCAAAATAGCTTGAGAAAACCCTTAAAAGAATTTTCTCTCCTAAATTCTCACTAAAGAATTAAACTACAAGTTCACCAAGGTGAGTAATAAGTTAGGGTTGATTTTTAAGTTGTTGATGATGGCCAATAATTAGATTTGTGGGCTGTTCTATTGTTGAAGGATATTTATTTATTTCTAGTGTGACTAAAATGGTGCAGATTAATGACTAGTCAAATGGTAATTGAAAACTAGTTAGGAATAACTAGTAAAGTTTGATTTAGGAAACAACTCTTAGAATAATATTCAAGTAAATTGGGTTGGTTGTGATGTTATTGTGTGTGATAAGTTCCAACGAGACCCCACATCTCCATTTGGAGCATTAGTCGAAGTTGGAGTTGATCAAAAAATCAACAAAGATAGGTGAGTGAACTTGCATTAAAATGTTTTGGGATAAATGCATATGTGTTTGATTGAATCACTTGAAATATTTTATTGGTCTTTTCTTTAAAATGTTCATGGGAACAAGCCCTTAATGAAATGTTTTTATGCTTTGAAATGTGTAACATAATGAAACCATGTGTTCCTATATTATGTGGATATGTATGTTATGCCTTGAATGATAATGTTGTACGATAACTATAACCGTGCATGTGCGGTGTGGGAGTGCAAGTGACAGTGCCGGTGGTGTGTGGTGTGGAAGTGCACATGCCGGTGATGATGTGGTGTGGGAATGTATATGATGATATTGCTTTGTGCGATGTGGGAGTGCACATGATAATTCCAGCTATGTGTAGTGTGGGAGTGCACATGAGCTGATGAGTCGGTGGTTGTATACATGTTTACACATATCATAGAGAGGTTACAGAAAATATTATGTGATTGCAATGAATGTTGAATGTTGAAATTGTTAGTTGCTTCCAAATTGATTTTCATTGCAGCAAGAAACTCTTGGGTGGTTTCAAGCCTTGATTTTCACTGTAGCGAAATTGTATTCTCGCAGCAGTGAGAAATTCTCTATCTTGCTTGTCTTGCTTGGATATTTACTGTAGTTTCCACTCTTTTCAACTTCGTTGTTGATCCTAGATCCTTCACCCTAAGGGATTAAATAATCAAAGGTTGAATTAAGGGGCTTTACAAGAAATTAAGCTAAATTGCATTGTTTTTTTTTACATAAGTGCATCATGTTTTCTAAAACTTTCCATATCGTTTGCTTGTTCCCTTCCTATGTTCACTCACTAGGTTTATACTCACTCTTTTAAACTTCATGTTTTCAGATTCGAAGGTAGTTGGGACCTAGATTGAGGTGTCCACGTGTATTCGTCTTTTGGTAAGTACCATGGCATTCAGTAGTTGTACCTTCACCCAAAGTCACTCTGCTGATAGCCAAGAGTCTTTTGCCTATGTATTCGTACTTATGATGTAAATCACTAAGATTTATAGTATAAACAATATATGTATATTTTGATTGATGATGCCACTATGAGTTGGCAATAGGTGACATTACTTTGGATGATATAAATGTAAGTGTTTGATTGCCATAGTATATCATTGAATATTTTATAGTTGAGAGTTACGAAATGTGACTTTAGGAATAACTGCTGAAATAACGATCAGGACTGCATGAAAAGGCTTGCTTGGACCTAGTGGGCTATGCTCATTGGCCCCATGCGCCAGTAACGGCTCGAAAATTGGGCTATGCAAGATATGGAGGGTTATTATCTTGAAGAAAATAGTGGGAGAAATCAATTTAAGATTTATTATCTCATTTTAATTGATTATAATACATGATTACTGATAAACGTTCTTTAAATGCCTAGGTTCTTAGAATGCGAATACACATTACTTTGCTTAGCATACTTGATGTCATCATGAAATTCGGGCCAAAATGTTTTGACTGGTATATCAAGTTGAGAAACGTTCTCAAATATCTATTAAGAATATATGTCATTAAGGAAGATATCCTTGCCTTCTTGACAAGGTCAAAGAAATGAGAAACTTGTAGAAGTTTCACCTTTGACCATGTATATGATTGAAGTAATTTACCTACTATTGATTCGTCATCATGGGTATTAGATACTGGATGTGAGTCACATTTATGTAATGACATGAAGGTGCTAGAAACGAGTAGAAGATTAACGAAGGGAGAGATGGTCCTAAGAATAGGAAATGGACCAAATGTTGCTACACTTGCTGTGGGGACAATTACCATACCTTTACCTTTTGGGTTGATCTTGGAATTAAGAGACTGCTATTATGTTCCTTCCATATCTCAAAATATCATAGTTGTGTCATAGTTGGCATTATATGATGATATTGAATTTTAAATTAAGGGTAATTGTTATTCTTTCTCAAAGGGAGATATGCATTATGGTGTAGGGACACATTCGAATGGTCTCTATATTCTTGATCCTAAGAGACCCATACTCAATATAAAGGTCAAAAAAGCAAAGAAAGATGATCCAAAACTATCCTACATTTGGCACTGTAGGTTTGGACACATCAATGAGACTCGCTTAACCAAGTCACACAAACAAGGTTATATCAATCCATTTAATTATGAATCTTATGGAACGTGTGAATGTTGTCTCCTGAGTAAGATAACCAAGTCGCCTTTCACCAAAAAGGGTGAATGAGCTGGGGTGTTACTAAAACTTGTACATTCAGATGTATGTGGTCCTATGAATACTAATGCTAAAGGAGGATACTCCTACTTCATCACCTTTACAGATCACCATTCTTGCTATGGTTATGTATATTTGATGAAATATAAATTTGAATCCTTTGACAAGTCCAAAGAATACAGAGCAGAGGTTGAGAAATAAACTAGGAAGAGTATTCTCACTCTTAAATTTGAAGGATGAGGAGAATATCTTAGCCAAGAGTTTCAAGATTATCTAAAAGAGAATGGGATTCTCACACAATGGACTCTTCCAGGGACTCCACAGCACAATGGGGTGTCTAAGAGAAGGAATCAAACATTATTAGACATAGTTTGATCTATGATGAGTCGTGTAAATGTTCCTATATCTTTTTGGGGATATACCCTAGAAACTGCTGCTCATATACTGAACCAGTTTCCCACCAAATCAGTTGATAAGACATCATATGAAATATGGAGTAGGAAAACGCCCAACTTGTCTTATGCTAGGATTTGGGGATGTACTGCTTATGTGAAGCGTACAATGTCTGATAAGTTAAAAGCGAGATCAGACAAAAGTAATTTTGTGGCATATCCTAAAGAAACACACGGATCTTATTTTTATAATCCCACTAAGCAAAAGGTGTTTGTCTCAAGGCATGCCACTTTCCTTGAGAAAGAGTTCTTAAATGAAAGGGCTAGTGGGAGTAAATTTGCACTCGAAGAAGTTCGAGACCCACAAATTGACATTCCATTGGAACTTGAGCTTAAGATTGTGACATTTGATGTACAACCATAATCTCAAGAGACACAACCACTCAAAAGGTCTAGTAGAATACGTCAAGCTCTAGATCGATATGGATTTCTCTTAAAAAAGGACACATTGCCCATAAATGATGAGCCTACAACCTATGAGGAGGCGATGTTGGACATTGATTCTAAGAAATGGCTAAAAGCCATGAAATCTAAAATGGATGCCATGGATACTAACGGATCCACCTAAAAGGATAAAACCCATTAGGTGCAAGTGATTCTTTAAGAGAAAGACTGATGTAGATGGCAAAGTGCAAACCTTTAAAGCTAGATTGGTAGCAAAAGGTTACAAACAAAGACAAGGTATTGACTTTGAAGAAACTTTTCACTAGTTGCTATGCTTAAATCCATTAGGATTTTGCTTGAAATGCTACATACCATGATTATGAAATATGGCAAATGAATGTAAAAATTGCTTTCTTTAATGAAAACTTGCAATAGGAAGTGTACATGGCACAACCTGAAGGTTTTATATCCATTGCTAATGCTAATAAGGTGTGCAAGCTTCAAAAGTCCATTTATGGACTTAAGCAAGCTTCTCGGAGTAGGAACATCTGTTTTGATGAAGCTGTAAAAGGGTTTGACTTCATCAATAATGAGGATGAACCATGTGTCTATAAAAAGGCTAGTGGGAATGCCATAATTTTCTTAATGCTCTATGTTGATGACATATTGCTCATAGGAAATGATATACCATTGCTGCAATCTACAAAAATTTGGCTATCCAAGCAATTCTCCATGAAGGATTTGGGAGAAGCAACCTACATTATTAGAATAAAGATCTAGAGAGATAGATCTAAAAGGTTGTTAGGTCTCTCCCAATCCATATACATAGACAAGGTGCTAAAAAGGTTTAGCACGATGGAGTCCAAGAGAGAACAGTTGCCTATGTCACAAGGCATTTATCTCTCCAAGGACATGTGTCCAAAGAATAAAGAGGAGAGAAATTACATGGATAAGATCCCATATGCTTCAGAAATAGGATCTATCATGTATGTGATACTTTACATTAGGCCAGATGTATCTTATGCTCTAAGTGTCACGAGTAGATACCAAGCTAATCTTAGTGAAGGTCACTGGATAGCTGTGAAAAGCATCCTAAAGTGCTTACGAAGAACTAAGGATGTATTTCTGGTTTATGGAGGAGGTGAAGTCCAAGTTAAGGGTTATACGGATGCAAGCTTTCAAACAAACAAAGATGATAGCAAGTCGCAAAGTGGATATGTGTTCACACTCAATGGAGGTGAAGTGAGTTGGAAGAGTTCCGAACAAGAGACGACTATGGATTCTACAACCTAGGCCGAATACATCTCTGCATCTGAGGTAGCGAAAGAGGCAGTTTGGATTAAGAAGTTCATTACTAAATTAAATGTCGTTCCTAGCATTGTTGATCCAATACCTTTGTATTGTGAAAACAATGGAGCCATTGCACAAGCAAAGAAACCAAGGTCTCATCAAAAATCCAAACATGTATTACGGCATTACCATGTGATCAGGAAGATCATTGGAGGATGAGACAATTGCATAGGCGTATACCCACTGAGGATAATACTGTTAATCCTCCCACTAAAGTACTATCCCAAAAAAAGCATAATCGTCATGTTGAGAACATTGGTATTAGATACATAAGCGATTGGCTTTAATGCTAGTGGGAGATTGTTAGTATAAGCCCTACAAGCCAATCTGTGGTTGTATGGGAATTGCAATTTTGAGATATTCATGTATGACATTTTGTTATTCATAATAACATTGAGGTAGTTCATTATCCATAAGTTTATGACTTAATTATTTTTTGTACTTATGTAGATAAAGCCCATGGAACTATATATGCCTTGCAAAGGAATTGTATTAGGATACAAGTATGAGATCCTTATGCATCAAAGCATTGTTCCTAAAAGTTTGTTATCATTGTATTATTAAGACAGGCCATTAATAATGCTCAAAGATCAGCATATGTTATGTTCCTTACTTGTGAAGTAAACAATCGCTCTCATAAGTTGAAGTATACAACTACTTGAAACTAGCATGTAGGTGCTTGTTATGGGAAAGTGAGTTCACTGAACATGACCTACCATGAGAAGTGCATTTGGTACCTCACTCAAGTGTCTATGCAATACTTCTCATGTGTCAGTTGTGTAACTACTCTTTAGACTTGAGACACTAGTTTGTCTTGTATGTGGAGTACTATGCTTCGATTTCATCCCTACGGGTGCCTAATCAAGGATGCCAAAATAAGATGTTTTTGGGTATAGTATGAAGCATATGAAGGCAAATGAGTAGTCAAGATAGGAATCATCACCCCAAGTGATTCAAAGGGAAATATCTCATTAGCTCTTGGTTGACATTAGCTTAATCAAATCCTTGGCCAAGGTGATTAGGAGATTATGAAATGAGTTTCATAAGTCTCCATAAAGCTAATGATCTAACTGTAGGAATAAATATGGAGGTCAATAAGAGTAGGCACTGCACCAAACTCTTATCATCTTCGGGATATATGATGAGGGAATGAATTACACTGAAAAGCTGTACAATAAAAGATTGTCAAAGAATCCTTTGACTCTCCTAACAATTGGGTGGCCATGATGCATTGCTAGATGCCAATCATGGTCTATGGAATTCAATTAGTTAACTTAAAATTGAATATAACTCATTTAAATTAATTAATTAATAATATTGTAATTCAATTCCATTGCCAACATGTTAGGAACCTAATGGATCACGCACAAAGGTTGCAATTTAGATTAAATTGAGAGAGTGATGATTTAAGTTAGACTTAATCAAATTCTAGCTTTTAACTACTATGGACCTAATTAAAAAAGTTTAATTAAGTATTGGTTAAATATTATAATTGTCATAATATTAAGGACTTATTTTGCAAATTTTAATAAGTTAAACCTATATATAAATATCACATTATAGCCACTCTTTTCTAGAGAGAAAAAAAAAGAAAAAACAAAAAAAAAATATTTTTCTCTTGACTGCCGCCACTCTTGAGAAGTTTTCTTGAAAACTTTTCCTTTGATTCTTTAGTGGAAATCAAAGAAGAAAAGAGGACAAATCATTGTCCACTTTTTTAGCACAAGCCTATGGCATAAAGTTCTCTCATTGAGAAGGATCTATTGCAATCGTGTGTGCATCATTAGAGGCAAGCGATTTAGTGGCTGGGATTCTTTCACACAAAAAGTATTCACGTTTTGTCATCGAAAGGAATCCATTTGATTATGATATCACTTGGAAAGGTAAAACTTTTTTTTGATTTTGTATGATGCTTAAACAACCAAGATGATCCAAAGGTAGAAGACATGGTTTTTATTTTATTTCAATTTTTGTTATTCCACTGCGTTGATGCTCTAATCATGTCATTTCTAACAAAACCACCATAATGCCTCATAATTAAGACATGTCTATTGTTGTCTACAGCAAGGCATTGTCTTGGTTAAGACATAGGATTTGTCGAAATATTACACCAATAGATGATCAGTTAAATTAGTTAATTGGTTGAAGACAAGTTATGGAATTAGGTAGAACAACAGCTTGATATTACTAACTTTTTTTATTATATAAAATAGCAGATTAAGTATTTTTATAACAAATAAATATAGAATTGACTAAATATGATAAATATCACTTTTTATTATATAGAATAATATAGTATGTAATTTGATCATATATAGTTACAAATCTGATGATAAATAATAATACAATTATTAGAGAACAAATTTTGAAATATCTTAATAAAAATGGTATATAAATAAAAATGTAATTGAAAGGTACATAATCAATAAAATAATTATAAAAGAACAATAATATCTATGAAGCATGTGAAAAATCAATCAACATCAACATCAACATCAATATCAACAAAAGAGAACCATAATAAGTTCCAAATAATATCCATAATCTATCAACATAATAAAACACTAAAAGTCAAAATTAAAGACTCCCTCTCCACTAGTAGGGGTATGCAAACTATTATTTTGGTTAGTTCGGTTTTAGCTATTTAATAATCAAATTAACTAAACTCATATTTAAAAATAACCGAAACTGAACCGAACTAACCGAAATTGAACTAATTCGATTAGTTTGGTTCAGTTTTCAAAAATCGAACTTGATAATTTTATTTTGTATATATTTATTTATACTATATTTTTTTAATAAATCAATATTACAAAATATATTAAAAAAGATAATAAAAAATTATAATAAAAAAGATGGATACTCATATAATAAAAAAGGAACTAAAGAGGAGAAGAGATTAGGTTTAGGATTTATTTTTCATGTAAAATCTCAATAATACGCTTACTTAAGTTCAATTAGTTCGGTTAGCTTGGTTATAAATTTTTCTATCCGAAACCGAACTGAATTAATTTTAATAATCAAAACTATTCTAATCGAAGTATTCAAAAAACTGAACTAACCGAACTCATTTCGGTTCAGTTCGATTATTCGATTCGATTTACATTTGCTCACCCCTATCGACTACCACATATACCACACAATGAAATCCATTTACAAATTGAAACAAAATATTAATAAAATTGAATAAAATTTGCATGAATTTCTTATATAGGTCATATATGAGTTATGCGGATGGACAGTGATAACACGATTAATTAAATAAGTAAATAAGTTATATAAGTTGACACAATAACACAATTAACTAAACAAGTAAATTAGTTATACAAGTTGACACAGTAACACAATGAACTAAACAAGTTAAACAAATCTTACATGAGTAAAACGAAAACGAAATTTCATGTTTTGAACGTATCACTATCAACACAATTAATATATGAAACACTATTATTCTAAATCCAAATTAGTTTATCTTTATGTCGTATTTACATGCTGCATGCAAAATTGTCAAGTGCAACATCAATTGTATCAATTTCGTTAGTTTGAGATTTTCATCAGCGACCAGTCAACACTACCTCGTATGCAAGTCTTTTTGTTAAAACAATAGAAGGCTGCATCCGACGTCATTCCAAACCTCGTTTTCTTTTTGGCTCTTATTTGTTGGGGTTCGCTTGTAAGTTTTTAACCAACTGTGACTAAGAAGTGCCATCCAAACTGCTGGCACTACAAAGAATCGCATTTACAAACCCATACAGAGTCTTAATGAGTCGGTGACTACCACCGCATACAATTTGTAAAGATAAATTTAGTTAAACTTCCGAATCAACCTTTGAATAGAGCAGACACTTAAAATGTAAGACCTGACCACAAAGAAATTTCACAAAGTCTTCCACAAATTTCATCACCAATAAAAAGGTAACTGTAACTGTAGTCTAGGTAAAACCATTTCTAACATATGCAACCAATCAACTAATAGACTACTAGTCAAAAATTAGAACGGGGTTCTATCTATCAATTTTGATGATCATGAGCAATATTTTTCTCGTTCTCTTTTGGCGTTTCTCAACATTCGAGATCTTCATGATTCTTTCCATTTGGTTCAGCTGAATTCTCAAACACTTGATTCTTCACTTTAGACTGCTGATGTAGATTTTTCTCATAAGACTGCAGTTGATGTTTGTGATAGTGATGGTGACGCTAAGGGTGATGACCACTTTTCTTATGCCTGGACTCATGACCATCATCTGATGACTTTCCTGAAGATCGACTCCTTCGATAACCTCTCTCATCATCAGAATCTAGGGATCTACGGTTAACACTATGACGACGCTTATGGCATTTTGCATAGCTTTTCCTTCTTGGTGCACCATCAACTTCATCACTTGAAGATTCTGAAGCACTAGACTCTGAGGGCTGATGGCATTTGTGGCGTGTAGCATGACTTCTCTTCCAAATTCTATTATCATCCTCACCACTTGAAGTATATGAATCATTAGCCTCTGAACCCCGACGGCATATGTGGTGCTTTACATGACTTCTTTTGACTATATCATCATTGTCATCATTTGAAGAATCAAAAGATTCTAAATCTGATCTTGAATCATGACACTTCCATCTTCTTTGGCTCCGCATTTTCCTCCTTGCTTCTTCATAACCACTATCACATTCATCACTGCTATCATCACTAGAGCCTGATGATGATCGTCTCTTCAGCTTTCGGTTTGACTTCTTGTCCTCTTTCTTCTCACACTCACCTGAATCATAGTGAGAATGCTTCTGATGCTTTTTGTGGGTTCTCCTCCTCCTTTTTCTTCGTCCATAACTACTGTGGCTCTCAGGATCAGTATCAGATTCAGAAACAGACCTTTTGTGCTTTACACTCTTTGACCTCTCCTTTTTTGCCTCAGCATCTGCCTTTGCCTTTGCAGCAACTTCTAGCTTCTGTTCCCATTTCAAAAGGGCTTCTTTTTTCTCCAAAGCTCTCTTCTTTTTCTCCTCAACCAATTGAATAAACTTCTTGCAGTCCATTTATAAAAGAAAACTAACTCAATAACTGCATTTCGGTATGATGATGGTCGGAAGTACATCTCACAGAAGAGAAAACAAAATGTTAGCTTTTCCATCATCTGATAGAATCAACATAGCAGAATATAATCTTAAATTCCTTTTGCTCAAGAAAGCGTGATATGCAAGATGCTTACTACAATTGTTTACAACATAAAACCACACTTGCAAAGAGAATAAGATAAAGGATATTTAAAATAGTTTTCCTAGCATTGCAACCATTAGAACCCCTCATTTTGTTAATGAACTAAAAAATTCTTCGACAGGCCATTCAAAATGGTCATCTTTGAAATAGTGTCTACTAAATTATCAGTACTTGTATGGCTAAACAAAATCCTTGCGATTTTTTCAAACAATTTTAAGTTAACATGTTAGATGAAATCTTTGTTGAAAATTAAAGAATTCCTTACCTAAAACTCTAAGTTGTAAGCATATACATGTTGAAAGAATATATGAATTCTTGGTAAAGTTTTCTTTTAAAAATCTTTCTAGAATTGCATTGTAAACATAAGCCTGTAGCAATACAAACACTGGGATTAAAGAAATAAAACGAAAACGGTGAGGAAATAGAAATTGGATGCAGATTCCTACCTTATGTGCAATATGGGAAAACCTCAGAACCTAAATTATCGGCAAGTTCTCCAAAGAAAAATCTGAAGAAAAAGAAAGAAAAAAAAAACCCAGTCAATCAGACAAAGGAAAACAGTAACTTAGCAGGAAATTACCAAAAATAAATAAAAGAAAGCCGAGAAGAACAAAAACACCTCACAACCAAGGATACGATGAGAAGACCAAACTATCATTAAAAAACTAAAATCGATATAAATTCATCATACCAAAGAAAACTAACTGATTAAATGAAATGAAAAACTCCCAAGAAGAGGCGAAAGCACGCGTACCTGAACAATGGGAGATTCTGACAAGGGGGGAGGGAAAGGAATGCAGACGATGGAAGAGAGACTAGGGCTTGACTTTGGGAAATCGGTTCCAGAAACGTCGATGGCTCTTTTGGAATAAATAAATAGGAGAAATGTGGCAGTTTTTTATAATTTAAAATAATTTTGACCTTATTGAAAAGTTTGATTCTTTCGACACACAGTTTAATACAGTTAAGCTTTGTCAAGTACGTTTAGGAAATAAGCACCTATCTTCGTGTATTGAGCCTTTTAACATTTATATTTACAATCAATTAAGCCTTGGTTTTGATGGAAAATTACCACCTCACCATCGCGGATGTAAACACAAAATTTGCATCTTAAAAAGTCTAATTTTTCTGGAGTAAAGGGTAATTATCATAAAAAATTCAAGGAAGAGGATCAAGCCACACTCCCTAACATGAATTGACCAAAATTATTTGAAGAAATACAAATTTGGGCCATTTTGGAACTTTCTTACCTTTTTTACTTTGAAGTGTCAATCAACATTATATAATGTTGATCAACCTAGATAAAGTCCAAATGAATAAGAATACATTTGGTTGAAATCACAAAAATTGAATAAACTTATTCATTCTTTAGGTAGGGTAATTTTTATTTATTTATTTTGGATTATTTGATGATTTTATCTTCAAAATGACAATTCTTTATTTCTAAAGGATAAACTTCATATTTTTCCCTTGTATTAAAGTCCCCAAAAGCACCATCTACCACACAACTAGGGATGGCAATAGGTACCCTATTATAAGATACTTACAGGTATCCGACCTGGTTATACAGGGTTAGGGTACCCTATAATCGAGTTTAAGACGGATTCGGATAGTGATTTCATTACCCGGTCAGGTTCGGATAGGGTTCGGGTATTACCCCTTGGATACCCGCAACTCAAACCCGATTATGTTAATATTCGGGTTACGTGGTACTTACCCCTGAACCCGATTCCAATACCCATATATATATTATTGTTATTTAAATGATTAAATTAAAAATAATCAACATTAATATATTTATTAAAAGCTGACAAATATATTAAAAGTATGATTACTCAAATTATTAATGTGGTGACCTTAATGTATTTAAATTAAAAAATTATTAGATTATTAATTATGTTTAAAATATGAATTTTATATCATAATACAAAGGAATATAATTACTATTATATATATACTTCAAATATAAATATATTTACTTTTTATTTTGTATTAACATTATAAAAATTATAACTTATAATGTATATACTTAATGAGAGTCTTTGATATTAGAATAGTTTTGGAATCTAACTATTTTTTTAATTTCATGTAACTAAAGACAAACCCATATAGTTAATTAAATTAATTCATTAAACTATGATTATTAATTAACTTGAAATGTTTTTTCATATATACATTATATATATATTGGGTTCATTTATAAGAATATAATTACTATATTATATATATATACTAATACTTTTATTATATATATACTTTAAATATAAATATATTTACTTTCTATTTTATATTAAAATTACAAGAATTATAACTTGTAAAATTATTAATTATAATATATACATCTTTGTTTATACAAACTTATAATATACAAACTTTAAGAGAAGTTGTGAGATTAGAATAGTTTTGAAACCTAGTTATTTTTGTTAATTTCATATAATTAAGGACAAACTAACATAATTAATTAAATTAATTCATAAAACTATTACTATTAATTACTTTGTAATGTCTTTTAATTTATTTACTTTATATATATTGGGTTCATTTATAAAGAATATAATTACTATTATACATATAGTAAAATACTTTTAGTGTGTGTGTGTATTGTTGGGATGAGCCTTGTAGCCAATTGGGATTTATTAAAGCTTGATTACAATCATGCAACAATATCATTCATATTGAATGATTAGAAGTTTTCCTTCATCAATAAGACATCAATTATAATGAGTTATAAGTCTAATTGGATGAAGTTCATGAGATTAATATGCCTTGCGAAGGAATTGTAATGGGTTTCAGTTATGAGATCCCTATGCATAAAAGTATAGTCTCAAAATGTTCCTGGTCAATGTATCATTGAGACAAGATATCAATGATGCTTAGAGACTAGTATATTCTCTGTTTTTTACTTTGAAAGTAAGCAATCGATCTCATAAATTGAAGTATAGAGATACTTGAAACTAGAACATAGGTGCTTGCTAAGGATAGCAAATTCACTAAACTTGACCCGTCATGAGAAAAGCATTCGGTATTTCACTCAAGTGTCTATGCAATACTTTTCATGTGTCAGTTGTGTAAATACTTTCTAGTCTTGAGACACCAAGTTGTCTTATGTGTGGAGTGCTATGCTTTGATTTCATCTTTACGGGTGCCTAACCAAGGATGCCAAAACATGATGCTTTTGAGTATAGCGTGAAGCATGTGAAGGCAAATAAGTGGTCAAGATATGAATCATCACCTCAAGTGATTCAGGGAACATATCCTAACTATTCTTGGTTGATATTAACTTATTGAAGTCCTTGACCAAGGTGACTTAAAGATTTTGAAAGGAGTTTCATGAGTCTTTATAAAGTTGATGATCAAACTTTAAGAACGAATATAAAGATCAATGCGGGTAAACACTGCTCTATGCTCTTATTATATCCAGAATATATGATGAAGGAAAGAATTACACTGAACGGCTGATCACTGAAAGGTTGAGTCAAACCATCTTGACTCTTTTAGCATTCCGGTGGCCATGAATGATTGCTAGATCCTAATCTTGGTCTATGAACTCTAGGTAGTTGACTTGATTAATGCTACATTTAAAGTAGTTTAAATTTATCTAATTCTAAGTTTAACTTAAGAATTGTACATTGAGTTCATTGCCAATATGTTAGAAGCCTAATGGGTAACACACCTAAAACGAATGTTGAAAATAAAATGGGAGAGGTGATTAAGTTGCACTTAATCAAATCAGAAGTTATGAGCTACTCAAGCACTTGATTCAAATTGTTTAATTAAGTTGTGCCTAATTAATAAAATTGCTTAATTAAGTCATTGGGCCTAATTAATTAAATTGTTTAATTAAGTTATTGGGCCTAGTTGATTAAAATTGTTTAATTAAGTCATTGGACCTAATTGATTAAAATTGTTTAATTAAATTGTTGTGCTTAATTAATTAAATTATCGAGCTTAATTGATTAAATTAAATAATTAAGTTATTTGGGCTTCTTGAGGACTTAATTAAATTGTTTAATCAAATTATTGGATTAATTGGTAATTACAAAATAGCTTTGTAATTAAGGTTTAAAATTAATCCACGGTATAAATACCTTGCTATATGTAACAATCGCTTCCTTGGTCGCTACCGGCGTCTGAGACTTCCAAAGAATTTTCGCTAAGTCCCGAACAAGCCTTATTTAAAACTTTCGCTAGATTTATTAAACACATATAATCACGTGCGTAAGCGAATATATAAAAATTAAACTACTATTTACTCCATTCAAAATAATAACAATTCACGTTTATGAGTTGACAACATTTTTCAACATTTAGCAAATTTTGTTCTGACACAACACTAAACAACAGAGCAACTCAGAACAGGGTTAGGAGATGCCTTTTACCTACTCTACGGTGGTCCATATGCACCGATAGTTACACGTTAGATTGATCTCTATCTGCAAAAAGGAAAAATAAGAGGGGTGTGAGTCTCATAGACTTAGTGATCATCATCGACCCCGTGAGCAAGCGAAGAGGGGAAACAAACATAAAGGTGGAATGTTTATAAACCTAAGTAAGCATAGAAAATACATTCCATAAAACCAAGAGATTTGTTTTTATACCTTGCAATTCTTAAAAATAATAATTTCCAAGTAAACATGTGTGAAAACAGTTGTACTTAAGACACTAGAAAATCTTTCAACCTCGACATCCAATCATCATTAAATTCAATGATAAGTGAAAAATAAAAATTTTCAAAAATAAAAAGGCGAATTAACTGATCACCAATGAATAAATAAATTTCACTTGCCATTAAATAAATAAAAAATTTTAAGTATTAATGTCATGCATAGTAAAATAAAAATTCACAAGGGAACATCATCCTTAGGTAAATTTAATATAGCCCTTAGGCTTACTCTCTCAAACATCATCACCTACTCGTGGGAAACTACCAATGCCACCATATATAAAATAGGGCTTCAGGTCCCCCTTTTTCTCTACTCGTGGGATCTGCCCACGCCACCATATATAAATCGGGGCTTCAAGTCCCCATTTTTGCCTACTCGTGAGATCTGCCCACGCCATCGTATATAAATCGGGGCTTCAAGTCCCCTTTTTTCCCTACTCGTGGAATCTGCCCACACCACCATATATAAATCGGGGCTTCAGGTCCCCTTTTGCCTACTTGTGGGAACTGCCCACGTCACCAAATATGAATCGGGGCTTTAGGTCCCCCTTTACAATCAAATATCGAAAATCATTGCAATTTGAAACATTTGCAAAACATAATAGTTTGTAAACAATATAATCACAAATCAATGTTGTGTATATTGTATCTCAAAGCATGGTATATTTACCAAATCAGCATGCTAAGTGAAATAGATAATTTATCCTCAAATTCCATGAATTAATACAAAAGGCCATTGGCCTAAACATCACACAAACTTGCAAGGTATGATTTTGAAGTGAAAAACCAATCAAAGGTTTATTTTCCCGTATTTAAAAACATGTAAATATATATATATATTTATATATATTATAAAAAAATAGATTTAAAATCCTTGTCACAAACACAAACAACCTAAAGCTTTCTACCAACTCATACTGTCCACAATTTTGTCAACTATCAAAAGTAACATAAATAATATATTATAGGGAAATAATTTTAAAATCTAGCACCCACTCACCTCACAATAACGGGATGCTACTTCGTTATTATTTCATGCGTGTACTTAAATATTCTCTCTTGTTTTTTCTTTTTTTTTCTTCTTTCTTCCTTCTCTTTCTTCTCCTCTACCGCTGCTCCTTCTCTTCTTCTTCTTATTTTTCTTTTTCTTCTTTCTTCCCTTTTTTTTTTATTCTCCTCTGTCACGGCTCCTTCTCTCCTTTTTCTTCTTTTTCTTTTTCTTCTTTCTTCCCTCTTTTTCTTCTCCTCTGCAGCTGCTCCTTCTTTCATTCTTTTTCTTGTTCTTTCTTCTTTCTTCCCTCTTCTTCTTCTCCCTGAGACGTCGCTGCTCCCTCTTTCCTTTTCTTTCCTTTCTCTTTTCTCTCATTTCGGTCCCCACTCTTTTTTTTTCTCTTTTTCTTTCTTCTCTCCTTTTTGGCTTGGCCCCCCCTATTTCTTCTTTTTTCCTCTTTCTTCTTTCTTCTCTTTTGTCTTTTTCCTTCCCTTTTTCTGTCGATTGACTTTTCTTCTTATCTCTTGGTCGGGCCCCCCCTTTTTTTTAAATGAGAGGGGCATTACACTATAGCCTCCAAACAAAATGAGAGAGAATGGCAAAAAAATTAAGAGAACGACACATTAGAAATTCGTTTTGCCTTGCCACTCCTTGTATGAAGAAAAAATAGCTTTTCATTCACGTGATTTCTTTTATGTGTTCAGCCCTACAATTTTGTGTGGATTATGAGTTTATGAAACTCATCTTTGCTAGCACATTGTCAAGGCATAGCACTCCCAATCCTTAAAGAAGATTTTCTAATTCATTAGTGTGGATCACCATTAGGGGCTACATAAGGATTCCTTAGATAGCTTTGGTTTGCAACAACTGGGTTGAGGTCATTGAGTTTTTTGAAGGTTGATTTGGTGATTTAACAAAGGATTCATCAACCGTTGTTATTTAGGTAAACTTGATATGATCATATATATTTTATTTTTAATTTAATTCTATACTCAATTTGGCATGAAAGAGATTCTAGGAGGGTGAGGCGTAATTTAATTTTTTAAATTTATTTTCATTGAGTTTTATTTGTATTTGATGCATGATCAGCCCTCACCCAATATATATATATATATATATATATATATATATATATATATATATATAT
>NC_030851.1:20471162-20513731 GCF_000208745.1 Theobroma cacao | reverse complement strand
TAAATTATCTAGAGTTTATTTTTAAATGCTCTTCATGGATTTTATGAAATGAAAATGAGATTAAAATGAGATTTTTGATGTTTTAGAAATAAATGTGACGAATAAAAATATATTGTGTTGATTATGAAATTGAGTAATTGGAGGCTGCCAATTATTTTGAAATATATATTTTCCTATGAATGGCTTATGATATATGAGTATATGTGGCTATATGTTATAATTGCATTGAGAATTTATGTAAGTTGTCTTTTACTATGCAAGCTAGGTAAATAAATAAAAACCACGTTATACTGTCGAAATTTTATTAAAATTGGTGGGTTTAGTCACTGCAGTGACGAGTTTCTGTGGACTACCTATTAGAGGGGCACGGTAAACCCGGTTATATAGTTACTCTGGTAGTAAAGGCGAGGAGGGTAACTCCCAAGGTAGTATTAGAGCTCACTTCACGTCGAACCCCCACGTGAATGTGTAATTCGACCAACGCCAAGGAATGACTTGTTTTAAAAATAAAAATGTGTTTCACATGTAAATATCTTAACAACCTTGGCGGACTCGGTTAGATGCCTCGGCCAAGGTATCCCTGAGGATTAGTTTTGGCTTGAGTCTTGTTTTTAATAAAAGTCAGAAGCCTTAACAACTGTTTTGGTAAATTACAAATATTTTATGGTTTAAGAACTAAATTGAAAACCTTATGAAATGGTTTGTAATTTGTTGTTTAAACTTGCCTCCATGTTACTCGCCTTTAGATATTTATGATAATGTCTGTTTACTCATTGGGATTGCAAAATCTCACCCACCTCCTTTTCAAATATTTCAGGCCTGTGGTAGCTTGTAAATACCGATTTTGTCGAGGATTCCAGTTGACCCCTCTATCTCACAAACAGTAGGTTACTATCACCAACACTTGGTGTATTTAGGGGCCACTTTTCATTGTAATTATTATTGTACATTATAACTTTGTAAATTATTGTATGTATGAATTTATTTTACTTCCACATTATAAAAGATTTTTACACGTGTTTCTATAAATATTGTTTTATATAAAAATATTATATTTTAATCAATATTTTGAATAGTAATATTTGTCTATAAATCTTTTTAAAATAATTTTATTTTTTGATTTACTTGAGCTAGAAACGACTGGTAATTGTTTAAAACGGAATATTTAAAAATGATTGCTCACAGAAAAGGCAACAAACTGATATGTAAGCCTTGCGGGGTTCCAATTGGCATTTCAGGAAATAAGTGTCAATCAGAACGTCGCGACGGTTGTTATGGGCTCGAGGGAGGTTTCGGGTCATGACATATTATATATATACTAAAATATTTTAATATATATATATGTACTTTAAATATAAATATATTTACTTTTTATTTTGTGTTAATGTCATAAAAATTATAACCTATAAAATTATTAATTATAATTTATATATATATACACACACTTTATAGTATACAACTTGTAATGTCTTTTAATACATACACTTTATATTATATATTTTGTTCATTTATAAAGAATATAATTACTATTGTATAAGTTAACAATTATTAAACAATAAAATAATATTGATTTATATTATATATTATGTTCATTTATAAACGCACTTTATAGTTTTTTATTATTTAAATTTAAATTTTATTATTTGTGCTTTTATTAATTTAATTAGTAGTTAATTATATGAAATATGTAGTAGAAATATTATTGTATATAGATACGAGTTCGAGTAATTGGGTATCCATGAAGAACATTTTAATAATTTTTTTATCTAATCAGGCTTTTAAACGAGTTAGGGTAATTATAAGACAGTGAGAATGTATTAGGATTAGGGTTAGAGTAGTAATTTTCAAAATTATTTGGGCAGTTAATAAGGTTCGAGTATTTGATTTTTTATAAAGTTAGGGTTCGGGTGGTACCTCGAAATTAACGGGTACACTACTCGTTGACAACCCTACATACAACACAGCTTGAGTTGCACCTTCCTCTTCTACATTCATCCCGTAACCTAACGATGTTGCCATATTGTTGTCAAATCCTTATAACAATACCATCCCCATTCTCACGCTCAATACTTTCTCCTATCTCTCCCACCACTCCCCACAACTCCATTCCTTGCAATCGTCATCGCTGTCACTCTATTCCATTACCTCTCCAACGACGTCACTATTGGTCCCAAGTAAATGTGCTAGAAGGGGGTGCATAACACTTTTTGGCTCTTACTAAAATTGGCTCTAAGTTGAGGACAAGTTTAAGATCAATAAACATGGGTTCTATGCAAGATGAGGGAATGTTTTTAAGAAGGAATGAAAATAAAAACAAAAACAGAGTAAATAATACACTAGAATTTAGAGTGGTTTGGTCAAGGACCTACATCCACTACCTTGATTATTCAACCAAGGATTTTCAAAATCAACTCATTAAAAACGGTGGAATTCTCAAGCTCCCACCAAGCTTTACAATGGCTTTTAGCAAGCTCAGCCACAACCTTATCCAATGGTTTTTCCCGAGATCAACCAAAACCCAAACTAACTTTTCTAAGCTAAGTTAGAACCTATACACCCAATCAAGCAATCCAAGCTTGAATAAATTCCCTTAGAGTGTCTCGCACACTCTAAGTATACAAGAAGAAGAGAAATAAAAGTGTACCTATGATCACTGACTTGATCTAAGTGGTACAAAGTGAAGTGCTTGAATCTTTTACAAGGATAAGAGTGAAGTGCAGAAAGTATGCTGAAGATTTTTGCAATTTTTGAACTCTATTTTGACTTGGAAGCCTTAATTGCATTTTCTATCCATTGGGAGCCTTTTAAATACTTGAAAAATCAGCTTTGATAGGTGTTAGGCAGTTTTTGACCTTTAGAAATAGATTGGTGGCAGTTCTAGCAGTTAATCTATCTTCTAGTGCTCAATTTAAATTTTCTGACGGAATGATCTTAGTTGACTAACTGCGCTCTTAGTCAACTAAGTTGTCTTTGTCTTTTGATCCTAATTTTTGGCAGTGAGCACTTAGTTGACTAACTTCTTTCTTAATAGATTAAGTTGTTTCTATCTTGAAGTCCAGATTTCTGGCAATAGGTTTTTAGTCGACTAACTTACTTCTCGGTCAACTAAGTCTTCTTTGTCTCTCAAACCTCTTGAGCTTGCCAACTTCTAATTTGAATTTTAGCTGACCAATACCCTTCATTATCTGACTAAAAGGTTGTTTTGTTTATCAATTGTAGTTCCTTATTCATATGATTTTTGATATATGCCTTTGAATGATTGATTTATTCTTAGCGTATAATTTTTGTCCTGCACACTTAAGTAGAGATATTAAACACAAATGAGTGGGAATGTTTTATTATCATTAAAAACTTATAGAGCCAACAATCTCCCCTTTTTTGATGATGACAAAACATTTCTTGATTAACAGTATAGTGTCTATTGGTTCCTTTTTGTTCTGCAGAAAATGGAGGTTTTCCTCGTCGTAAGTGTGTGCTTCCCCTTAGTGTGTGCATATTTTATTATTCATTTCATCAAGTTTTTATTTATGTCATACAGATAATGACATTATATATTCAGAATATATTTAGGCAGACATATAGAATAATCAACAAAATGTGACTTGGCTGACAGAATATCATCAATATTTCAGATAATTGTCTGTCATCAGCATATTGTTATCAGATTTTATTTATGCCATTAATCATCCAATAGATATAGTATAATCAGCATCCTTATACATTTTCAACCAAATATCATTCACAATATAATAAAATTTAATTATCAGCATAACAGCTCAATATTGGCATCAAATCATTAAACAGCAGCAGTCAAACTACCATAAACATCAAGAACAGACTTAAATGTTTAACCATCAGCAACTAAATAATATAAACAGCTTAACAGCATCCCATTTTCAACACAATAACATAAACAACAAAGTTCAAATGTTCAACTGTCAACAGAACAAAAATAGCAAAAAAACAAAAAGAATAGTCATTGTTTTGTTCTTAAATTGCCCCTAAATCATTTCTACTTTCTTTCTCCCCTAGACTTTCTATAATTACTCCCCATTTTTGTCATCATTAGAACGGAGGGGTGGTCAATTAGCTTTTGAAGAGGCTGAAGGGGTGGACTCGTCAGTGCCATAGTAGACATTAAGGGGTTAAGGTGAGGGTTAAGGTGATGGTCTTTTGGGTGAGGCTTTAGGAGATTGGTCTGAAATTTACAGTGGATCTTCTGTAGAGGAAATGGTGAGGGTTTGGCTTTTTCTGTTATCCTAGAGGACTTTTTTCTCTCAAGGAATTTCGTTTTTGTGGCCATGGTCTTCCTTTCTTTACCAAGTGGTTTAGGTTGCTCTTGTGTTAGTGCTGCAGCTTTTTCTTTACCTTTACCAAGTTGGGCAATCTACTTTGTAGTGTGCATTGACTTAGGTGATGTTCTGATAGATGCTTGCTTATGAACTTTAGCCTTTGCTGCGTCTTTCTCTGCTTGTTTTTCTTGAACCATTTGATGAAAAACATCCATGATTGATACTTCCTCAAAGTTAGAAGGTGATGGCTGTTCTGGCTGAGGTTCATGATGGGATGGAGAATTTTCAAATGAGCCAAGCACTTTAGTGCCTTGATCTGATTCATCTTTATTCTGAGGCTTAAGAGTTGGAGATTTCCTTAGTTGATCAACTTTTGGTTTAGGACCTTCGGCTTGAATGACAGAACTTACAGCCTGAAAAGTGGAACCTTCTGCTTGGAAGGCAGGACCTTCAGTAGCTTGTCCTACTGGTGCTTAGCTTGGAGTAGCAAAGGTGTTTGCAACAGTAGGTTCAAAAGTCGATTTCCCTTTTCCTTTCATCACATTTTCAAGTTTTTCCAACCTTTCTTCAATTTTCTGCATCCTCACAGCCTGGTCTATGAGCTTTCCATCAATTTGCATCAGTAGATTCAGAACCATTTCATTTGAGAATTGGGAGGGGGCTGCTTCTGATTGAGCAGGGAGAAAAGATTCTTCTCTTGGAGTAACCTTTGGGGTTTTAACAAACTTTTCTCCATCAAGTTTGTACCCCATCTTAGGCAAACTTCCAAGATAGATAGCTTGGTCCTTACTTTTTACTTGATCCAATTCATACCTAAAACTCCATATTCCTTTCTTCCTAACCAGTAAGGTGATCATATTTCCATATGGTAGATTTATTTTATCAATTTGATAGGTTTTCCTCATCCTCTCAATCATAAATCGGCCTAAGTTGAGTGAAGCACCACTAAAGGCATGCTTCATCAACCACATGTCCTGAAGGTTGACATAGCTGAAACTTCCACTTCTTCCATGAATATTTACAGCAACAAAATAATGAATAATTCTAATCTGAGGACTTTTGATAAGACCAGCATTACTTTTGGATGAATATTTTTCTTTTTTCCTTGTGATTATCTCCCAAAGAGATGAAGAGTCATTTTTTTTCAGGAATTTCATAATCACCTTCCTCACATTCAATTTTAAGTAGATTTCCTAAATCTACAGTAGTCACCACAAACTCTTTTCCATTTAAGAAGACATTCAGGCCATCATTAATGAAATCATTAAGATCTTCAAGTTCATCCTTATATAAAGCTATGCTTGCATAAAATTCTTTTACCAGACTAGCACTATATGTTCTGTTCTTAAAAGTGCTAAATTTCTTCGATTTCATTTCCTCAAAATAATTCGATAATCCTACTTAGATTTTAGGGGTTTCATCGAAGCTCTCCCAGTCAATAAAGTTGCCACATGTAATCGGAGCATTTTCAATTTTCTTGAACCTTTCTTCATGGGCTTTATTTCTAAACTTTGAGGACTAAACCTTACCTTTCTTGGAAGATTTTCCTTTCTCTTTCTTTTTCTCTGCTCTGTGTTCCTTCTCTGTCTGTTTTTTCTCAATTTTCTCAACCACAGAGGTAGACACAATCTTCTTCTTCGTTTTTTGAATTTCTTCTTGTGGACTCTCTTCCATTGGCCAATTGCCCTTCTTCTTTTTCAGAATTTCTTTAGATAGGGAGAATTTTGCCATTTGGTTTTGAGATGTTTCTGGCTTGGGGTTTCGTGGGTTTGAGAGGAAATATTTTCAATTTAGAAAGGGTCAATTTCATATGAGAGAAAATGAAGGGAGAATGAGTTAACAGAGGTTAATCCTTCTCAAAATAGTCTGACTCCCCTTCTTTAAATGTGGTTGATAACCTCCTCTTTTCAAAATTCAAAAATTTGCCTCTCAATTTTCTTTGAGTTAGGTTATTTTTCTCCTCTTTTTCTTCACCTGGTAGACTATTTCTTTTTACTATTTTATTCATTCTCTCTTTATCTGACTGAGTCTTATTATTTAAAGAGACAAAATACTCTTAGTTGATTAAGAGATTCTTAATCAACTAAGTCCCTACTATTTTGTGAATGGGAAACTCAAAAATTTTCTTACAGCTCCTACATATTAACCATGCCTAAATTTCTTTTAATCTCACAAAATCTTTCCTTATTTAGGGGCTTGGTAAATATATCAGCTAATTGTTGTAGATCGTTAACAAACTCAATTTTAATGTCTCTTTTAACCACATAGTCTCTAATAAAGTGATGCCTAATTTCAATATGTTTGGTCCTAGAGTGCTGGACAAGAGTCTTTGAAATGTTGATGGCACTTGTGTTATCACAGAATATTGGTACATTATGCACTGTTACTCCAAAGTCTTTTAATTGTTGTTTAATCTACAAAATTTGAGCATAGTAACTACCTAAAGAAATATATTCAGCTTCAGCTGTGGAGAGTGCAACAAAATTCTGTTTCTTACTTGACCATCACACAAGCATACTTCATAGTAACTGACAAGTTCCACTAGTACTCTTCCTATCCATTTTGCTTCTAGCAAAGTCTGCATCTGAATATCCAATAAGACTAAAAGATGATTCTCTAAGATACCATATTCCTAAAGTTTATGTATCTAAGAGGTATCTAAAAATTCTTTTAACATTAGTCAAGTGTGATTCTTTGGGTTGTGATTGAAACTGTGCACACAAGCATACACCGAATTGAATATCAGGTCTGCTAGCTGTTAAATAAAGCAATGATCCAATCATACCTCTATAGAGCTTTTGATCAACACTTTTTCCTTTTTCATTAGCATCAAGTTTGGTGGATGGACTCATTGGTGTGCTAATTGATTTTAGCTTCAACATGTCAAACTTTTTCAGCATGTCTTGAATGTATCTTTCTTGGCTGCTGAAGATTCCTTCCTCACTTTGTTTGATTTGAAGGCCAAGAAAGAATTTCAGCCCACCCATCATGCTCATTTCAAATTCACCTAACATCTTTTCAGCAAAGTTCTTGCACAAAGCCTCATTAGTTGCACTAAACACAATATCATCCACATAGATTTGAACAAAAATTAAATCATTCAAGCACTTTTTGACAAATAGTGTTGTATTAATGCTTCCTCTACTATATCCTTTTTCAACTAAAAACCTAGAGAGTCTTTCATACCAAGTTCTTGGAGCTTGTTTTAGTCCATACAAAGCCTTATGAAGTTTGAACACATAATCTGGTTTTTCATAGTCCTCAAATTTGGGGGGTTGTTCAACATATACTTCTTCTTGAATGAAACCATTTAAAAATGCACTTTTTACATCCATTTGGAAAAATTTGAAGTTCATGAAACATGCAAATGCAAGCAATAATCTAATGGCTTCAATCCTAGCAACAGGAGCAAATGTCTCATCAAAATCAATGCCTTCCTCCTAGTTATACCCTTGAGCCACTAACCTATCTTTGTTCCTAATAACATTTCCTTGCTCATCTACCTTATTCTAAAGACCCATTTTATGCCAACAATGGGATGATTTAGTGGCCTAGAAACTAGTGTCCATACTCGGTTTCTCTCAAATTGATCAAGCTCTTCTTGCATAGCCAAAATCCAATTTTTTTCTTTTTCTGCCTCCTCAAAGCTTTTAGGCTCAATTTGTGAGATGAAAGCTGTGAATCACATGTTTCTCTAGTTCTTGTCCTAGTCTTGACTCCTTGAGAAATATCACATATGATTTGCACTTGTGGATGATCCTTGATATACCTCTAACTCTTTGGAAGATCATTGTCTTGATTTTCAGTCCTTTGCAAGGTTTATAAGGCTGGAGGTTCTGTTTCTCTTCCTAGGGAATTTTCTTCATTGTTTTTCTTGTCAACTAAGCTCATTTCTTCCATTTGTCTTTCAATGTCATCCGTATCATCTTCATGTTGGAGTAGGATCTTAGTGGATTAATGTGATTGTGTAAAGCATGGATTTCAAAATTTTCTTTAACAATGGAAGCAAGCAATCCAATTACACAAGCGGAAACACACATTATTATTATTATTGCAAATAATATAATCACATCCAAAAAAAATTAAAATAAGAATTTATTAAGTAAGAAAACCATACCTTTATTTTGAGATTCTTATTTTCTGACAACACCACACCAATGAATGATTTCTCGACTAAATAAGTTTACCACTTATTCTTCAAGAATACTTCAACTTGAACCTTGAGTGGACAAGGTGAATGCAAGGCTACAAGATGACAACTAAGTTTATTCTCTTTTCTTTGGAAAAGCTTGGAGGAGGAGAAGAAAAGAGATGGCTGAAACTTTTTTAAGAAAAAGTACGTTATAATATTTTCTTCCAATCTCTTCTCTTTTTATTAAAACTCTCGCTTCAAAAGTTTAAACAAAATGAAATACCTTTAAATCAATCTTGACCATCCATTCAGAGTAATGGAAGCATCAAACATGCTCCATAATTATCAAAATAAAAATTAAAGAATAAATAATTTAATTCTTTAATTATCATTTAGAGTTCTTGATAAAATAAAATTCCTTATTGAATAATAACTCTTATTTTATTATTATCCATCTTTATTTAAAAAGAATTAATAATAAATAAAAGAGTAATAGTCAAACATGAAGTCTTTTTTTTTATCAACATGGATGTCTAGATTCATTTTGTAAAAATCCTCCTTAAATTATCTTAATTTAAGACAACTCTTGTCTGTAATTAAGACAAAAAATATTGTATCTTGTCTAAATTGAGACAAATATGTTTTCTTGACTAAATTAAGACAAAAAATATTTTTCTTGTCTTAAATTAAGGCAAACATATTTTCTTGTCTAAATTAAGACCAAGCATGTTTTCTTGTCTAAATTAAGACCAATATGTCAAAGCTGCCAATTTTGTATATAATTTAATTAAACAAATTGAAACATGCATTCTAACTTCAACAAGTTGAATTCTACGAAGCTAAGTGGGGAATCTATTTGGACATAGATATTCCAAGCTCCAATAAACTTAGAATTATTCTTAATCTCATTAAAAATAATTCAAGCTTATTAACCATGAAATCACTCCACCATAGATCTATGGTTGCACTCTTGGATTAACTATTATTACAAGAAATAATTCAATATTTGATATTAATTATTAGTTGTCCAATTGCAAGCCTTATATTGTGAACCCTCATAACCATCCAATGACAAAAGGTGAAATTACCATTTTATCTTTTATGTCAATTTTGTCCCTTAGTCTTAAATTTCATCCAATTAGTGATTCAATACTCTAGATCTAATCTTTTGAATATCCAGATGTGATGAGTAGCTAATTCATCAATCCACTGGGCTTAGATTAATCACTAATCTTCTTGGAATCACTAGAAGTGATGCTAATGCTATGAACTCCATTATTTGAATATATGTTCCCAAATGTTCATCTCAATTATAATCCCAAAATACGGAGTCTAGATCAACGCTTTATGATGATCATGCTCATGGTAAATCAAAGATTATAAGGAGATTAAACACGAGTCCACTATCCATCAGGATTTCGGTTCTACTATAAGCAAATGCATAAGTGTGAGATCAAGATTTAGGTAACGGTAAAACTTAAATTTGATTCCCACATGATTCCAGTTCATGTTATAGTGTCATTACTCGAAGTCAACCATTTCGATGATTTAAGACTCACCATTCCCTTGAAATGAATCACATTCGTTTCGTTGGAAGTAATCTGGACACTACAGCCTTAACATAATAAAGTGACCAGCTTTATTATATGGTTGTGAATAATTTTTAGATTCAATTAAAATACATGTCTCCTATGTATGACTCTTCATACAAATGTATTTTAATATCTTAATAGAATCTTGGTTCCTTAATAACTAGATAATGAATGCTTACTAAAACAAACTCTTCATCTTATTATCAAAATGTACTTTCATGACAAATAAATTCAATGAATGTAAACATGAGAATATACTTGCTTTCTAGGGCACCATATTCTCAAAATTCCTAACACTTCATCAGCAGGAATTTTCTTTTGCAAGGCATTGGATTCGTCAAAAACTACATGGATAGACTCCTCAATGGTTAAAGTTCTTTTGTTAAAGACTCTATAAGCTTTTGAGTTCAATGCATATCCTAGAAATATAGACTCATCACTTTTATCATCAAACTTTCCTAGAGGATGTTTTTCATTGTTCAACATAAAGCATTTGCAGCCAAAGCTTTTGAGGTGAGAGATATATGGTTTTCTACCTTTGTATAGCTCATATGGGGTCTTTGATATCATGGCTCTTATTGACACTCTATTAAGGATGTAAGCTGCTGTGTTTACAGCTTCTGCCCAAAAGTACTTTGGTAAATTGTTTTCACAAAGCATAGTTCGAGCCATTTCTTTCAAGGTTCAGTTTTTCCTTTCTACAACTCCATTTTGATGGGGTGTTCTAGGTGCAAAAAAATTATGATATAACCCCTTTTCAGTACAAAAGTTTTCAAACTCATCTCCATGATCACTCCTAATGCTAACTATGACAAGTTCTTTTTCATTTTCAATCTTTCTACAATGATTTACAAGTGCAAGTAGAGCATCATTCTTATGAGCTAGAAAATAGACCCAAGAATACCTTGAGTGGTCATCAACTATCACAAAGCCATATGATTTACCTCCTAGGATAGTTGTGCTAATAGGTCCAAATAAATCAATGTGCAGCAGTTCAATAGGTCCAGAGGTGGAGACAACCTTCTTGGTTTTGAAAGATGTTCTAATTTGTTTACCTAGTTGACATGCATCACAAATTTGATCATATTCAAATTTAAGTTCTAAGAATCCTCTAACCAGATTTTTTCTTATCAATTTTGAGATGGTATGCATGCTCACATGTCTAAGTCTCCTATGCCATAACCGGCCATCATTTTCAACATTTGCCATAAGACATGTTCCACAATTCACCTCAAGATCTTCAAGAAATATAACATACATATTTTTAATTCTTTTTCCTATAAATGAAACTTTGTTAGTGCCTATGTCTATCACTTCACATTTATTTGAGTCAACGCATACCTTAAATCCTTTATCACACAATTGGTTGATACCTAACAAATTATGTTTCAAACCTTTAACCAGCAACACATGACTAATTCGAGCTTGAGAGTTCTTACCAATGGTTCTAATACCATAAATTCTACTTTTTGAATCATCACCAAAAGAAACAATACCTCCCTTTTTCTTGTCCAACTGAGCAAACAACATTTCATTTCTAGTCATGTGCCTTGAGCAGCCACTGTCCATATACCATGGTTCCTTCTTCTTTGGTTGAGCTCTTATGCATGTGTCTTTTTGGGTTGACTCAACTTATAAAACAAATTTTTCAGTTTTTCTTAATAGGTACCCATACCTTGATGGGTCCTTTAAGGTTAATTGCAACATAGGATCCTTTTGGAACCCAAATATTTCTTGTTTTTTGCATGCTTCCTTTTTTATAATAATCATAGGATAAATTACCAATTCTATCACAAATATAACATCTAGATGATACCTTATCAGAATTTTTCTTGAAGTATGTATTTCTTTTTGAAGTTTCATTTCTCATATTCTTAAGAGCATCATTTTCTTCAATTGCTTTTTGTCAAGCTTTAGTTTTATTTTTTAATTCCAATTTTGAGTCTCAAAATCAGTTTCTGAATGTTCTAGATCTGTTTGAAGAATGTTTCTTTGTTCAAAAATAGATTTGAAGTCATATCTAATATTTTCTAAATCTGTTTTAAGAGATGTAGCATTTTTCTTTAAAGTTTTGTATTTTGAAGCAAGTTTTTCAAATTCATCATAAAGACATTCATACTTCTCTTGAAGTTCATCAATAGACATATCATAAAGGGTTGAAGATACCTCGGATTCATAATCCTTTGCCATCAAACATAAATTTGCTCTTTCTTCAGCTTTTTCTTCATCATCATCAGAATTTAAAGTATCACTATCTGACTAAGTCCCAGCCACCATTGCCTTCTTCGATTTTTTGTTTTTCCTTGGCGTTTCTTCCTTCAATAAAGGGCATTCTGACCTAAAGTGTTCTGGCTTCTTGCTTTCAAAGTATATAAGCTCTTCCTTATTATTGGACTCGATTTTATTTTGGTTCTCCATGAAGAGTCTTGATCTCTTCTATACCCTCTCTTAGCCAATCTCTGGTTTCTTTGGCCCATAAGCTTTTTGAACCTTCTTGCAACCATAGCTAGTTCCTCATCATCATCATAAGATAGACTGTCCAATTCTTCTTCAAGGATGCTTGCTTTTAAGGTAATGCTTTTCTTCTTTTCTTTAGCTTTTCTCTTGTCTTCTTCTTCCTCTTCCTTGAGTTCCAGCTCGTGAGTGAGAAGAGACCCACAAATTTCATCAAGGGTTATGACATTTAGGTCCTTGGCTTCACAAATGGCAGTCACCTTTGGCTTCCAATTTTTAGGCAGGCTTCTAAGAAGTCTTTTGACAATTTTATGTTCGGGAATTGGTTTGCCTAGTTGACTGAGTTTATTTGTGATGTTTGTGAACCTATCTAGTATGCTAGTGATATCTTCACTAGGTTTCATCTTAAACATCTCATAATTGTGGGTTAAGAGAGCTATCTTGGACTTCTTGACTTGTGAAGTCCCTTCATGAATAATCCTAAGTTTATCCCACACTTGTTTAGCTGTGGTACAACTTGACACTTTGTTGAATTCAGTGGGAGCTAAAGCACAATGTAGTGTATTGATTGCCTTAAAATTTGTTTAGACTCTTTTGGTTTCAGCTTCAGTCCATTCAGACCTTGGCTTAGGAATCATCTCGATGGTTACTACATTTAAGGTTGAAGGAATAAAGGGACCATTAGTGATGACATCCCACATCTCATAATCTATTGCCTTAATGTATATTGACATCCTAGTACTTCAATATGGGTAATTTGAGCCATCAAATAGAGGTGATCTGTTTGTGGATTGTCCCTCAGCAACTACTAATTTTTGAAGAGCCTTTAAGATCTTCCCAAAGGGTGTTAGACCTTAAGAATAGGGTTTAGGCACTGATACCACTTGTTGGTCCCAAGTTAATGTGCTAGAGGGGAGTGCCTAGCACATTTTGGCCCTTACTAAAATTGGCTCTAAGTTGAGGACAAGTTTAAGATCAATAAACACGGGTTCTATGCAAGATGAGGGAATGATTTTAAGAAGGAATGAAAATAAAAACAAAAATAGAGTAGACAATACACCAGAATTTAGAGTGATTCGGTCAAAAATCTACATCCACTACCTTGATTGTTCAACTAAGGATTTTTGAAATCAACTCACTAAAAATGGTGGAATTCCCAAGCTCCCACCAAGTTGTACAATGGCTTTTAGCAAGCTCAACCACAACCTTATACAATGGTTTTTCTCGGGATCAACCAAAACCCAAACTAACTTTTCTAGGCTAAGTTAGAACCTATACACCCAATCAAACAATCCAAGCTTGAATAAATTCCCTTAGAGTGTCTCGCACACTCTAAGTATACAAGGAGAAGAGAAATAAAAGTGTACCTATGATCACTGACTTGATTTAAGTGGTACAAAGTGAAGTGCTTGAATCTTTTACAAGGATAGGAGTAAAGTGCAGAAAGTATGTTGGAGGTTTTTGCAATTTTTGAGCTCTATTTTGACTTGGAAGCCTTAATTGCATTTTCTAGCTGTTAGGAGCCTCTTAAATACTTGAAAAATCACCTTTGATAGGTGTTAGGCAGTTTTTGACCGTTGAAAATAGCTTGGTGGTAGTTCTGACTGTTAATCTGTCTTCTAGTACTCAATTCAAAGTTCGTGACACGTCAACGTTCAGAGTTGGTGACACACCAGCGTTTAAAGTTCGTCACATGCCATAGGGGAAATTCGTGACACTCTAATGTTCAGAGTTTGTGACAGGCCATGGAGGGAATATGAGACACGCCAGCGTTCAAAGTTCATGACAGGCCATGGAGGTAATCTGTGACACGCTTGCGTTCAGAGTTCGTGACATGCCATGGAGGCAATCTGTGACATGCCAACATTTAGAATTTGTGACACGTCAACGTTTAGAGTTTGTCAGACTCTATGGAGATCCATGACACGGTAGGGTTTAGAGTGTGTGACACGGCATGGCAATTGATGGGCGACATGACATGGTTTGAAAAAGGAAAAAAAAAGCAAGCAAATAACAAAGAAACCAATTGGACTTTAACTGAATGAATTCAATAAATGAATATTTATAAAGGAAATTATGAGGCCATTTCATTTAAATTAAATATTTTCCAAAAATCGCAAACGTCTGTGTTTTTCCTCATTCCTCATTCCAAAATATAGCAGAGTGCTCGACTTTTTTTATTTGTAAGCTTGACGACACCACAACAGCCATGTCGGTTATCAGTGAAGAGGTCAATCAGTCTAAAAATAAAACTTTTAAAACTTTCTTCTGTTCGTTGATTTTTTGCTGGGTTTGTGTGATATGTTCATGTTTTTTCAATTGTTATGTTTAAACTATTTTCTTCCCGATTTTAAGGTCGTACAAAAGTTTTGAAATACAATAGATATGGCTTGTAGTGGGTAAACTGCTTTTTGGGGTTTTTAGTGTGTCACGACATTGGTTATTTTAAGATAGTTCGTGTAACAGGTCAGTAATTACACTAATTGACGTATCACACACCACCAGTATTTTAGGCCAGTTCGTGTAAAGACACAGAAATTATAGTGATTGGCATGTCAGCGTTGGTGTGTTACAATATTTGACTTGTTATGCATGGCGTGTTACAACATTTTATGTTATATGCATGGCGTGTTACCACATTTTACGTTATATGCATGGCGAGTTACCACAGTTTATGTTATATGCATGGCATGTTACTACAGTTTACGTTATATGCATGGCGTGTTACCACAGTTTATGTTATATGCATGGCATGTTACCACATTTTACGTTATATGCATGGCGTGTTACCACAATTTACGTTATATTCATGGCGTGTTACTAGAGTTTACGTTATATGCATGGCGTGTTCCCAGAGTTTACGTTATGTGAATGGCGTGTTACCACATTTTACGTTATATGCATGGTGTGTTACCACATTTTCCGTTATATGCATGTTGTGTTACCATATTTTCAGTTATATGTATGGTGTGTTAACACATTATGGGTTAACTCACTCGTGGATGTGTTCCATGTTTTGCAGATGCAGTCTAGACAATATGAGGATCTTGACAGATTGCTTATTGTGCTGAGGGAGAAGTGGGCGTTCAATGTCAGTATTAACACCCACTGTAAGTGGTCGCAACTGCATTACATCAACAAGACTCTCCAAGAGAAAGGGGAGTATGATGCAGTGAAGCGTACGTGCTTCGGAATGCTACTGAACATATATTCGTAAGGCTACTTCTTCACTGGTCTCCTGCATAACATCATGATCTGTCGAATCAATGTGACAGATTCAATGGAGCATGAGCTATGGTTTGCCATTAGCAAAAGCAAGGCACACATATCAAAGGTAGAGTTCTGCCTTATCATCGGACTCAAGTTTGATCGAATGCCCGATGTGTTCACACAACCGTACGAGGTTGTTGTGGACGAAATTCATGCACGATACTGGGACGGGCAGCAGAGAGTTAAGTTGTAGGCGTTGCTTGATACGTTTCGCAGAGGTAACTTTCAGCGACAGAGAGACGCGACCAAGATGGCACTCATCTTGATTGTGAATAATATTTTATTTGGTCAAGACTACCGTAGACGAGTGACACTTTGGCTCTTATCGTTCGTGAAGGACATCGACACTTGGAATGTCTTCCCATGGGTTCACTATGTTTGGAGGCTGACCTTGGACTACCTTTTGAAGGGGTTTGAAGTGCCTTCCTCGAACGTGCAGAAGGATCATTTATGGTACAACATTTACGAATTTACGTGGGTGATAAGGTACAGTCACGTAACATTTTTCATTTTCCTTTTGACATAATAATTTATGGTTACAATCTTTTATCATTTACAGTTTGATAATGGTTACATTTGACTTGCAGTTCTGGGCAATGGAGGCAATTTTGGCCTCGCAAAAGATAGTTGCCCCCTCTACTTCAAAGGAAAACGTCTACCCATGCATGTGCAGATGGCAATGCAACCAAAAGCCAAAAGACTTCTACAAGGCAGTTGATATGTTGGAGTCATCTCAACAGGTGAATAAACAGCTACTAATTTCTGTTGTGAATTTGTATAATAATTTTTCCTAAAATTTAATCAGAATTCCTATTTTGCAATTATGGGCAGTGGAGACCTTGGAGCCTACCCTGGATAAGGCCAGCTGGGATTGTTTTGTGGACATTGATGTCCCATTATCTGAGGGCTATTAATACTTGCCAATAGGGCACATGGAGGATTGGGCAGGCTGGGGATTAGGTGTGAGAGAAAAGAAGAGAAACTTGAGCACAAAAGAGCCACTGGTGCCATGAAGCGGAGGTGCACCGCTACTGTTGTCGTCGATGAGCTGTTGATCCCCGAGTTGATGGAGGAAGGTGATGACCATGGCAATGGTAGTGAAGAGCCGGTAAGGACGGTTCTAACAGTTTGTGTTCAACAATTCCATATGTGATTATCGAATAACATATATGTGTTTGCAGTTGGACCATGCGATGACAGCTCCACAACCACCGAGAGGTACTCCTCAGACTCACAGTGCTAACGACGAGCCTGTAAGGACGGTTATAATGGTTTGTGTTCAACAATTCCATATGTGATTATCGAATAACATATCTGTGTTTGCAATTGGACCATGCGACAATAGCTCCTCAACCACTGAGAGGTTTTCCTCAGAAGCACAGTGCTAACCCCCCGTCGGTAAGATCGGTTCTAACGATTTGTGTTCAATATTTTCACATATGTTTATCGAGTAACACTGTAATTTATTTATGATAGTTGAGGGAGGCGATGATAACTCCTCAACCACAGATCTGTCCTACTCAATCGTAAAGTGGTAATAAACCGCCGGTAAGGATATTAAAGTTGTAACGGGTAATGTTTAACAATTCCATATATGATTATTGAATAACACAGTAATATATGTTATTGCAGTTGACCCATTCGACAAGAGTCAATGACAAAGTAGTCACGAAGCGTCGGCTGCGACGGATCATGCACCGGTATAAAAAAGACATGTTAAAGATGAAAGCTTTAATTCAGTCGTTGATTCTAGCGATGCAGACGTTTGAGGACCATGTCGTTGCTTGAATTCTAAAAGGATTGAAATCACAGGTACGTTATTCTATATTCGCTCATATATTGGTCGTTTACATTTAGTAGGTGTAGTTTTATTGTTTGTTCTCGGTTTGTGGTTTGTGGTATTATATGAGCTAATGAATTTTTCCCGTTTGTCTCATTCTGTAGGTCGGTCCTTCATATCATGGTGTTGGTGAAGACCACAATGATGTTGATGATGGGTAGCATGATGATCCTGGTCTGCACATTCATGATGACGTAGTTGGTTCTGACGGAGTCCTTGTTCCTGAGGCCGATCTGATGATGTTGTTCACGGTGCTGGTGAGGACCATGATGATGCTGATGATGGGCAACATGATGAACTTGGTCTGTAAATTCACGATGACGTAGTGGTGCTACCGGAGACCCTGTTCCTAAGGTCGATCCGGATAATGCTATGGTAAGGGATGTGACCCTTCAATCACATGATTATGAAGAAGACCCTATCCCTAAGGCTGATTCGGTTATCGATGCATTTACGGGAGAGGAGGGGGACTTTCACTCAGTCATGGTTGAAGGAAAGCATCTTCCTCAAGCCGATGCATTAGTCGAGGCAGCAACAGGAAGGGACCATCTTCCTCAGAGCACTCCTGAAGCCAGCAGCTCACGGTTGTTGTCACAAGAGTCATCTAATGTCCATCATCGTGCAGCACAAATTTTAAACCCAACGGATCGGGCATGGGTAAAAATGGCGAGCAAATACAAGGCAAGCCCGTACGTCGACCCCTCAATGAGCCGTCGGGATGTTAAGAGCACAATGGTCGAAGCGTATGAAGCTTTCAAGAAAGACAAGTGTGTGAGGTAAGCGCATAAATAACATTGCAAATATTGTTTTTTAATGAAACATTAATCCACCAAGGCTTTTCTAACTCATTCTATTACATATGCAAGCGTAACGTCAAGATCTTAAGGGATCAAGGGGCTGACTTTTTCACAACATTAGAGGATCTCAAAGAAGAAATAAGTAGTGAGCATATAGACGCATGCCTCAGCGTACTTGTAAGTGGATTACAAGGCCGAAGTCAAAGCTATACACTACTCGTGCATGCGTGGTTGACACGATATTCTTCGTAAGTTTATTTGAAAATTTTTAAATTCTGAAAATACTAAGTTTTTGATTGCATTAAGTGTAAGCTAATGTATACATGCTTCACAAGACACCATCCATATGCTACACACCTCATTTCCAACAAAAGAGGCTCGATCGACTATGAAAATTCCAAATGAGTTACAGGCGTACGTAGAGGGTGAGAAGCTTACATACGGTAAAAAATGGAAAGATGTCGATTTCATCCTCGTGCCTTGCAATGTGGGTGGACATTGGGTGGTAGCGAAGATCGACTTGGTGAGGTGGACGATCAAGGTGGTGGACTCCACAAAAACTTCAGATGCTAAGGATAACGGAGTGCGAGCAGCTCAGATGACACCCCTTACGACAATTTTGCCAATCATCTGCCACCAAGCCGGTTATTTCAACAAAACATAGCAGAAGACAAGGGATTTGACATCAATGCCATTGGAAATTCATTTGCCAAAAGCTAAAGTACATCAGCAGAATGATAGTGTTAGCTGCAGCATGTTCATGATAGGGTACATTGACGATATTTTGCAATCGTAACCGATCAAAGTTAAGCAAAATATGATTACAAATATGCATCGCCAATACGCTCTAAAAATTTTTTTCAACAGTTGTGAGAGAGAACCCTAAACATATCGTCCCTTATCTGTACATTTTTTTGTATATATAATTAATTTTATTAATTTTAATATTCGTACATTTTATACATGACTTTTTCTTTCTCAATTCAAACACAGTGCCTTAAAATTAATACTGCAACCACGTGGCGTGTCACCCTATTGGGGCATGGCGTGTCACCCTTGAAAACTAGAAGAAGTCAACATGTCACTCCAAGTATCTAGTTTCACTCAGTGTGTCAGCACAAGATGGGGCGTGCCGTGTCACCCCACAATATTGAAAGAAGTCAGCGTGTCACCACCAAAATCTGCATGCACTTAGTGTGTCACGCCAAGTATCTGGTTTCACTCAGCATGTCACCACAAGATGGGGAGTGCCGTGTCACCCCACAATACTGCAAGAAGTTAACGTGTCACCACTGAAATTTGCATGCACTCAACGTGTCACGCCAAGTATCTGATTCCACTCAACGTGTCACCATAAGATGGGGCGTGCCATGTCACCCCACAATACTGCAAGAAGTCAGCGTGTCACTATCGAAATCTGCATGCACTCAGCGTGTCACGCCAAGTATCTGGTTCCACTCAGCGTGTCACCACAAGATGGGGTGTGCCGTGTCACCCCATAATATTGCAAGAAGTCAGCGTGTCACCACAAGATAGGGCGTGCCGTGTCACCCCACAATATTGCAAGAAGTCAATGTGTCACCACCGAAATCTACATGCACTCAACGTGTCACGCCAACTATCTGCTTCCACTCAATGTGTCACCACAATATGGGGTGTGTCGTGTCACTCCACAATACTGCAAGAAGTCAACGTGTCACCACCAAAATCTGCATGCACTTAGCATGTCACGCCAACTATCTGCTTCCACTTAGTGTGTCACCACAAGATGTGATTGACATGTACCAATTACAACGTAATCTTAACCCCCACACCACGTGGCATTTCTTTTATTAGCTTAGCATAATATAATTTTGAGGGATTTTCTTCTTTATATAAAACATTTTATTTTCAAAATGTTTTAATTTAATAAAAAATAATTATGATGATTCATAGATAAAATTTGATTGGATGATCATAAATTTTTTAAATTTGTTTGGTCAAGTCATGTGTTTTAATCTTAAATTTCATATCATATATTTTTAATTAGTCCATAATTTCCTCTTTTTATACTTGCATCCTTTGAAGTAAACTCCTTGGTATTAATAAGATAAAATAAACGTTGTAATTAAAAAATTACAAAAACAAATTGAATATTAGGATTTAGAAAGCTACTAAAGTTAGATGAATTAATTTTATAGATTGTAAGAGATTTGATTGTAAGAACATAAAAGGTTAAATCAAATGAAATAGAAAGAAATTAAATTAAATCATTAATTGTTTAATACAAGTCGTAATAAAATGTGAGAAAGGGGGTAACAGTATAGGGACTTCGCAAGTCTACTCAGTGTTCAGAACTACGGACAAAATGAAATTAATAATCAAATAATATATCTACAAAATTAATAAAAAAAATAAAGACTCATCTACAAGAGGAAACTAATAAATACAAAATCCAAATATGAATGAATGTAAGATACTACAAGAGCAAACTGTGACACAGGTATTGCACATGGGTTACACATTTAGTTAGGCCGACAAGCCATTTTCATCCACAAGACACCCTACGTTTTCAGACATTATCCTTCGTATTGGACAGTTGTTGCGTGTGTGATCGATTTATCTGCAACCTGAACATGTTTTCAGTCAGCGCACTCATGGAGGCGTCCATTGACTTGGAGATGGTGGTGGATTTGTGGATGGAACTGCAAATGGGGATGGGCAATTCTATCTGTTATGCCCGTACCTCTTGCATTGCGAACATCTCTGTGCTCGACTGCCTTCACCGACCAATGGAATCCTTCTCCTCTTAGGTCTTCTCGTTTGACCTCGCTAAGGTGCTGGCAACACAACAATTTGTTTCACATGAGGGGGGGATGTCCCACTCAGTAAGATGCCCTACCGGGCGAATTGACCTCGCATAACCCTCCACCAAAACGGTTGTCTTGTAGTAGTCAGCACAAAATTCAATGGCTTCACGTTTGCATTTACTAAAAAATACAATGATCTCAATGTTCAAGCACAATGTAAATACTATGTCAATTACAGTTCAAATAAGAAATAAAGATATTTTGACCTTATTGCTACAATGGCATGGCTGCATGGCAGTAAATCTGTTTGGAACTCACAACATGAACACGTCTTCGTGGACAGGTTTACAAGTTCGTCCATTTTCCCGTCTTTAACTTCGAACTTCACTTGATTGATAAGTTTAACCATAAAACGATGTGCATCATTGAATCGTTTGCTCAACTGCATGGCAACCCAAGGGCTGAGGGGCGTGGTCACCTTGACGACCTCCTCGTACCGGTCATGGAACCAACGCTGGAACATGTCTCTGATGAACTCGATCAAAACAATGATTGGCATTTGTCTTGCATGCTTCAAGCATGAGTTAACACATTTCGCAATGTTGGATGTCATCATTTGGTATCGCCTTGCCGATGAACAGGCATGTGCCCATCTCTCAAGGCCTATTCTCATAAGGTCAGCGTGGGCTCCTGCGTGAATCTGCTTGAGCTAGTTCATATGTCTGTTGAAATCGAAAACCTTATAGCAATCTCGAGCAAGGGTAAAAATCATAGAAACGTCGTCACGTTTGAACTTGTTTTTAAAGTTTTTCTTCAAATGGCACCAGCATAAACCGTGGTGCACTTTTGGGTATGTATTTTAGATTGCTTTCTTAATGCCGAGATGCTTATCATAAATGAACATAGTGTTTTCAAGACAACCAACCGTATCACGCAGCTTGCTAAGAAACCACGTCCACGAGTCTTCGTCCTTAACATGGCCAATGCCAAACATAACTGGATATACACACTCGTTCGCATCTTTGCATACAGCGACAAACAGAACACCCTTGAACCTGCCTTTCAAATGTGTCGCATCAATTGCAATCGTAAGACGCATTACATCCCTAAACCCCTAAATACAAGCCCCGTATGCCCAGAAACAATATTTGAATCTTTTTGCCTCATCAGTAGCTACTGCAGTGACTGTGCTGGGATTTTCTTGTTCCAACATATAAAAATACGAGGGTGGAGTTGAAATGACTCTAAGGGACCGAAAATAAGCCTCTCCGCATACTCCTTCACTTGGCAGGCCTTACCATACAGGCATTCCAATCCCCACTGAACCCCTATCTCAGCAATTATGTCCTTAGGTCTCAATGCTACTCCATTAGCCTGAAACTTGTGTGACATAAGTTTACCAATTATCTTCGCACTCGCGGTTGCAAATCGCCCTTGCAAACCATCGACAGTACACGTGTGTACTTTGTGGAACATCCGAACTTGCCAATAATCTCCTCCTTCAGGTAACTTCGTTGCACGCACACTGAACTTGCATGCCTTATCCTTGCAACCAACTTCATAACGAGCTTTACATGACCTTTTTACTCTTATCCCAAACTGCTCTTTTAAAGCTAGCATATTCAAAGCTCGTTTCAACTTGGCCTTCGAGGAAAATATTCTTCCTTTGTATAAGCGATCATCGGCATATATCAACTCCTCAGTTGTAATTGTTTGGAAAGAGAACCTTTCTGCACCTGGAATTACCCCACGTACCAGATATCCCTCAATTTCCCCTTTTCTGATAACTGTCATGGAGTAATGTACCAGGGGAATGAATCCTGTTCTAATCAGCGATAGGGTTATTGTATATGGGGTCATCACATTGAACATCTCCTACATCAACACCTCCAACAGGTTCCATTTCGCCTTCAACATTATTGCAAATTGGAATGTCACTATCATAAAGCCAATCCTTGTCTAAACTCTCATCATGCCATTCATCAGGCCCATCATCCGAATTGTCATCAAATCTATCTTCACCGGCAAGGAACAAATCCTCATTTCCCTCATCAGATGTAATATTATCCTCGAGCGTCATAGTGTCACCCTCCAACGTCGCAGTGTTGTCCTCAAGTGTCGCATTTTCATTTGAAAATTTCATTACACCCTATACAGTTTCACCCGATCGTTGCATTTGTTGGACACAAGTAACTAATTGGTTCGATGCACATCCTAATCAGAATTGTGCAGCGAACTATTCTATGAATGTCGTGTGTTTACTAAGCTGCACAAAGTCTTGTGCGTACGTCAATTGCCATTGTTGTGGGTTACGGACCGAATGTTGTGGTATATGTGAAGAATTGTATATCTCATTTTGATTGAGCTGGTTACCATGTTGTTCAGCTTCTTCATGTGACATAACATTTGTTTGGTGTCCCTTAATGCTGACATACACAGTCTGAACATTCATCTGTTCTAGCAGAATTAATGCAACATCCTCATCGTCCTTGATAATTGGCTGTGATAGCTCTCTAGGTGTACTGATCAATGCATGTAACTCAATCTCGTCAATTTCTGAGTTTACCCTAACAACATCTTCAACCAGCTTCATCAATCCCACAAATGACAAATCACTCATAACCACCTGCATTCGTGACTCACCACCTTTATAAATACCATCCACCCACTGACCACCGTGTCTTATCACAAGTCGCACAATTGGAACCCCACTGAAATTTTGAAAACAACAATAATTTGTCAATCATTTAACACATTACATGACATGCCGTATTCTAGAATTTGTCAGTCATGTTGTAACACGCCATGCATATAACGTAAAATGTTGTAACACGCCATGTATATAACGTAAAATGTTGTAACATACCAACGTTGGCATGCCAATTACTATAATTACTGTGTCCTTACACGAACTGGGCTAAATTACCCATGGCGTGTGACACGTCAATCAGTGTAATTATTGACTCGTTACACGAACTGCCCTAAAATAACCAATGTCGTGACACGCTAAAATAACACTAACACATGTTATAGATGCATGGCGTGTAACAAATCTGGGCAATGTTTCTAATCTATGTTCTAATTTATACCAAATGTTTCATAAATTTAAGTGTTGCAACAATAAACCCAATAACATACCTTGATGTCATATCTGCTATAGGGTCTGTTAATCTACAACAATATGGCCAGATGCCGAGAGATAGACCACAGCCCGATGACCATGGTGCTCAACAGAGAGTTGACAGAGTTGAGACAATTCAGAGAGTTGAGAGAGAAAGATGACTGAGCTCAAACAGCTGAGCATTTATTTATTTCTATTTTCTCTCTGGCCGGAGGGAGATATCGGGACCCTAATTTGAAACGATGTTTTTAAGGGCATTTTGGTCTACTCATGCTTTTTTTTTTGCAAGAAACAGATAACTTTATATGGGTGATTATTTCTAAAATCATCTTATTAGGAGGTCCATTTTTCACAATTTCCTCTAAATTTTATATATACGACATGGTATGATTAATATGATTAAAATTTATATGATTCATAACATGGTTACATGATCAACTTGATTGATATGTTTAAAATGTGATTGATACGGTTAACGTTATTAAAACAATTAAATTAAAATATGTACAATTAAAATATAATTTTATTATTCAAATTTACTACAAAAAATTATAAATATCATATTATTATTTTTGAAAGGCATAAATTTCAAGATATTTATCAAATATATTAATATTAATAAATCTTAATTATCATAAAAATATTAATATTTTATATGGATCATAAATGAGTATTGACACTAAAAATGTCTACATAACATGTGAACACAACTATATAAATGGATAACAAATTGATTAACTAATGATGCCTTACACAGATCTTCAACAGGTTAAGCAGGTTTGAAATGATTAATACACAGAACATGATCAGCCTAAATCCAAAGTTGTTTAAATTCGTGTCTTGTAGTATACAGAATTACCAAGATTAAATACATCACTTTGACAAACAATAAGAACTAAATGCCTAATTTGACCAATTCTCACCAAAAAATTACTTTTGATATTTTTGTTGTGTTTTATTAATTTTATAACATCCATCAGTGAGGATAATATGGTTCTTGATTTTGTGATGGTAGTTGCAAGAAAATGGGGATAAATTTTGTATCTCCCACTCATCTGACACTGGATAATCAAAAGTCAATTGCTCAGTTCCTCCTCAAACCAATTTTCCTTAGAGACAGCTCAGCCATGAACACTAGAGCAGTGGGCTGTTGACAGAAGTTTTTATCTAACTAAAGCTTATACCCCATAGCATAGCAGCAAGTACTATATGGGTACACAGATATTTACCGTTTTAATTTTCTTCTGTTTGGTGGCTTATCCTACTAATGCTGTGGTGAATTACAACCAAAAGAGGAGGGGTGAGAAAGAGATGCTACAGATTGCGGCCAATATTGAACTTTTACAATTAGGTTCAGGCAGAGCAGGACCTCAGTTACTCCGGATCTACGAGGCTTTGGCGACCAGCCGAAGGACAAAAGCCCAAGATCCCACGTGAATTACAAAACTCAATTATCAAAACAAAAATCTTGCACAAGCCCATGCCCTATGTCACATGCCAAACTTTCTCAAATGACTTGGAACTCACGTGCCATGACACCCTAACACTGTCCTTCGCATGCAAAATGCTACTAGCATGAGAATGCTAATCATTTTCTAAAGGCAGCTTCAATACAGCAGGAACACAATGTTAGGCAAATGCCCAAAAATCTTGTCATAGACATAACTGGCGTTGTCACACTAATCTCTACATACAAAAATGATCGAATATACATAAAAAACTCTTAAAAGAAAACCAGGCCTTCACACACAAATTATTAGGGGAACCAACATACATCAGACAGTCAAAATTAATATGCTATATAGCAAAAAGTTAAATCTAGTTGAACCCAATCCATTGCGCAGCAGATTAGGAGAAGGATAAACATAGAAAGACAGTAAATAATTATGTGTTCAGAGCGAAAAAGGGTGGACTAGAAAATCATTGCTTATAGTAACCACTTTGGTGGGGATGATATGGATTTGGAATGGTATAAGGAGGTCGAGGAAGAGATCCAGGTTGCTGTGCAGGGGCATTGTAATATGGCCCACGCCACCCTGGATAGGCAGGTTGGCCATACTCATGGCTGACTGGTGCCTGTTGTTGGGCCTGTGGGGGAGGATAAGGAGCTGCTGATGGGGGAATGTGGTATGGAGATGGTTGCTGCGGGGCACTGTAAGGGGGAGGAGGATGACCATACCCAGGCATTGGCTGCTCAGGAGGTCTATAGTAAGGAGTTTGGGAAGAAGGATGGGAAATACTCTGAGGCTCTGTTTGCTGCTGTGAACTGGATCTCGGAGTTTGATGGGGCTGTCCAACTGGCGGGTATGGACCTGTGTTCTTGCGATCCTGGAAGCTGAAACCTGCCATTTGTCTTTGAACATCTTCCATCATTTCTCGACACTGGATGTTTCGAGTCATAACAAAATCACTGCACTGCTGCTTGATATTATTGATTGCATCCTGTATAATAGGAAAGCAATTTAAGAGTTATGCACAGATGATTTATAAATAGGCCAAGTTTCATTGAACAATAATGGCTCTAAAATACTGCCTAAAGCAATGAATGTGCAATTTCTTACCTGAAGGGTAACATAAAATTTCAGCCCCTCATTGATATTCTCCTTGATTTCTTTACATTTTGCTACAGCGGCCTGAATTTGCTTGTAACACTTGTCTCGTGATGCTGAAACAAATATTGATTTAAAAAGTTAAACCAAAGAAACAGAAAAGATCTTGTTAGAAAAATGAATACAAACTGTTCAAATGTTGAAACTTTGACTAAAGTAACCCTAAAAATCATTGCACAAAAATATGAAATTGACCAGAATTACAGATTGAATTTTACATAACTGCTGGTTATCAAACTGTACTCTAATTTCTAATTATATGCTTAAACAAACTATATGATACAGATAGAAATTCTTCACCGTTGGTCTAGACACATCATTCCCAAGATCAATGCATGCTTATGGCATTCCCATACTATTTATTAATAGGTGCAATAAAAGCGAACAAAATGTACCTTTATAATCTTCAAGATTAAAGACAGCAGAGAACTCTTGATTTTGAGCCTGCAGAAAGAGAATGAAAAATATAAACAGAAAGTCATTCAGGTAGCATTTCCAAATAATCAGCAAAGATCACAATCTAATAATTAAAACCCAAATTACAGCATTAGAAGCTGCAAGCGACTAGCATATCATACATATTAACTTCATGAGAAGACCAAGGTTGATCCACCCAAGTCTACCCTAATTCAAAATATAATTATCAAAAATTAGGAGAAAGAGAAGAAGAGAGCAAGAGAAAGAGAAGCTATCATTTAAAATTATTTAAAGAAAAACAGTAGAAGAAAACATAAAAGATAGATAACTTTTTATGGTCTAAAGCACTATGGTACAGAAACTTCTGGTGTTATTCTGATGATCTGGCATTCAAAGAGCACCAAACAACACCAAGATACTAGGCCACCATTGTAAAAGTAATTTCCTCAATGTTTTATAGTCCAAGATTGAACTAGATGTAGCAAGGCAAGATGCACGTGGGCAGAGACCCGAAACAAAAGTTTGAGGAAGACCCACAAAAGGTACCATATTTAGAATTATACCCAATAAATGCACTCATGTTAATTAAAGTTTTTCTTTTTTCCTCTTTTTCCTTTTTTTATTTTTACAATAACTATTCTTAAGGCATGAAAGCTCATTAGATTAGTTTATCATTCAGGTTTGCTGATGGTGAATAACGAGTTTGTATATGCAACCATCCACATGGAATAAATAGCACAGCCACCTTAAGCTATCAGAAGGAAGGCCCCAACTCTTTTTACCACTAGTGAAACCAAGATGCAGTGTCTTGTAAACAATATGCCCCATTACCTTAAGAGTTCAAAACAATGAAACGGAAAAAGAAGCATACATGATAGTCACTTGATAACAAACTATTCCCAGATTTTTTTTTATCAATTATTGAACATATATTATTCAGTGTAATAAATAAACAGCTCTGCTTTTCTTTTCTTTTTTGACAAGTACAGCTCTGCTGTTTGAAACTATTAGATGCAAGTGTTGAAAAAATACAAATGAACATGGAAAAATAAAGAGAAAAGATTATTAGACCTGAATTTGCATCAACAATTGTTCTTGTGCCTCAATGTTTTGGGTGATTTCCTCACATATGTGATTATACTTGGCTATCTCTTTCCTGAAAAGATCCTCATAGGAGCCAGTGGATGTCATCAACTTGGGTAGTATGTCATCCTGCAGCCATTGTCATAAGAGGAGTCAAGTTTATGGTAAATGCCAATCTATCACCTATGACAACAGTAGTTAGATTAACAAAGGATTTCTAAAACAAGCCACCTAGATGTTGATGTTGCAGTGATAACGGTTGCATAGACATGGCAAAAATAATGGATTTTAGAAGTTTTCATGTAAAACAAGGGTTTAATTAAACAAAAATAGTACTTTAAGGGCTTAATTAAAGAGGCTTATCTAGGGATTTTGAGAAAGTACAGGGATTTTTTAGTTTTTTAGCCAACATTTAATAATCATTTAATTTAACTTCTATCCATACTATGAAGCCTGAACAATAATTAACAGAAAGCTTGAAACAAGGAAATCATCTATGAAGACAAATCTGACGGTCATTTCTAAAAGAAAAATACAGCAATACTATAGTAAATTCATTTTCCACATATACAATCAGGAAAGAACAATAGTAGGAAAATCAAAATTGAATTAGTTTTCTAGGTAAATTGCTCCTGCCATCCCTTAAGTTCAAGCCAAACACCATTTTCATCCTCACAACCGAAAACATAACATTTTTATCCTCAAGTTTCCAATTTGTATCCAAAAATTGTTCTGTTACCGGAACAGCTAACCCAGCCTGACAAGACACGTTAGCTGGTGTGTAGTACTTCATTAGCTTGATATTTTATACTTTATACTATAAAGGAAAAAAAAGGAACCTGGAAAGGGTGGGAAGAAGCTTTTCTGTAAAATTTTTTTCCTTTTTCTGTTCTATTTCAAATCTCTCTCAAATGATTCCACATCTCTCATTCTCCAGCAAACCTGGCAGCCTAGAGATCATTCTGTTGACTAATCTCCTTGCACCAGAGTGATCATTGCACTCTCTGCATACATGGATACTATTGAATTGGCAACAAACACTTTTATATCATACCAATCATCATGTATCATACCCACACTTGAAAGCCGACCATGGATTTCAACCACCAAATAGAGTTTTAAGCACACAACTAGAACTCTAAAGACCTCATTTCCTTATAAGTACAAATATTCCAAATTTAAATCATATGCACTGATAACCATATTCAAAATTATAATCATTCCTAGATACATTCCATTAAAACACTTCGCAGTCAAGTGACCCACATGTGCCAAACATAAACACAAGCTTAGTTCCCAAAAACGCAGATTCAATCAGATATCAAGAGTTTATCACGTGAGCATGAATTTGTTATCCTTGAGAAAGAGCTTTCTTGCTTGCACAAGAAGCAGTGCATGAATCTCATCTGGTTTGGACATTTTTTTAGTTCTTATTGGATTATACTTCTTCTTCTTCTTATCTGTTCTCAAAGCGATACAAAAAATAAAAAATAAAAAAGGAAAGAAAATCTTTAGACACTAGTGCAGCACAAAGGAAACAGCAATAAATGAGGGTGATGTTTTTAAGTTGTTTATTGGAAAGTGGGATGGAAACAAGGAAGCAAGGAACAACAAAGCTTATAATCAGGTTTAGAGAGAGAGAGAGAGAGAGAGAGCTCCGGTAAAAACAGAGGCGAGAGAGAACAAAGAAAAAGAAAGAAGAGAAGGAAAAAAGAAAAAGGAGAATAAAGGAAGCAGAAGGCACCAGATCACCAGGCGAGGGAGAGAGAAATAGCAGGGGGCACAGCAGGAGAAGAAAAATTAAATGGGAGAGGCAAGGGAGAAAGAAAGTGTGTGTTTGAGGGGGGGGGGGTGCTAGAAGTGGAGATAGAGGTAGACGTTGAGAAGGAGATTTGGAACAGAAAAGAAAAAGGAAAAACCTTTAAGGGAAAAAAATGTGAGTTTTTCTTTTGTCTTTTACTTTCTTTCTTTTCAGCCAGTAATTAATAAAACTAGGCAGACATGTGTCAGCCATCTGGCAAGTTTAAGAACGGTTACACTGACAAAAGCATTTTTCAGATACATACTGAAAGTTCCAAGAAAAAAAATTGGCACTTTGAAGTGTAGGGACAAAAAAGGTTTGCCCTTTTTGTCCACAAATAAAGATTTACTCTAAAGATTTACTCTATAAACATGCCAAATGCAAAGGTAGCCACCAACAAGAACCAGTGGGATGTTACAATAAGCATACCTATATGCATACTGATATATTTTGCAAAATGAGACACCATGCAGAAATAACCTTGCACTACATATTTAATTATGGACCAATTCCATAGACTTGACGCCATCAATGATAATCTTCACATTGAAAAGGTCTCTTTAGCACCGATTAACAAGACTCATTGAGATGCAGCAACAGCAATTACACTTTTTCAATTTTTTTCATTATTTGAAGTACCAACTAGAAATCATTCAGCTGCGACAGAAGATTCTTATCAACCAAAATCCTCTTCTCTCTCCCCTCACATCCTTTTCTAAATCATCACTAAAACAACATTTAATATTGTATAACATTCACCTAGATAATGGAGGTCATCTATCGCACAGCTAAATATGAATGATTATGCATATAGTTGTTCACATATGTCTCCGATATCATGGTGAACTGATAAGGTAAATTCTGATTTTAGACATTTTTTCCAAATAAGCTAACATGCCCTAAACTATGGCTTTTGTGTTCATGCCTCATGATCCTCCTCAAATTTATCAGAATAAAGATGGCAATGAAACAAAATGCCAACTTCCTCTACAAGGCTGACTTGCAGATTTGGGTGAACCACACTAACATATAAATATTCTAAAATGATGTATCATACACAAAGTTATTAATACAAGACACGCAATTAATTAACCTAATTTATACTAATATATATTTTTTTTTTGCTAGTGCAATTTATAGTATTAGTTGGTGCACAGAAATTCTTTGGAGTGGGAGAAACTACTGAGTAGCACGTATTCTCCAAGGAGGAACAGATGTAATACTAGATCATCACAATATAGTGCCAAAAGTATCAATACAACAGAAAAAAAAAACTACAAATTCTAGAGTTTATGCACATTGCACTTCTAGAGAACAAAGAATAAAAAATAAAAAAGACAAGCATGCAGAAGATAAGTTGCACAAACAGTTAACTACACCTTTCTTTTCATCTCTTTAAGCATATCTTCAAGGCCAGCCCTCTGAGCACCAAGAGTCTCTAATTGCCTCTGCAAAGATGATATCATGAGAAATTTAACAATCTTAAAACTAAGAATCTCTTTGACTTGCAAAACAGGAAACCAAATGAAAATGAATTAAATGAATGGCTTGAATACTATCATAAGAGTGCAAAAGAAACATCATATAAAATAAAACTTCTCCCCTTCTAACATTTCTTCTATCTTTTTCTTTGTTGTTTTAGCCCTTGGGGAGTTGGGTACTTGAGAAACTGAAGCTTAGAGTAAATATTCAACAAATTTTACATTAGAAAAGGGAATTACCAAGCTCTGCTTCAAGGCCCCCACTATAGCATCTTCATTTGCATCCAAAGACATTATTGGCCTTGACAGACTTGGAAGGGCAGCTTCAATCTGATAACAGCCGAATGAACATAAGATATAGCATATGTATTACTCGCACAAGCAAGAGATGAATAACTGAAACCCACTAAAAAGAAAAATTGAATTTAGCACTTCAAGTATGTTATTAAAATGATAAGGTACCCACACACAGACTCATGCAAACATATTAAGTACATGACAAGAGAAAAAAGAAAAGCAGAACAAGATGCAAAAAGCTATACCAGCCAATTAATAACAGTCACAGACACAACTAATAACCATTTGACATACCGGACGGCGGTCAAGGATTGACATGAATGTAGAATGCTCTCTCACTGAACGCTCAATTCGTGCATCACTTTCAGCAGCTTGTTTTAAGTTAGCTGCAAATTTGCTTAACCTTTCCTGCAAAGTCTTTGTCAGGGTGCTGGATTGCGGCCTAGTCCATCGCGTTCCAAACTGACTTCTAAACTGGGCATCCTCTGCTGCTTCTTTCTGCAAAAGCTCCTCCGTCTGAATGAGCAATTCCTGATTCACCCTCCTCAAATCCCTAAGTTGTTGTAACTCAGCCTCCAGACCAGCTGCACCCCCACTAGCTTGCACTATTTCTACCTCATTTTTAAGATCTTCTGGAAGATTAAAATTCCCTTCCAAAGCAAGAATAGAATCTGGAAGGTCCATTTCCTTGAGCCTTACTCGGGCTAGTTCACTTCCTTGCTGCAATTTCTCAGCCTGTGTCCTGATGACATCATCAACCATTTCAGTATACCTAGAAAGAGCCTTTGCACTGCTGTCAGGAACAAGGCTTGCAAACATTTTCTCTTTGCTTGCATCCAATACTTCATTCATTTGCATCGACTTAACCATAGAAAATGCAGGGAGCAGTGGTAAGGAACTGGGGGAAGGAACTCTCATAAGATAAACCCTATCATTTTCCTTCACAGCCCTCTCCAGGTTGCGATTAAGATTAGCTTCTAACTTGCTAATTGCATCTAGAAGCTGTGCAGCAACCCCTTTTGATGATTTCTTTGCCTCAACTAAAGCACTAACTCCACTCCTCAAACGTGCAATTTCTTCTGCAATCTCTTCTTTCTCATGTAGCTCCAAACTGTACCTATAGCAAGCTTCAGCATAGAAAAGAGCCGCCTTAAGCTGCACATGGGCAATCCATGCTTTGTCAAAATGGTCCTTCAAAGGTGCTGCATTCAATGCTCCTAATGCTTCCTCGTAGTATAATCCAACCTGCAAGTAAACTCATATCAAACCTAAATAACAAAAATTCAAGTTTCCACATAGCATTGAATAATAAGGTAACTATTCCTTGAAAACATAAATCACGCATTACATTCTATAAAAATTAATTTTTTTATTTTTCATTCTTCAAAAATAGGGTTTATTTTTGTATTCAAACTAAATTTTTGAGTTTTTCTTTTTGTTACTTAAAGAACAAAACAAGTAGAAAAGGCAACAACCACGTAGTATTTATTAAATCAAAACCAAAATACCCCTTCTCCTATAATTCCCTGATCATTTCAATTTAACCTCATAATCTGATAATTCCCCGTAAAAACAATAATCCACTACTCATCCATCCCACAAAAGACAGATTCCATTTCTCATCGCCAAATTCAACTAATCCCAATTTAACCCCATAATCTGATAATTCCCCCAAAAAACAATAATCTACTACTCATTCATCCCACAAAACACAGATTCCATTTCTCATCGCCCAATTCAACTAATCCCAAACAAAACAAAAAGAAATCAACCAACCTGCCTAGAAATCTTGGCACAAACTCCAGGTGTACTTCCTTTAGCAATAGTATTTTCAAAAACACACTCTTGAGCTTGAGCCAACATCAACCTCTCCAACATCCCAGCACACTCCACCGACAAATCCACCGTCGTACTGTTTCCCATCGACGCCTTCGTCGACGAATTATCTCTGAGGAACCCAAACGTCCCCGCCGATGCGATAAAGGCATGAGACGCCTGTCTCCTCCCATCCACCGTAGCCCTATCGTAAGACAAGCCAATCTGACTATAAACCGCCCCAAGGTTAAACAAGACGGCGGCTTTTTCTAAATGGATGTTTTGTTGAACCGCTTTTTGCTTCTGTTTAAAAGCGTCAAACCAAGTGAATTGGATTGTGTTGATGTGGTCTTTGTCGGGGGAGATTGGGAAGCGGGTTTCGATTAGGCAAAGGGATTTGAAGTATGAGATGAGGAGGTCGCGTCGGGTTGTCGGGGAGGGGTCGGGCATCCTTTCGATATCAGAGCGGAGGGTTTTGACAGTGGAAAGGTCATCTTCGAGGTTAACGGCTTCGCGTTCGGAGTATGTGAAGGAGATGTATTGGCGGAGTGGACGATACAGGTCGATTGAGTTGGTTTTTTTCTCGTAGATTGCTAGCATGATGTTGGTGGCTGCCGCCGACGGGGAGGAGGATGCGGCGGCCATAACGACGGTGGTGTTGGTGATCAACTTGGAGGTGAAAGAAGAAGTGAGGGATTTATTAGGCGTGGGATTGGGATTGACTGTAAGAAAGGAAAAGAAATTTAGACTTGGGGAGGGAGTTTTCTTCTTGTCGAAGGAATGAAATTTGGAGGACGACTTGGAAGGGGAATTGCAGAGGTGTTGGAGGTCCCACGCCAATGAGCTGGCAATTTTCTACGCTTACTCGCTTTATTATTTAGTTTGAACCCTCGCAATCCGTATAGAAATCCGTAATTAATAGTTTTCTTTTTTCTTAATTTATGAAATAAATAGGAGTAATATCTCATAATTTTTGGGTGAACAGAAACAATGGTAAATAGTCGGATGAAACTATTTAAGTGGAGCAAAGGAAATTAAAAACAAAGAAAAAATATCTAAACAATAAGATAACTTTTGATATCATTTTCAATATCACCATGTTGTTTATTAATCACTAAAGTTTGAAAATATTAAAATAATCATGTTTTAAAGTTAATAAATCAATTTTAGGAGTTTATTGACATAAGAATTTGTGTAATATTAATATTTTATTTCTTCAACAAGTTTCACTTAATCAAATCAATAAACAAATATGAAACATATATTTTATCTTTAATAACTTAATTGTTAACTCATTAAATTAAATTATCAAAATAATAATAAATTTGTTATCGAAACACATATATATAACCAAAAAAAAAACCATGGAGAGAAATATGTAATGTCTTTTTTGAGTTGGCTACAAGTCATTAAGAGCAAATGCTTACTATGTAAATTTTCTTTTAATTTTTGGAAAAAGCAAGGTTTTTTATTCACATATTAAAAAGATAAAGTTGTCCATAATTGATTTTACAAATCATTACACCTTGGTGAAAAGAGTTATCACCCTTATGATTGGAAATTAAACTACTCAAAATGGTGATCTAATCACTTTAAGATCACTACCATGAATAATCACCAAGTTTTTATCAAACACACCAATTAATTAGTGATTGCAAATTACAATGGATTTTGGGATAATCACCCATACTAAACACCACCTAAAAAATATATGTAAAATTCATTTTATATTAATTTTGTAAAGACATGATGAGGAGAGTAAAAACTCCTTTATTATAAAAAGATTCCTTAAATGGAAACTATTCAAGAGGCTCTATCCTTCTTGATTGTCATATCCCGATTCCTAGGGACATGACTGTGGACCTCGACCCCTATAGGCTCATAATAAGGCATAGGCGTAATAACCTAGCCTAGGGGTAGTTTCGTCATTTCCTCTAATAAGTTCCCAAAAGGAAATTTTTTGATATTTAAGGTCTAAATAAGCATAAAGACCAAATAAATGATGTATAATGATGAAAACACGAAGAAAACTAGATGTGGCAATCATTTTCGCAATAGGGATAAAACGGTTGTTTTGTACCTCGAGTCAAAATTTTAAGTTTTTGTAAACCCGAGTAGTTTAGATCATTGTGGACCTTGTCCCAGTGTTAAAAGAATAAAAAGATTTCACAAAGGATTGGAGAAGAACAAGTTAACTTGATAAAGGGTATTTTTATAATTTCTAAGGGAGTTGGATAAGTTTGAGCTATAAATATCTTTTCCTTTTAGCAACTTCTTCATTCTCTAGCAGCTTTTTCTCTTTCTTCTTCTTCCATCTCACGTTGCTTCCATCCTCCATGGAAGCTTGATATGAAACTTTCACAACTTTCTTTCTCTAGCTCTAATTTTCATACCTTTGTGCCCTTTTGACTAGAACCCTTGTGCTATTTCACTCTCTCACTTTAAAACCCTCAAAAAGTCCTTTTTCAGCACTTTTTCTCACTAGGTGGAGGTTTTAAAGAGAGAAAAAGAGATTTTTCACATTTGTTTGGAAGCTATTGGAAGAGAATTCAACTACAAAGAAACCCTAAGGTGAGTGATGAACTAGGCTTGGTTTTAAGTTATTGATAATGGTTAGTAATTGGAATTATGAGCTGTTTTATTGTTGAGTTGTTTACTCATTTTTAGTGTGATTAGAGTAGTGCAAGGAATAGCCATTTAATATAGTTGGAAGCTAATTAGGAATGACTAGAAGAATTTGAATTAGAAACTAGCTTTTGGAGTGATATTACTGTAAATTGGATTGGTTGTGATGTTGTGTTTGTATAGGTTCCAAGAAGGCCTCACTTGCCCATTTGAACCATTAGTGGAGGTTAGAGTCGATTAGAGGTTCAGCAATACTAGTGAGTGAACTGCATTTCAAAATCGTTTTGGGAATGTGACTGTTTTGTACAAAGTATTTGAATGATTTTATACAACTTTTTCTTAAAACAAGTGCATTGGGAACAAGCTTTTTGCTAAATGGTTTTATGTTGTGATATGTGGTTATTATGGATTCATGCACTATTGCATTATGATGATATATATATATATATATATATATATATTGTGCATGATAGTTGATATTGTGTATGATGATTATAACCGTGTGTGTGCACGATGTGGGGGGATGCACATGCTGGTGATGATGATGGTGCGGGAGATGGATGATGATAATGCCTGTGTGCACGATATGGGGGATGTACATGATGGCACTGATTGTGCACAATGTGGGGGGATGCATACGATGGCGCCGGCTATGTGCACAATGTAGGGGGATGCACATGAGCCGGGTGTGATTATGATGATATTGATGTTTATCTATGTATTCATGCATATCTATGCTTATGAAATGAAAGTTCATGAATATGATATATGATTGAAATGCATGTGAAATTTGGCATGATGAATCTTGAGAAATTCCCATTTTCTTGCAAATTGATCTTTATTGCAGCACCAAATGGATTTTTTGTGCAAATGAGGCCCCTTTTTCACTTAGGTGCCCTGTTTCTCGCTGCCCTGTTTCTCGCTGCAGCGAGAAACATTCTGTTTTAGAGCAAAAAACTCGTTGTAGCGAAAAAAAAATCTCACTACAGCGAGAAACTCTCAGATTCTAATGCAGTGCCTTCACTTTGATGAAGATTTTGACTACATTCCCCTTCGAACTGGGAAAAGTCATAAACATAAAAGTTTTAACCCTGCCTCTTAGCTTTCTAATGGTCTAAACATTAAGTCAATTGGACTTTTGTAACAGAAGATATGCTAGAAAAACTGAAACATATGCAAACTGGTACCATTTCTCGCTGCAGCGAGAATGAACTTTGCTGCAGCGAGAAACATTCTATCCTACATGCTATCCTATTCAGTTTTTGACATATTTTTCACCCATTTTATTTCATGGATTGATCATGGGTTTGTGAAACACTATGAGGGCATTAATCAAGGTTTGAAATGAGGGGTTTTTAGTAAGAAATTAAATCAACTGCATTGTTTTTGAAATAAGTGCATCATGATTTCCAAATTCTTCCTACTGATTGCTTGTTCCATTCTTATGTTCACTTATTGAGTTTTGTACTCACGTTTTTAAACTTCATGTTTTTAGATTGGAGGCAGTTGGGACCTAGATTGAGTTGCACACATATGCTCGCTTTCTTTGTAGGTACCCTGGCATCTCAATAGCCGCATCTTCACTGTGGTCACTCCGTTGGGAGTCAAGAGTCATTTTGTTTTATGAGTACGTTCATGTGATGTAAAATACTAAGATACGTATCTTAGACAAAATATGTATAGTTTAACTGTTAATGCCACCATGAGTTGAAATGTTAACATCATTTTAGGTTTATATTAATGAAATTCTTGATTGCTATAGCCCATTATTAAAGTGATTATAAGTTAGAATTATGAAAGGTGACTTGAGAATTGTTGATGGGATGTTAAGCAAGATTACATAATAGGCTTGCTTGGGCTTGGTGGGCTATGCCCATTGGGCCCATGAGCCGGTCATGGCCCGAAAATTTGGGCTGTGACAAAGGTGGTATCAGAGCTCTAGGTTTAGTCGAGTCCTAGTGATTCTCGTGTCAGTCAGTGGAGTTGTCGAAGTTAATGTAGAGTCTTGTCTATGATTTGTGACTGCAGCATAAGTCATAGATAGGAGGCTATATGAACTCTTATTCCTAGCAACCTACCTTCTTGCTAACATTATGTAAAGGTCATAAGTGGTGTCGTTGTTCGGGTTTGAGATGCCACCAGAGACACAAACCATTATTGGAAAGATTTTTAAGCAAATGCTCTTAATGAAAGGCCAATATAATGATATATTCCTCTGACTAAGGATGGAGGAAGGTGGAGCTGGACTGTTAAGTCCGTAATAGTTTTTTCATTTGGTGGAATTATGATTTGAACGCATGGTTAAAAAAAATTAAAATTAAAATTTTAGAGACTATGGATTGTAATTGAGGTTAATATAGGAAGGACGTACGATAATGGTAATAAGAGCTGTATTTTGACTAGAATGAATAGTGATTATTATGACTCACTTGAGGTTTATAAATTTAAGTATCGAGGAAAATGTAAACCAATGTTTATGTGCACGAAGGTAAGTGCACTGTGTTAATTGAGCTTGACATGCCTCTATAGAAATGGTGTGGGCTTTTGAAATATTTTATAAACATATAATTTTGAAATATTTTATAAACGTATAAGTGTTGAATATGTTTATAGTAGCTTAAATGGAGTTGGTTTTGATTTCAACTAAGTGATTGCGAGATTCCAAGGTTTGGATTGAATTATTGTGGTTTATGGTTATAATTGTATGAATTAGCTCAAGGGTGAAAACCCCGGATTATTGTAATTGATGTATGGTCATGAAGTAAAAGGCTAGTAAATGATCTACTTTAAGGATAAGCTTGAATTTTGCTATGCTTAGTGTGGAGCCAAAGGATTAAAGGACTAGATGTGGATTTAGCAGTTTGAAATTAAATAACATGGAAATGACAAAGTTAGTCTAAGTGCCATATGGAGTTTTATATGAAGATCGATATATGAATTGCTTTAAAGGTTAATTTAAAAATATATTTGGTTCAATATGCAACCTATGATGTAAATGATTTGTCTTGAATGTGACTTCTCTAAAGGTAAGGGACTTAAAACATGTGGATTTTCGGATATGCTCTAAGAAGAAGTTTCTACATCGCAAGCTTAAGAATTTTTGATCTTATGATTGCAAAGGCAAGATACAAAAAATTATGTGAATTGTTTAACTTATGGATGTAATTGGTTAAGAATTGATGAGTAAAGTCAAGATCTCAACACTAAGTAGTGTACAATTTGATATATGTGTATCTAAGAGTAAATTTGGAGATGATTGCTTAATCAATTTGCACTAAATATTATGGTAAAGGTATGTGAATGCTAGTAGTGAAGTATGCCTAAAGTGAGATATGTTGAGACTAATGTTCCGATTGCAAACTTGTGATAGAAAGCTAGTTTTGCAAATTGTGGTTTTTATGACGATGAAAAATATGGAGGTTATCAATATGTAGGCATACACTTGGAGTTGTACATCTTGTGATCCCCATGCATCATATGGAAGGAGATATCCCATAGGGGAGTTTATCTTGATTTATGGTTACATGACTATAGGCTTGGCATGAGACTGAGAATGCCCTGGCATAAATGTGGAGTGTATTGTGAAAGGTTAAAAAGCCACATATACCTTAACAAGGTCAATAACATGAATGAGGGGGAAATATGGATGTTGATATGCTGAGCATAAAGAGCTTAAGGATAATTAATGCAATCATACTAAGTTAGATGGTATGATCTGAACTAAGAACACAGACACCTTGGGAGATTTTAAAATAATGTCCAGTGGGGTTAGTGAGCTAAAATGTTATCGGGCATACAATGAACGATTAAAGTTATGAGTGGCTTTAAAGATAAGCCTTTGATTGATTAAGTTCTCAATGGAACCCTATTAAAGGAAGTGTTTAAGTGTTTTGGAAGTGTATGAAAAAACATAAGAGAATATATTAGCTTGACTTGCTATAAGAGGTCAAAATTGGATGGCCATGAGTGGCTTGTGAACAATCAAGTAGTGTAAAGTATGTGCTCATAAAGGGAGCTATGATTGGTAGATAAAGGTGGAACTTTAAAATTTCATTGTCATAGTTATTAGATTATATTTTGTATTATATAATATAGTGTAGAACATCAATGATGAGGTTGTGTTCAATGCTTTAGGCCTTGAACTATAAGGTATGGACATGTATCCACCTTGTGAATACCTTGATGAGATAAATCCGAAAGAATTTTCACAATGAGAAAACATAAAGCTCAAAGAGCAAATGACTATACAGTCAAGTTGGGCTCGTGACTGACATGTCACATAAGTATGAAGATATGATACAAGCATAAGTATACTTGGAAATACTGGTTTGAGGCAATGATTATCCTACCGTTTTGTGGACCAGATGAGGTTCTGGTCTCGACATAATTGTAGACGCAAAGCATAAATTGTGAAATGTGCTTCCCCACAAGTTCCAATTTATTTTGAGTAACTATCAAGATAAAGTGCCTGATAGGGATAGTGGAAGGTTGAATTATACTTCAAATGTTGAGAAAAGGAGGGTGACATGGTTTGATTAAATGATACTACCCTTGGTAAAGGAATAGAAATACGTTACGGGAATTGCGAATATCTACTTAAAAAAAAAAAGGACGATGATTTGAAAATTCAAGTACTCGTATATGAGTAAAGATTTGGTAATGAGACATGACCTAAAGTTGGAATACTACAATATGAATTTTGACTAAGAAAATCGACTTATAAAACACTTGGTATTTGGAGATGGTGCCAATTAGTGGTTGACTCTTGTATGAGAATGGAATATTGAAATCAGCTTTGTGTATTCACCACAAATGATGAGCATGATCTAACCAACCAAGAGAAGAAATGATTCTAAACTTGATTGTTGGTTATTTTGGTTTTGCAGATGGCTTATTGAGCTTGATATGCCTAAGGCTATTCAAAGTTAAAATTTTTGAAAATATATCTATATGGATATATATGTTGCATATTGGTATAAAAGCTCATGTGGAGTTAGTTATAATTTGATTCGATGATGATATTCTATCAATGGTTATAATGCTAGACAATGATCAAGATAATTTATCGCTGATTTTAGCAGTGAACAAATGGATTATAATTCTGTTAGCTTAAAAGTAAGTGTTTATACTTTTGGTATGAGTTCATCAAATTCTATTATATCATGATAAAACTTGGTGTTTTGATATAGCTTGAGAGGCTTGGTATATGACCAAGCTTAACTGTGAGCTAGAAATTGTTAGGCTATTATGAAGTACACAAATAGAGAAGTATGACATGAATTTAATATCTTAAGGGGCAATGAAAAATGATGTATCAGTTTTGGTATAACTTCAATATATATAGTTTTGAGATATAAAGATTTGGGGAAAAGTTTATAGCTTATGCGTAAAGGTGTGCATTTGGATTCGTATAATTAAAAGTGTAAAATCTGTCTTGATTGATATAAAGTTCATGATTCAAAATGAATGATTATGGATTTAATTTTCTAAGGTAAAAGGGATTAAAAGAAGTTAATATCAGAAAGGCCTTAATAGATGATTCTTAAATTTTAAAGTGCACTTAAGGAGAGACAAATGTTTAATTTAATCTTCAAATTGATAAACTAATGAGGCCATGAGATCTGATGTTTGGAGTAAATTTGAGAAATATCAAGTTAGATATGTTGTGGGTGATTGATGACGAACAAATTAGCTATGACATCGGAAATGTAGAAATAATTAGTAATCAAAATGAGACTTGGAAAGGAACTTTAAAGGGAAAATTTTGAGCAACATTAATCTTGAGAGGTTGAGTTATTGATTAAGGAGATTGATTAAGATTATAAGGGGGTATGCGGAATGTCATGATTTATTGAAATGCCTTATGGTATAAGTTGAGATTTATTTAGTGAGCACTCGAACATGAAAGTATTGGAGTTTGTTTTTGGGAAGATGGTTACTAATGGTTATCGGATTTGAATCATCCGTGATGTTAAACATATATGAATAAATAAAGAGTGTTTGATCCTTATGTATTATGAAATGCTTGAATGGAATTTGTATGAAGGTATGTGAAACGGAATAGAGGTTGGTTGACCATTTAGACCCATGGTCAATGGTGGAATAAATGCTTGAATGTTGGAAGGTTTGATAAAAGATCAAAGTAGAGGAATTG
>NC_030851.1:20453215-20469390 GCF_000208745.1 Theobroma cacao | reverse complement strand
AATGAAAGTTCCTGAATATGATATATGATTGAAATGCATGTGAAATTTGGCATGATGAATCTTGAGAAATTCCCATTTTCTTGCAAATTGATCTTTATTGCAGCACCAAATGGATTTTTTGTGCAAATGAGGCCCCTTTTTCACTTAGGTGCCCTGCTTCTTGCTGTAACGAGAATGCTTTCTCGCTGCAGCAGGAAACATTCTGTTTTGGCAGCAGAAAACTCGCTGCAGTGAAAATAAATCTCGCTGCAATGAGAAACTCTCAGGTTTTGATGTAGAACCTTCACTTTGATAAATATTTTGACCATCTTCCCGTTCGAATTGGGAAAAGTGGTAAACATAAAAATTGTAACCCTGCCTCTTAGCTTTCTAATGGTCTAAAAATCAGGTCAATTGAACTTCTGTAACGGATGATATGCTAGAAAAGCTGAAACACATGCAAACTGGTACTATTTCTCACTACAGCGAGAAACATTCTGTCCTACATGCTACTCTATTCTGTTTTTGACATATTTTTCACCCATTTAAGTTCATGGATTGATCATGGGTTTGTGAAACATTATAAGGGTATTAATCAAGGTTTGAAATGAGGGGTTTTTAGTAAGAAATTAAATCAATTGCATTGTTTTTGAAACAAGTGCATCATGATTTCCAAATTCTTCCTATTGATTGCTTGTTCCCTTCTTATGTTTAATCATTGAGTTTCGTACTCACGTTTTTAAACTTTATGTTTTCATATTAGAGGCAGTTGGGACCTAGATTGAGTTGCACACATATGCTCACTTTCTTGGTAGGTACCATGGCATCTCAATAGCCGCATCTTCACTGTGGTCACTCCGCTTGAAGTCAAGAGTCATTTTGTTTTATGAGTACGTTCATGTGATGTAAAATACTAAGATACGTGTCTTAGACGAACTATGTATATTTTAACTGTTAATGCCACCATGAGTTGAAATGTTAACATCATTTTGGGTTTATATTAATGAAATTCTTGATTGTTATAGCCCATTATTAAAGTGATTATAAGTTAGAATTATGAAAGGTGACTTGAGAATAGTTGATGGAATGTTAAGCAAGATTACATAATAGGCTTGCTTGGGCTTGGTGGGCTATGCCCATTGGGCCCATGCTCGGTCATGGCCCGAGAATTTAGGCTGTGATAAAGGACCGATGTGATGACTTACACAAATATAACCCATTAGATTCAAACAAGGCTTTCATTCAACATTCATGTATTCACATCATCATTATTCTATGCATTGCCCATTTAAATGCATCATCACACCTCATGGTAAGCAACCTCATGAAATATGGCTAAAACATATACAAATTCATTTAAGAAAACAATGTCACAAGTATTATTATCATGTATCATTCAAACATATGTCTTAGGCACATCTTGTGCTCAATGTACGCACACCTCAGTGCCCAATTTCATTTATGGCTTCATCACCATAGGCTATACATATATAAATCACTCATCTTGATGTTTAACACAAATAACTTTATCATTAGTATCATAAACAAGTCATTCTCACTTATTTACATAATGAGTCATTATATAACATAAGATAAATCTAGAACTTTACTTGACACACTATGAAGTGTACTACCCAAGGTAGGCTTCAAAGAAAGACACTATCACACTTACCAAGCACAAGCAGAACTACTCTTCCACAGTTGATGAGCCAAGCAAGCTACTAATAACTCTATGATATAGAATTATTTGGACTTAATTTTTATAATAATTTAGCTTAATTCTTGTGGTAATGTATAGAAATTAAATAGGTTTTATTTAATTATTTTAAGTTAGTAATTAGGTGAGTCAATCTAATCTTAGTTAATTTTGTACTTAAATTAGTGTTAATGTGCCTAAGATAAGTTGTTATTGATTTTTTTTGCCTTTGTAGGTGTTTATTGAAGGACTTTTAACGGAAGAATGAGAAAAATTTGAGATGTAGACTTTTATTGCATATATCTCGGTATTTTGATCATAACTCTCTTCACATAACTCCAAATAAGATTATTCTTGTACCATTGGAAAGATAAGAGAAATAACTACAACTTTCATGTTTACCACTTTTCCTAGTTTAGTCTGCAAAATGGTCAAAAACCTTTTCAAATTGAAAGCACTGTAGTTGTCCTAGAGAGATCATGATTTTTGCAAATTACATGGTCAAGGTCGCGGCTCTCGTAGTCTGATGAGAAAATCCTAATTAGAATTGATTTCTTTCTTCACCCAACTTAGCTCAACTTCAAAGCCTTATAAAAGCAACCTTTCAGAGGACTTTTGGATGCACAAAACACAAGATTTAGAGCTGAGATTTAGCCATAAAATCATTAAAAATAAGTCTCATTAGAGCTGAGAAGAAATTGAAGAATTCAAGAAGATTTTGAGTTCAAGATTTCAACTTTCGAAGTTTCTTTATTCTTTTTGTTATTCTTTTATTTTTCTTGGTTTGGTTTCAATGTTTAAACTTTATTTGATGATGATTTGTGAGTTTATGGGGAACTTATTTAATTATCTAAGATTATGATTGAACTTAATACAAGTCTAAATTATTTATCTCTCTTTTGCTTATGTTTTAATGATTTTAAGTTGTTTATTCTATTATGTTCTTAATGTTTCTAATTGCTTAGCCACCAATTAGATTGAATTGGAAACCTAAGTTAAACTTTGACAAAGGAGATTTAAAGTAGACCTTGAATAAAATAGCATATGATTGAATGCACTTAGTTGATTAGGTGGTTTGATTTGCCTACAAGGTAGACATGTTCGAGTTGGATCTAAATGGATTGATGTGTTTGTGTAAAGCATAGATTTAAAAAATTTTCTTTTATAAAGGAAGCAAGCAATCTAGTTATACAAGTAGAAAAACACATCATTCATTTTGCAAGTAACAAAATCATGTCTTAAAAATAAAAATCTATCAAAGTAAGATAAAACATACCTTTTATTTCGAAATTCTTATTTTCAAACACCACCACACCAATGATTGATTTCTCGACCAAACAAGCTTACCACTTATTATCCAACAATGCTTTCAACTTAAACCTTGAGTGGACAAGGTGTGGAATGCTAGACTATAAGATGGCAACCAATTTGTCTCTCTTTTTCTTCTTAAAAATTAATGGTTATTTTAAAAAAGAAAAATTAGCCAAGAATGGGAAAGAGCAAGAAAGGTGCAGCAAAGTTAGGCGGAGAGAAGTGGTTGCTGAGACTTTCTCAAGAGAGATACATTTCTTTTCTTCAAATTTCTTCTCTTTTTATTAAAACTTTTGCCTCAAAGGTTTAATAAAAATCAAATACCGTTGAATCAATCTTGACCGTCCATTTAAAGTTGTAATTGTCATTATTAAAATTAAAGAATAAATAATTTAATTCTTTAATTATCATTTAGAGTTCTTGATAAAATAAAAAAACTTGTCGTTAAATAATAACTCTAATTTTATTATTATCCATCTTCATTCAAAAAGAATTAATAATAAATAAAAGAATGATAGTCAAACATGGAATCTCCTTTTATCATCATAGATATCTAGATTCATTTTGCAAGAATTCTCCTAGTATTATCTTAATTTAAGACAACTCTTTTCTTTAATTAAAACAAAACATGTTATCTTATCTAAATTGAGACAAACGTGTTTTCTTGTCTATATTAAGACAAAACAAATTTTTCTTGTCTAAATTAAGACAAAACATGTTTTCTTGTCTAAATTAAGGCATAACATATTTTATTGTCTAAATTAAGACAAATCATGTTTTCTTGTCTAAATTAAGACAAACATGTAAAAGCTGTCAATTTTGTACACAAATTTAATTAATCAAGTAAACCATACATTCCAACTTAAATAAGTTGAATTTTACAAAGTTAAGTGGGGACTTTATTAGGACATAGATATTTTAAGCTCCAATAAACTTACAATTATTTTTAATCTCATTAAGATAATTCAAACTTATTAACCATGGAATCAAATCCACCATAGATTCATGGTGACTTTTGGATTAACTATACTTGCAAGAAATGATTCAATACTTGATATTAATTATTAGTTTTCCAATTACAAACCTTATATTGTGAACCCTCATAACCATCCAATGACAAAAGGTGAAAGTACTGTTTTACCTTTTACGTCAATTTTGTCCCCCTAGTCTCAGATTTCATCCAATTAGTGATTCTTTACTCTAGATCTAATCTTTTGAGTATCAAGATGTGATGAGTAGCTAATTCAACAATCCACCGGGCCCATATTAATCATCAACTTTCTTGAAATCACTAGAAGTGATGTTAATGCTTTGTACTCCACTGTTTGGATATATGTTCTCGGATGTTCACATCAATTATAATCTCAACATACGGAGCCTAGATCAATGCTTTATAATGATCATGTATATGGTATATCAAAGATTATAAGGAGATAAAATACGAGTCCACCATTCATTACGATTTTGGTTCTACTATAAGCAAATGCATAAGTGTGAGATCAAGATTTATATAATGGTTAAACTTAAATTTGATTCTCACATGATTCCAGTTCATGTTATAGTGTCATTACTCAAAGTCAATCATTCCGATGATTTGAGACTCATCATTCCTTTGAGGTGAATCACATTTGTTTCATTGAAAGTAATCTAGACACTAAAGCCTTAACACAATAAAGTGACTAGGTTTATTCTATGGTTGTGAACAATTTTTAGATTCAATTAAAATACATGTCTTTTATGTTTGACTCTTCATACGAATGTATTTTAATATCTCAATAGAATTATGGTACCTTAATAACCAGATAATGAATGCTTACTTAAAACAAATTCTTCATCTTATTATCAAAATGTACTTTCATTACACATAAATTAAATGAAATTAAACATGAGAATATACCTGTTTTCTAAGGCACCATATTTTCAAATTCTTAACAATCTCCCACTTGCCCTAAAACAAATATGACACATCCCTCATTCCAAGACCTTCTAAGTGACCATCAAAACTATTTTGTGTTAAAGTTTTTGTGAATGGATCGGGTTCTACTTTGTTGGAATTTTCTTCATAATTACTTCTCCACGTTGTATAATCTCTCGAATGAGATGACACTTTCTTTCAATATGTTTTGTTGCATTATGATTCCGTGGTTCTTTTGAGTTAGCCAATGCTCCACTGTTATCACAATAGAGTGTAATGGGCTTGTCAACATCTAGAATTATTTCAAGGTACATAAGGAATTTGTGGAGCTATACAGCTTTTTTTGCTGATTCATAATGTCACGACCCAAATTCCGGGCCATGACCGGTGCATGGGCCCAATGGATGTAGTCCACTAAGCCTAAACAAGCCTATTAATATAACCTTTTCACCGTTCCATTAAAAGTTGCTAAGTCACATTTTATAACTTTGAATCAAAATATTACTAAACATTGCCATCTCATAGTGGCATACCAATCAAAGAGTACATATATTATCTAAACATAATTAATAATTTACATCGGTTTGTCTATACACAACAAAAGAGTACTCGACTTCCAGCGGAGAGACTCGGACGAATGTACAGCTACTGAATGTCGAGACACCTACCAAAGGTCGAATATACAAAGACACTTCGACCTAGTTACCAGCTGTCTCGTGATCTGAAAACATGAAGTTGAAAACGGTCAGTATAAACCTAGTGAGTGAACAAGAAAGGGAACAAGCAAACATTAAGGAATATTTAACGAAATCATGATGCATTCATTTTTCAAAACAATGCAATTTGTTTTAGTTCTTATTAAAACCCCTAATGTAAACTCCACATGAGTAAATCACTTTATGAAAAGGGTCCATGCTCAACAAAGGATTTGGAGAGTGAAAACTTTAATAGCATTCATGCGAATCAGGTTAAATAAACAAGCTGTAGCGAGAATGCATTTCAGCTGTAGCGACACTTGACTTAAATTATCAACTAGCCGAGGGTTTCTCACCAAACCTCCTCATTTTAAACTTAATTCATTTATTCCTTAATGTTGGAAGTTCATGCTCAATTATGGTATCAAACAAATGGAAAATAGGGTAGCAACTGAACCAAATGAAGAGCAAAACAGAAAGTTTTTCGCTGCAGCGAGAAGCTACAGTAACATTCTTGCTGCAGCGAGATTTTCGGCCAGCCTTACCCCTCCAACCCGAGAGTTTCTCGCTGCAGCGAGAAACAGGGCACTAGCGAAAAAAATTCCATTCCCCTCAAGAAAAAGCCATCCTGCTATATTAACAAAATTAACATGAAACACATATAAATTCCCAAAATTCAACCAGTCAAATTCTCACATTTTGCATTACAACCATATACCATATATGTATATATATATATATATATATATATATATCAATCATCATGCACACCCTCCCATCATCATCAGATTATATNATACATATATGTATATATATATATATATATATATATATATCAATCATCATGCACACCCTCCCATCATCATCAGATTATATGCATCGGCTTATGCACACTCCCACTCGCATATAGCCGGGTCAGCATCAACTTATGCGCACTCCCACTCTCACATAGCCAGGTCAGCATCAGCTTATGCACATTCTTACTCGCACATAACCGGGTCAATATCATTACACAACATTATTCATATATATTTATCAACATAATGTAGTAATACACAATCCATAATAGCCACATGTCACACATAGAGACAATTTATCAAAGGTTTGTTCCCAAGGCACCCGTTTTTAAGAAAGATTAAATAAATCATTCACATTCCCAAAACTATTTTTGAAATGCAAGTTCACTCACCGGTATCTTGTTTAACCTTTTGTCGACTCTACTTCTCTAATTGTCTAAATGGAGCGATGGGGCTTTGTTGGAACCTATTATCACATTAGCATCACCATTAATTCAAGCCACACACTTATAAATTCCAAAAGCTTTCTCTTAGCTAGCTTTCAAATTGCCATTTAAATGGGTATCTAAGTTCACTATCTTAATCACTCTAAAGTGAATGAACAACCCCAACTACCAAATCACCCCCAAGTCCAAACACTAATCATTTTCAACATTAAAACTCAATTCTAGTGTACTACTCACCTTGGTAGCTTGTATTTGAAATTCTTCCCAAAAACTTTCAAGCTATTATTAAAGCTTCCTCTTTCTCTCTCTAAAACATCTAACTAGTGAGAGAGAGTATGGAAACAAGATTTTTCAAGGGTTTTAAAGTGAGAAAGTGGAAGAGCACAAAGGTTTATGAAAGAGTGCACCAAAAGCATGAAAAATGGAGCTATTTTGAGGAAGGTTATGGAGCTTTATATTAAGCTTTCACAGAGGTTGGGAAGCAATGTGAAAGAGAAGAAGAAGAAGAAGAAAAGCTGCTGGAGAATGTAGAAGCTACTGAAAGAAAGAGATATTTATAGCCCAAGCTTATCCACTCCACTTAAATTACCAAATTGCCCCTCCACAAATTAGCTTATTCTCTTTCAATCTTTTATGAAATCTTTTACTCTTTTGACACTGGGACAAAGTCCATAATGGTCTAGAAATGCTCGGGTTCATGAAAACTTAAAAATTCTAATCTGAAGTGAAAAATGACCATTTTACCCCTATTGTGAAAATCATAAAAAATTTTGTTTCCTTGTCATTTTACCCTTATTTAATCATTCATTTATTCCTTAGGCCTATTTAGGCCATAATATTATTTAAAACTTACTTTTAGGGGCTTACTAAGAAAATGAAGAAATTACCCCTGATTAGGGATATCACGTGTACTTTTATCTATAAGTCTATAAAGGTCAAGGTGTCACACATAAGCCATAACATACTCTACCTCCATAATAGAGTTTGCAATACAAGATTGCTTTACACTTGTCCAAACTATGGCTCTTTCTCTAATGGTGAAAACAAATCCTGATGTCGATTTCATAGAATTAACATCAGATTGAAAATCTGAATGAGTGGACCTTATTGCTACATGGTCATTTCTGAAATATATATGTATGTAATTCTTCGTTTTATGAATATATTTAAAAATGCACTTGATTGCAATCTAGTGTTCCATGCTTGGGTTTGACTGAAACTGTAGAGCAGATATTTGACCTGGTGCACAACATAGCATACATGAGACTTCCAACAATAAATGCATATGGAATCTGTGTAATGTTTTCAATTTCTTTTGGAGTTTCAAGTGACATTTCCTTGGAAAGTTTGATTCCATGTCTAGGGGGCATAAAACCCTTTTCGGATTCTTGTGTAGCAAACTTGGTCAAAATCTTGTCTATGTAGTATGCTTGAGATAATGCTATCTGTTTATTTTTACAATCCCTTATAAGTTTGATCCTTAGAACATAGCTAGCTTCTCCCAAATACTTTATATTAAATTGTTCGTTCAAACAACTTTTAACTATTGATAACATTCCTACATCATTTTCAATAAATAGAATGTCATCAATATTTTGTTGGAAACCATATGATTTGATAGCAGTATTAAATCTTAAGTTCCAAGAGCTAGATGCTTGCTTAAGTCCATAAATGGACTTATGCAATTCACAAACCTTATGCTTGTGGCCTTTTTTAATAAAACCTTCTAGTTGAGCCATATAAATACGCTTTGCAAAATCCCCATTTAAAAATGTGATCTTAACATCCATTTTTCATATCTCATAATTAAGATGTGCAATTATGGATAAGAGGATCCTGATGATTAAAGCATAGTAACCAAGGAGAAGGTTTCCTCACAATCAATCCCTTTTCTTTAGGTAAAAACCCTGGCCACTAGTCTAGCCTTGAAGATCTCCACCCCCCATCATTTCCTCTTTTTCTCTTGTAAATCCATTTGCACTTTATAGGTTTTATCCCTTCAGGTGGATCTACTAGAATCTTGACTTTGTTGGAATCCATGTAGTCTAACTTAGATTTAATTACTTTATGCCACTCTTCAGCATCTACATCGCTAATAGCTTCCTTAAATGTAATAGAGTCATATTCATGTTCATCTGAGAGTGCAATCATGTTTTCTCCTAGACCCATGTATCTCTCTAGTTGTCTCATAACCTTCCCACTATGTCGAGGCACCACTATTTGATGTTCAGGTTGTGTTTCTGTTTCAACCCTTGAATCAGACTATGTTATGACAGGTTCAAAATTAACTCTTAAATCTTAAGGATTATATGATTCTTCTAAGACAATTTTACTTCTAGGTTTGTGATTACTCATAAATTTTTCTTCTAAGAAAGTGGCATTCAAACTAACGAAAACTTTTTTATCATGAGAACTATAAAGTAAAAACCTCTTGTTCCCTTTAGATACCTTACAAACAAGCACACCTTAGTCTTTGGTTCCATCTTTTTGGACTTAAGCTTTAAAACATGTGCCAAGACACACCTAAGTTTGCAAATGATATATAGATGATTTATGCCCTTCCCTTCGTGTTTTAGGCACAGCCTTAAATAGAGCAAAATTGAGCAAGTACTCCGCAGTGTGCATACAATATCCTCAGAATGAGATTGGAAGGTTAGCATAGGACATCATTGATCTAACCATTTCTAAAAGAGTCCCATTTCTTCTTTCAGTTACACCATTATGTTGAGGTCTTCTTGTGCTAACAAATGGAAATTATCCCATTGTCAGTTAGATATTGCTGAAATTCATTTGATAAATACTCAGCACTCTAATTTGATCGAAGTTGTTTCAATGGCTTGCTTAGTTGCTTTTCAATTTTGACTTTGAATTCTCAAAACTTTTCAAAGGATTCAGTTTTTTAATGCATTAAATAAACAGAGCCATGTCTTGAGTAGTCATCAATAAATGTTATGAAATATTCATGACTGTTAGCTTTAAAATTATTAGAGTTTTGATTATGACAAAATGATCAAATTTGCTTGAACATTATTTGAGTAATCCTTGACAATTTCTTGAAATGATTTAACTCCCATACATTTGTTCTTACATAGACACAAGCTTGACTCTTAAAGTTATTGAACTATATCTATAAGCTTGTATGACTTAGGTGTATGAGTGCTTATGATTCTCATTCATTAAAGTTTGATTTAAAGATTAAAGGAAAATCTTGATGCACTCATTAAGGGGGAGTTTTGAATATCTTGTTTAATGATGATAAAGAAAAAGGAGAGAAGAAAAACTAAGTTAAATAGAGTTTGATAAGTCTTCATGTTTAATTTATGTGTGTGATGCTTAGTTGCTTATGACATTTTGTTGTGATAATTGCTGATGGTTAGGATTTGACATTCTGCTGTGATAATTGTTGATGGTTAGGATTTGGATGCTGATGACTTACTTTTGTTATGTTTTTATGTTATCTTTATTGGCTTGTTAATGACATTTGATTCTAGAATGGATATGGTTTGTTGATAATATGCTGATAATGGTATAAATGGTCATAATATTGATAATATCTTATTACTTATAACTGGCAGCTCTGCAAGCTCGTAAGACAATTCATGAATATGCTCTGTCAAATGCTTGAATCAATGCTTATTATTTTCATTAAGAAATAGATAAAAAATTAACTGACCTGCTAAGTTGGATAACAAAATAACTTGAAATGATCATGCATACATTAAGGGGAAGCACACACTCAAGGGGAGAAATTTCTCATCTAGTGTAGAACAAAAAGAGCTAATAGACACTGTGTTATTAATCAAGGAATGTTTTGTCATCATCCAAAAAAAAAAAGGAAGATTGTTGGCTCCATAAGTTTTTAATGATAATAAAACATTCTCAGTCATTTATATCTAACTCTACTACTTGAGTGTGCAGGACAAAATGTATGTCAATAATAAATTAATAACTCAAATATGAAGATGGCTGGTTCAGAAATAGAGAAGACTTAGTCGACCAAGAAGTAAGTTAGTCGACTTAGAGCCTACTGCCAGAAATCTGGACTTCAAGACAGAAAAAACTTAATCGACTAAGAAGGAAGTTAGTAGACTAAGAGCTCATTGTCAAAAACTGGGATCAAAAGACAGAGACAACTTAGTCGACTAAGAGCTCAGTTAGTTGACTAAGATCATTGTGCCAGAAAATTTGAATTGAGTACTAAAAGACAAAATAACAGCTAGAAACGGTTAGTTTCTGTCTCCAACGGCCAGAATTGATTTTGCAAGTATTTAAAGCCTCTCCAACAGTAAAAAACAAGAGAGAGAAGTTATGCAAAATTATTTTGAGCTTAGAAGACCAAAAACCTTCTCTTTACACTTGTATTTCACTCTCATCCTTTGAAAAAGTGTTTGAGCTTAGCTTTGTACATCTTAGATCAGCTAGGTAATTAATTGTACTTCATCTTTCTTTATTTCTTGATTACTTAGAGTGTGCAAGGCACTCTAAGAGATTTGTTCAAGCTTGGATTGCTTGATTGAGTGTATAGGTTCTAACTTAGCCTTGAAAAGTTAGTTGTTGGGTTTTAGTTGATCCCGTGAAAAACCATTGTTGTAGGTTGTGGTTGAGCCTTTGAAAAACCACTTTGGGTTTTGGTTGAGCTAGTGAAAAACCATTGTGAAAGGTTGTGGTTGAGTCTTTGAAAAACCACTTTGGGTTTTGGTTGATCCCGGTAAAACCATTTTGAAAGGTTTTGGCTAAGCCTGGTAAAAGCCATTGTAAAGCTTTGTGAAAGCTTGTGAATTTCACCGTTCTTAGTGGATTGATTGGAAAATCCTTGGTTGAATAATCAAGGTAGTGGATGTAGGTCTTGGACTGAACCACTCTAAATTTTACTGTGTTATCTATTCTGTTTTTGTTCTTATTTTTATTCCTTCTTTTCACTTGCATTTGTTCCCACTTAGAGCTAATTTTTGAAAGAGCCAAATTGTGCTGTTCACCCCTCTCTAGCACATTTACTTGGAACCAACAATAACCTCCTCTAGCTTGTACGTTCATTGGTCCACACATATTTGTGTGCATCAAGTTTAAAACGTTTGGCATTTTGTTACATTTTGCCTTGAAGGGCCCTTTGGTCATTTTTGCTTCAATACAAGACTCACACATTGGCAAAAGTCCCTCAACCATGTTTGGTAGAGTACCATCCTTTATAAGCCTATTGAGTCTATTTTGACTGATATGACCTTGTCATATCCCATTTCCTAAAGGGATCACGATCGACGTGTGGACCTAGACAAGCATAACCCCGTTAGGCCTAAGCAACCCTCTTACCATAACCTCATTAAACATTCATCATTTCATGTGAAATCATCTTATAACATCAATTGTGTTAAGCCTAGCTTGACAATATGTTTGTTATGCCATTCTTACAAAAGAATGCATGTTTGCTTACTTGGGTACCTTGGAAATCATTAAAGGACGGTATTTTACCAAATGGTACAATTAAGTTGAATTAAGCCTCAAACTAGTCCAAATAAGATTTTAAGATGAAATTAAGAATTTTAAAACCCCAAAATGACTTAAAATGGTGATTCAGAGATTGAAGACCGATTTGGAGTGAAATTGAAATTTTCATGACCTAAGGGCAAAATGGTCATTTTGCCACTCGAGGTTAAAATTGGATTGTTGGAAGAAGTTTTTGATCAAGATTGACTATTTAGATCATAATTTGAGTTTGAGAAGTGAAGAATTTTAATTCTGGCATTTTTTCGAGTACAAGGGTAAAATAGTCATTTTGCCACCCTAGGGGCAAAATTATAATTTTACACCACCCAACACTTGTCCAGCACATGAATTTTACCCAATATTATCATCGATAATTGAAGAAATTTAAGTGGTAGAGAGAGATTGCTTAATGGTTAAGTATGACACATGGACCAATGGAATGGTGACATGTGTCAAATTTTCATCCATTTATTATTTGGCTTAAAAATCAGCATAAAATAAGCCCATTTCTCTTCATTATGGCAGGCCAAAGCAAGAACAAAGGAAGAAAAGAAAGAACAAGAAACCTAGGGTGAAAATTCAAGAGAAAATTGGTGGATTTCAAGTAATCAAGTAATCAAAGGTAAAATTTCTTGATTTTGACTTGTGATCTACCTTTCCCATACATTCTTTTGCATTTTCCATGGTTAAATCACATGATTTCATGATGGATACTCTTGCTGGCTGAACACTTAGAGAGAGGTTTTGATGCTTGATTTGGTTTGATTTCAATGTATTTGAGTGTTTTTAGTTGATTGGTGATGTGGAGCATGAAAATCAAGCAAGAAAAATTCATGTTCTTCCATCACCCATCATTGGCCGAATTCTCCATGTGGAATATTGATGATGATTTTGATTTTATTTCAAGTGATTTGATTAGGAATTAGTGATTTATGGTGTGAGAATCAAGTAGGAAAAATCATAGTATTGATGCACCCACCATGGTCGAATTTTCCATGAGAAAATGTGAGGATGATTTTACCATATTTCAAGTTATTTAATTTGTGTTTGGTGATTTTGAGTATTGGGAAAAAAATAGAATTATTTGGAGTTGAATTGGACATATTGGCCAATTAATCGGGTGATATATCAAATTAGGCCAATACTGTTTTATTTAGGTACATAATTGAATTTATATTGAAGACCATATTTAGATAGTTACTCGAGTATTTCACATCCCATTTCATGCATTAGTATAGAGCCTGAATTGGTTTTATAACAATTTAGCACAAATGTAGTAAATGGTTTATTGTGCATTATGTCTAGGTGGTGAGCATTTTGGCAAAAGTAAAGAGATAGTACCTGAGGATCAAGAATAGGAATACTCGGACTTCGACTCCCGAAATAGTGAGTAACCTTACTATCATCTTAATTATCTAAAGTGGTTTTTATTTGATTTTGTGATTTTATGGAAAATGAGTTTAAATGGTAAATCGTTATGTTTTATAAACAAAATGTGTTTAAATGAAATGATTTTATAAATTGTCTTGAAATTGAATGATGGCTTTGAAAATAGAGTAATTGGAGACCATTTGATGTATTGTGAATTTATGGTTCTAATTGATTGGCTTATGGCAATATTAGCATGAATGGCTGAATTGGTATTTGTGTTGAAAATGTATAAACTATTGTTTGCCTTGATAGGCTGGATAATAATAAAATTGCCATGTCATGCTGTTAAATTTTATTGAATTGGTTGGTTATTGATTAGTCGCTGCGGTGGACGGGTTCCGTGGACTAGCCTATTAGAGGGGGCACGATAACCCTATTATATTCATACCTCAGTATGAGATGCGCGGATGGATAACTCTTGAGGTTAACACTTTAGAGTTCACTTCACGCTAAACCACCACATGAAGGTGAACTCAGCCAATGCTAAGAAACAACTATGTTTTTAAAATAAAAACATGATTTATGCGTACATAACTTTTTAACAGCCTTGGCGGACTTGGTTGGGATAGCCCTCGACCAAGGTATCCCTGATAACTGAGTATGAGAATGATTTTGCCACGAGCCAGAGTTTTAAGAAATTCATAAGCCATGTTGATTACTCGATTTATATGAATTGATTTTATTTAGTTGAAATGAGTTGAAAGGTGATAAATTACAATATGATAATCTATTTTAATCTGTCTCCATTTACTCAACTTTAGATATTTTATATGGTATTTGTTTACTCACTGGGATTATATAATCTCACCACCCTCATTTCCACCCATTTTAGGCTCAGGATTGTCGGTAGATAGCTCACTTTGTTGAGGGCTACGATTGGTTTTGCATCCTCAAAAACTGTAGGTTTACCGCTTTTGACACTTTTAGTCGTTCATGGGCCCACGTGTAATTGTAAATTAAATTTTATACTTTGGTTATCTGTATTACAATATGTATGAATTTATTTAAGTTTTACGCTACAAAAAATTATTTACCGGTAACTCTATAAATATTGTTTTATAAGAAAATATAATATTTTATTGAATATTTTTATTATATTCAAATAGTTATAATTTAACTTTAAATGAATGTTTTAGATATCTAAACTTATTTTTGATTATGAAATATATGTTTTCCACTTGCATACTACATTTTTAGCTGGTTTTGAGATTTTTGAGAAAAAATGATCAAAATGCCCCTGTGAGACAAAAATTATTTTTTTTATTGTTTTGATTTGGAAATAGTTTATAATCTCTCAAAACATGATATTCAACAATTATCTCTCACAGGGGAGGTGAGAAAACTGATATTAAAGCCTTGCGAGGTTTCGATCGGCATTTTGGGAGATGAATGTCTATAAGGGACATCGCGGCGATTGTCACGGGCTCGAGGAGAGTACCGAGTCATGACAATTAGAGTGGTATCAGAGCTTTTGGTTTTAAAGATCATAGCTTTTAGTTTGAAAGATTAGAGCTTTTGGGTTTAAAGTTGTTTTAAAATTGTTTTAAAAAACTATAGTGTCAGTGTGGCCCAAGTTAAGTTAAGTTCAGTTAAGTTTGATAGAACAGAATACGTGCATCTGCATATAGAATTTTGAGTTGTTTAGACTCGTTCTGTTTCTTCTTATAGATCTTATGAAAGCATAAGTCATAGATAGGGAGGTATATGAACTCCTGTTCCCAATAATCCATTTCCTTGTTAATGTCATGCAAAGGTCATAAATAGGGCTGTTGTCCGGGTTTAAGATGCCACCCTTGACACGTGCCAGTGTTAGAGAGATCTTAAAACAAATGCTTCTAATGAAAAATTAATGAAATGATATATCCCTTCGATTAAGGATAGAAAAATTTGGAGTTGGACTAATAGGCCGTGATAATTTATTCATTTAGTGGAGTTATAATTGAACTCATGGTTGTCAGTTGGAAAAGATTTGGGGACTATGGATTGTATTGGGGTTAATATAGAGGAGCACTTGTGATAGTGGTAATAAGGGGCGCACTTTGATTAGAATGAATAGTGATGGTTGTAATTCACTTGGAGTGTATAAATTAAGCATTGAGGCAAGAGTAAACCCATACTTATGTGCATGAAGATAAGAACACTATGTTAATTGAGCTTGTTATGCCCATATAAAAGTGGTGTTGGGATTTTGAAATATTTTATATGTGAATATGTGTTGAATAGGTACAGCAGCTTAGAGGGAACTGGTGTTGATTTCAATGAAGCGATTGTGAGATTTCAAGAATTGATTGGACCTATTATAATTCATGGATAAAAGCACGTGAATTAACTCGAGAGTGAGTATCAATGATTACTATAATTGATGTGTGGTCATGAAGTAAGAAGTTAGTAAACAAATCTGCTCTAAAGATGAGCTTGAACTTT
>NC_030851.1:20449831-20452602 GCF_000208745.1 Theobroma cacao | reverse complement strand
AGCTAGTTTGTAAGTTGTAGTTTTCATGATCATGAAATATATAAAGATTATCAATCTATGGACATACACTTGGAGTTGTAATTTACAAGTTTGGAGTATTTAAGATATGATTAAATGGAATTAGCATTAGTTAAGGTACGTAAATCTTTTAATTAATTTCTGTGGAGTATGCATGATAGTAGAATGGAGGAACATAGTGCTGTGATACTACATGGTGAAGTTACTATACAATATGGAAAGAGTATTCTAAAGTGGGATTTATTGATTGTTGACAAGTGTTATAGGATGAGATGAATTTGAAAATATCGACTTTACTTATTATATGTGATAAGCACAAGAGGATATAAATGGTTATGAAAATTGTGATGTAAGCTTGGAGGGAAACCAAACGGTTGAGAATGATTAGTGTAGTAACCTTAAATATAGATGAATAACATTAATTAAGTAAACTCCAACATCCACCGTGCAGCGGTGCTAAGAACACTTCATGTCTAGGACGCATGAATAAAATGAGACAGATGTGAAGTTGAACTTATGAGTTGACCTAAAGCCATTGAACTTGATTCTAAGTTTTGTTGACTGGAGTTTTAAGGTTTTGGAAGGTATCGATATGAATGAGTTAAAGCTGAAATGGTTAAAGGCGTTCCTTTCAGGGGGGGAGCAAAAGGTCTGGGGTTCGAAACTTGGCGAGAAGGTTCTGCAGGGCCTATCATGCCGCCCTCAGGCACGGGGTTCTGAGTAAGTCAAGTGATGGGGATCCAGACATAACAATACCTTGGAGTGGGCCCTGAAGGGGATGCCACATAAATGGCTAAGTTACGGGTTAAGTGATCACATGTTGTGAGACATAAGTTTAAGATAGATTCCCCAAGGAAATACTGAAGAGAAGTTTTGCCATGGATCTCATGAAAGCAAGCACTAAGCTATGTGGTTATAAAAAGGAAGCTGTAAGCTGAGAGTGATATTCATATTAACATTGAAAAGTACTTGAGGAGAATCTAGTTTTAAGTTTTGTAATTTCAAGTACAATTTGTAAATTAGTTAAGGGAGAATGATGTTATATTCATATGAAAGAGTGGAACAAAGGATGATTGAAGTTGACCTTGATAATGAAGTCAGATAATGAAACTTTCCTAATATATTATGTAAAATTAGAATTCGAAAATGCTTGAGGCATACATGATTCAAATGAGTCTGAGTTTTAAGTGACAAATCAATATCAGAATGTAAGAAGGATACAAGGTAATGTAGAGGTATGAAGGATAATCGAGGAAAAAGGATGACTCTTAGGAATTGTGGTATTGCATAAGATGCAATGATCAAGTTAAGATAAATCTTTGAGGCATCAATGGAATTATAAAGCATACACACATAATAGATTATAATTCAATGGAGATGACATTGTGATGCATGCTATATAGTATAAGGAAACTTAAGCATATAATTGGAAATGATAAGAAGAGAGTATAAGTATCTAAATGATGTGGAACTATGCACAGGCATGATGAGAATTTGTATGAATTATGAAGATTATTCTATTGAATCTTGGTTATGGATGGGAATGAACAAAGATAAATTAGTCTGAAGGTATTTGAAAACAGAGACCCGTATACATAATGAGGAATATGGACATTTGAATGTGCGTATATACGTGTGTGTGGAGTTAGTGATGTACCCAACTAAAATGAAGAATGGTTTTAGTGGTTCGAGATTTGAACTCAATCTATTTGAGGAGTTGTATAGATAATGTAACGATCAAGAATCTTATCAGAAGTCGATTTATGGTGATCTAAGGAATTTTGGGGAAATAGTTAAAGGAATGTAATCCATAGTGCGATTGAGCCACATGAGATGGATTAATAGGATTAAGAAGATTGAAATTCCCTAAATGCAAAGTAACATGAAGTATGTGGAAATAATTGAAGCCATTAATCTTCCCTAACGTTAAGGATATATATACAGGAATGAGTATGGCAAGTTAATGATACTGTAAACTACAAAATATTGTATGAAGATGGAATGAATGAATGAAAGTCAAGAGGTTTGATATGGAATGAAGTAATAAGATAGAGATTGGTATACATAAATAAGTATAGAATGCGATCGAAATTGGTATAATTGAGATGGAGTTATGGTTCAAGTTTAATGATATTAATAGAAGCATGCTTGGTGTCACGATATAAGAGATCATAATTGTAAAGGTTACTATTGATATGATTTTTAAAGGATAATAATAGACATAAGTGAAGTACTCGAGTTTAATTGGAGGTAAATGAGGTGAACAAATTGAAATTCCCTATAAAGAGGAGGACGTAAAAAGTCGAGCATTAGATGAGAAACAATACCCTCACCTTTTCTCTGAGTTCAGTAAATGAAATTTGAGGTCAAAATTTTATTTTAAGGGGTAGTGCTGTCAAGCCCAGCTCGATAATATGTTTATTATGCCATTCCTACATAAGAATGCATTTTTGCTTACTTGGGTACCTTGAAAATCGTTAAAGAACGGTATTGTACCAAATGATACAATTAAGCTGAATTAAGCCTCAAACTAGTCCAAAATAGAGATTTTAAGATGAAATGGAGAATTTTAAATCCCCAGAATGACTTAAAATTGTGATTCGGAGTTCGAGAGACTGATTTGGAGTCAAAATGGAATTTTCATGACCTAGGGGCAAAATGATCATTTTTCACATCGAGTTAAAATTTTAAGTTTTTATGAACTCGAACATGTCTAGACCATTATGGACCTTGTCCCAGTGTTAAAAGAGCAA
>NC_030851.1:20443018-20448865 GCF_000208745.1 Theobroma cacao | reverse complement strand
GATTTTGTGATTTTATGGAAAATGAGTTTAAATGGTAAATCTTTATGTTTTATAAACAAAATGTGTTTAAATGAAATGATTTTATAAATTGTCTTGAAATTGAATGATGGCTTTGAAAATAGAGTAATTGGAGACCATTTGATGTATTGTGAATTTATGGTTCTAATTGATTGGCTTATGGCAATATTGGCATGAATGGTTGAATTGGTATTTGTGTTGAAAATGTATAAACTGTTGTTTGCCTTGATAGGCTGGATAATGATAAAATTGCCATGTCATGCTGTTAATTTTATTGAATTGGTTGGTTATTGATTAGTCGCTGCAGTGGACGGGTTCCATGGACTAGCCTATTAGAGGGGGCACGGTAATCCTATTATATTCATACCTCAGTATGAGAGGCACAGATGGATAACTCCTAAGGTTAACACTTTAGAGTTCACTTCACGCTAAACCACCACGTGAGGGTGAACTCAGCCAATGCCAAGGAACGACTATGTTTTTAAAATAAAAACATGATTTATGCGTACATAACTTTTTAACAACCTTGGCGGACTTAGTTGGGATAGCCCTCGGCCAAGGTATCCTTGATAACTGAGTATGAGGATGATATTGGCACGAGCCAGAGTTTTAAGAAATTCATAAGCTATGTTGATTACTCGATTTATATGAATTGATTTTATTTGGTTGAAATGAGTTGAAAGGTGATAAATTACAATATGATGATCTATTTTAATTTGTCTCCATTGACTCAGCTTTAGATAATTTAGATGGTATTTGTTTACTCACTAGGATTATATAATCTCACCACCCTCATTTCCACTCATTTCAGGCTCAGGACAGTCGGTAGATAGCTCACTTTGTTGAGGGCTACAGTTGGTTTTGCATCCTCAAAAACTGTAGGTTTACCGCTTTTGATACTTTTAGTGGTTCGTGGGCCCATGTGTCACTATAAATTAAATTTTATACTTTGGTTATCTGTATCACAGTATGTATGAATTTATTTAGCTTTTACGCTATAAAAAATTATTTACCGATAATTCTATAAATATTGTTTTATAAGAAAATAGAATATTTTATTAAATATTTTTATTATATTCAAATAGTTATAATTTCACTTTAAATGAATGTTTTAGATATCTAAACTTATTTTTGATTATGAAATATGTGTTTTCCACTTGCATACTTTATTTTTAGTTGGTTTCAAAATTTTTGAAGAAAAATGATCAAAATGCCCCTATGAGACAAAAATTATTTTTTTTATTGTTTTGATTTGGAAATAGTTTATAATCTCTCAAAACATGATATTCAACAATTGTTGCTCACAGTGGAGGTGAGAAAACTGATATTAAAGCCTTGCAAGGTTTCGATCGACATTTTGGGCAATGAATGTCTATTGGGACATCGCGACAGTTGTCACAGGATCGAGGAGAGTACTGGGTCATGACAAATGGACATATAAAATCATCATGCACGCGTTCATAATACTCATTATACAATTAAGGAACTTCTTAACTTAGTTATATAAGCTTAAGCATTTGATATATATATATATATATATCAATAATATTCAATATATCAATAATCTTCAATATATATATATATATATGAATAATTTCCATTGTCACAATGCACAATATCATTAACATTAAACATTAATAATACCTTTGGGTGTCCATATATGTTGGCTCCATTAGTTTTTGATGATAATAAAATATTCCTATTTATTTGTGTCTAATTCCTTTATTTGAATGTGCAAAAAATTAATATATGAATTTAATTTCTTAAATCTTCAAAGAGTATTTTTGAAAGAAAAAGAGGGATAAAATCAACAGGATTTAACTGAATAACAAGGGGGAAGCTTATTGGTTAAACAAGGAAGAACACTGGTTGACCAAAAATTCAAATTGGAGCAATGGTGGGCTGAAGAGTTTGAGAAACAAAACCAACTTAGTCAACCAAGTCAGTCGACTAAGTGCCCTCTGTCATAATCTGCAAACCAGAAACAGAATCAACTTAGTCAACCAAGTTGGTCGACTAAGAGCTCTCTATTTGCAATTTGAACCAGAGCACTACAAGATAGATTAACGACTATAACTCATTCTCAACTATTTCCAATGGATATAAACTGCCAAACTACCATCAGAGTTGCATCTCTAAGTATAAAAGCGTCTTCCAATAATGAGAAACAAGTTTTTGAAGCATTGAATGAGATTTGAGCTTTAGAAAGAAGAAAAACCAGAAAAGCTTCACTGCACTTGTCTCCACTTAAATGCCTACTCTTTGTCATTGTATTTAGCACTCAATCTTGTACCAATCAGATCAACTTGTGATCATAGGTACTTTCTTTAACTTCTCTTCTTGTATACTTAGAGTGAAGGAGTCATTTTAAGGGGTTGTTCAAGCTTGGGAAAGCTTGAATGTTATAGGTTGTGGTTGAGCCTTGGAAAACCACTTTGGGTTTTAGTTGAGCCGTGAAAAACTAATGTCAAGGTTTTGGCTGAGCCTGCGAAAAACCATTGTAAAAGCTTGTGAATTTCACTAGATTCTTAGTGAATCGTTGGGAAAATCCTTGGTTAGATAATCAAGGTAGTGGATGTAGGTCTTGAATCGAACCACTCTAAATTGCTGTGCATTTTATACTCTATTTTTGTTTTCTTAAGTTTTGGAAATTAGTTTCCAATCTTGTAATGAGCCAAATTGTGCTATTCAACCCCCCTCTAGCACATATTATAGGGACCAACAATATAGGCTTTAGAGCCATCATCATAATCTCATACATAACATTATCCGTGTAGGATGCCTAGTATTGGCAATATCAATATAAACATATTCAAAATCTTATTAACATAAACATAAAAATCAATTTATTAGCAGAATGTGACTGACCTTTTAGGCATCATATGGCTACTAGACACCTACCAAAGAATGAAGACCAGACACTAGTGTTAGTGACACTAGCTGCTATCAAAATGCTATCATTGATCTACAACAAAATAAATAGGAAAATAATGTGTGAGTCACAAAGACTCTGTGAATGGATACGGGAAGGGGACAAGTAAGGGGATAAGAGTGTTTCATAAACATTCACTTATAATCTCATGTCAATTATAATCAATTTCAACTTTAATCTCATGAAAGATGGTATTTAAACACGTTTGAAATAGCATATATGACGTAAACAATTGTGAATAACCACTGGAAAGCCTTTTTACCTTTGAAAAGCTTTCAAACAAGCTAATACATTCAATTCTGGAACTCATCTATTGATAGATTTGAAATAGAATGTTTCTTGTTGAATTCTGTCTGCTATCTATCGATAGATGTTCTACATGTATTGATAGATAGCCTTTAAAACTCTATTTTTTGGGCAAAATTGTGTACTTTTGCCATTCCTTAAGTCCTCTTACCTCTTGGGACTATGTCTATGGCTCATTTCATTTCTCTAATCACATTATCATGCGAACAAAAAGAATGGGTCATCAACATTAATCAAGATGAACTTAACATGCAACATATCATAAAGACAACAATCATAATCATTCCATTAACATTAAACTCACACATTGTGATGGTTCGAGCCCCATCAATCTTGGGTTGGTAATGTACAACCCCATTGCACCTTAGGCATTTATGATACATCATAGGAGTGAAGTTGTCACTACACTCCATGTAAATGGAATCAATCATGCTCTTTAAGCTTTTGTACTCATAGCATTTAGTATGTGGAATGTCTATCACAACCATGCTTAGGAATTTCACATCATATACACATCTCATGGCATTTCCTCATGCCTACTCTTTCATCATATCGTATGTAAAACATGCATTACATACATAATCTCATAACATTCATCATGTTTCCTCTAACATCTCATGTAGTATATGGAAAACACATTATATACAACATAATATGTTAGATGAAAATCATCATACAAACCATCAAACATTCATGCCTCAACATATCTAGCATACACCTCATACATTCATGCATTAATCATAAATCATATCTCGTACCCACACTAGTTCAATGATCGGAGTAATCGAGTGGACTCAAACATAAGGTGCTTGTCCCCTTTTGTTGAAAGTTAATACATAATATCATATCTACATACATAGTAGGTTAAAAATAATTTTTAAAATATTTTCCTCATCCACAAATAAATTTTTAGCTCATAAATATTTGCAGAAAATCATATTCACCAATAAACATCAAATCATGCTTCAACTTTACATATCAAAATAGTTTTGAAAGTGGTGTATCCACTTACCTTATAGGAAGCTTGATTACAACTCTGATTCCATGTAATCCAATGTGTTTTCAAGCATTTCTATGACACAATATTTGTAACAATCAATTTCTAAACTAATAATCTTGAAATAATTAATTTAGCATCTTTCAAAATTTATTTGCTTTTAACTATAGCTACCTTTTTCTCTAGACTAAGCTAGAAATGCATAAATCCTCTAAACTTTCCTTAAATGAGCTTAGATGTTGAAAGAAATCACAAAAGCCTTAGCTTTAATCTTTAATAGAAATTTTTGGGCAAAAATAATAAATTTCAAGCATTTACAGTGTGAGCTTTAAAGGTTTTATAACATAAAAATGTCATTTTTAGCTTTAAACTTCAAAACTAAGATCAAAATCATAAAAAAAACAATGATTTTTTATTAAAAATGGGTTGAAAGGGCTTTAGAGAAGCTTTACCTTTCAAAAAATGGTTGAGGGTTGAGAAACCCTAGGGTATTGGGTCATATTTATTGTTAAAGAAGTAAAAATATGCTTTTACCCATTTTATTTTTGTGAAAACGGCATCATTTATCGATAAATCGGGGCTATCTATGGATAGATGAGCTTTAGAACCCTTTCTGAAAGCTTTTTGCTTGCCATCTATCTATAGATAGGAGCCATCTATTGAAATACCCCATTCTTTGATATGGTGATAAATAAAGTTGATCGAATGCAAATTGAGGTCAATTAAAATGTTTAGAAGTGATACAAGACGAAAGGAGTAGTTTAGAATAAAATATTTCGCAAGTGAGAAAATAATAATAAAATAATAATAATTTTATCGGAGGAGAATTTGTGAGATAAAAGGCGATTTGGAAGTCAAGTGAGGCATAATAAGGTATTTTGGGTACCAAGGAGACAAGATAAAATTTTTAGAATAAAATGATATTTTATTAATGAAATAATATTAAAATATTAATATTTAGCCAGATGTCGAAGTCAATCAATAAGAATGATCATATGGTTAATCCAAGTGGGGGAGAAGATGACAAGCCCGACTTTATAAAAATATTTGTCATGACATACATGTGATGGAAAGTATGTTTGCATGCTAAGAGAGTCTCGAAAAATTTACAAAAGTCGGTATTGTACCTAGACGTACAACAAAGTTGATTTAAGCCTCGAACTAGATCAAATAGAGAATTTATGATGAAATTAAAAATTTTAAAGTCCCAGAATGGTTTAATATGGTGATTCAGAGTTCGAGGATCAATTTGGAGTCAAATCGAAATTTTCGCTATCTAGGGGCAAAATGGGCATTTGCCACCTAGGGACAAAATAAGAATTTTAGAAAAGATTTTTTTGGCCCCATTTGACTTATTGGAGTATAATTTGACTTATTGGAGTAAGATTTGAGGTTTAGAAGTGAAAAAATTTTAATTTTGGTATAATTTGGAGTAAAAGGATAAAATGGTAATTTTGCCACTCCAGGGGCAAAATTGTAATTTTCCACCACCAGGACATTTTTCCAGCACATGGTCTTCCTTTATCCTCATTTTGACCATTGACTAATTGTGTGGTGGAGATAAAAAGGATTAAAATTTTAAAATTTTAAAAAT
>NC_030851.1:20397928-20437788 GCF_000208745.1 Theobroma cacao | reverse complement strand
CATGTTTTCATTATGAATACAATTCTGAAAAAATGGGTTAGGAGAGAGAAACTTGCTAGATTAATTTGATTTTAAATTATGTTAGTGTTTTAAGTTCGTTTAGCATATTTAGAAACAAAATAACAAGAAAAGAACTTATTTTCTCCCACAATCATTAATGGCCGAATTTATCATGTATTGAGTGAGGATAAATTTGATTTTCATTTTAGGAGAATTGGTTAAGAAATGATGAATTATGAGCCTAGAAAAATAATAGAAATTTTCAGAGCAAAAATACGATTTTTACCCACTAGGGGTACTTTCTTAATTTGCTACCGAGACTGATAAATTGAATCTCATTCATAGTCACTAAGGTAATTTAAGTATAATTGGAGTGTAGAAAGTGAGAAGAATTGATTTGGAGTTAAATTGGAGATAATAGGCCAAATTAGGTCAACACCGCATTTAAGCGGTAGTCGAATAAGTTGTATATCATATCATGCATTTATACCGAGCCTAAATTGAGTTTATAATGGTCAAGTATTGATGTGATGAATTATGTATTGTACATTATGGATAGGTGGTGAACAAAGTACACTGGTAAAAGTACAAAGATTGTGCTTGGAGACTGGGATTAGGAGTACATCGACTCCTAGAACGGTGAGTGAACTTATTATCGTCTTAATTATCTAGAGTAGTTTTATACAACTGTGTGATTTTATGGAAAATGGGTTTAAATGGTAAATTGCTATGTTTTAAGAGAAATTGTGATTTTATAAAATGATTTTATAAATTTTCTGAAAATCGAATATTGGTTTTGAAAATAGAGTAATTGGAGATTGTCTGCTTGTGTTGCAAATTTATGGTTTTGAATTGAATGGCTTATGACAATAAATGAGCATGAATGGCTAAACTGATTTTGGTGTTAGAATTATTTATACTATGTATTCAGCCTTCAGAGGCTAGGTTGCGATAAATTGCCATGTCATGCTAGAATGAATTTTATTGATTGGTGGATTATATATTAATTATTTACTGCAGAGGGGGTTCCGTGGACCAGCCTATTAGAGGGGCACGATAAACTCCATTATATTATTACCTCAAACGGAGAGGCGCGTAGGGTATCTCTTGGGGTAAAGCTTAGGATTCACTTCACGCCAAACCACCACGTGAAGGGGAACTCAGCCAACGCCAAGGAACGACTGTATTTTCTCAAACTAAAAATATATTTTAAGTGTATACGAAATTTTAACAGCCTTGGCAGACTCGGTTGGATACCCTGCGCAAGGTATCACCGAGTATGAGTTTTGGCACGAGCCAAAGTTTTAAGAAATTCATAAGCCAAGTTGATTACTCGATTTATATGGATTGATTTTTTTTGGTTGAAATGAATTGAAAGGTAATGAAATTACAATATGATGACTTATTTTAATTATCTCTATTTACTCGACTTTAGATAGTTTAGATGGTATCTGTTTACTCACTGGGATTTTATAATCTCACCACCCTCATTTCCTCACATTTCAGGCTCGGAGAATTCCATAGTTAGCTGACTTTGACAAGGATCTTCATTTAGACTCGAATCGGTAAAAGCTGTAGGTTTTCAGCTTTCGATGCATTTTGGATAGATGTGGGCCCACGTGTCACTGTAAAAGAAATTTTATGCTTTGGTTATTTGCTTTATAGTATATATGAATATAATTATCTTTTATGCTATAAGAATTATGTACCGATAGTTTTATGAAAATTATTTTACAAGAAATTAGTTTATTTTATTGAATATTTTTATTATATTCAAATGGTCAAATTTTCACTTCAAATGAACGTTTTAGATACTTAATTTTTTTTAAATCATTAAATATATATTTTCGGCTTACCAACTACATTTTTAACAAGTTTCGAGGTTTTCGATAAAAATGACGAAAATGCCCCTGTGAGCAAAAAAATATGTTCTGTTATGATTTGGAAATGATTTGTAATCCTTTGTATTTTGATTATTTGATAACTTTTGCTCACCGGGGAAGTGCGAAAGCTGATACGAGAGCCTTGCGAGGTTCGATCGACATTCGGGGTGAAGAAAGTGTTTGTCGAGGCTTCGGGCGGTTGTCACGGGCTCGAGTGGGGAGTTCCGGGTCGTGACATCTATTGATAGATCTACTCATCTATCCATAGATGTTCTTCAGGGCAGCTTTGATAAACCCTTCCTGTTCTGCATCTATCGATAGATTAAACCCAGAAAACAAAAAGAAACCTTAGAAACATATCTAAATGAGCTCCTTTTAACACCAAAATTTGTAAATCATTTAAATGCCTAAAAACATGAAGTTTTTAAGATCAAACTTACTTTTGAGCATTCCAAAAACAAAAATCATCTTAAAACATTACACCATGAAATTTTCCATTCACAAAAACTAAATTTCAAGTTTTCAAAACACAATTTAACTTGCTCATCTAAGGATTTCTAACTTAGTAAGTCTCACATTAGGTTGGGGTTTCACAAACCTAAAAGTAAATGCCAAAGATAATTTTGATTAATGCTAGATTCTTTGACTCTTTCAGTTATAAATCGTATTGCTTCTACATCATTTGTAGAATAAGTCGTAGGCTTTAGGAAATAAAGATTATATCTTACAATTCTAGAGCAAAAAAAATCCTTATTCGAATAAATAGTGAGTGTCTCACTAAAAAAACTGAATATCTAGACTTTATTAAACAAAAGATAGAAATCAAATTTCTATAAGTCTTTGGAATGTAATAAACATTTTTCAAAACTAAGCTACGACCACAAGGAAATTAAAGAATAATGGCTCCCACTATTAATGTTGAAATGAATGTGTCATTTGCCATCCTCATCCGAAACTTCCCTTTACTTAGTTTTCTCCTTTGTTGAAACCCCTGCAAAGGATTACAAACATGGTTAGTGGCTTTAAAATCTATTATCCAAGTATTCGTAGAATCAACCACTAAATTGGCTTTTAACATATTTAGCAAAGCCATATCTTGTTTACTCTTCTGAATTTCTTCAACGTAAACCGTGTAGTTTCACTTCCAATGTCCTTTTACACCATAGTGGAAACATTTTTCCTTGGTGTTGTCTCTTGAAGTAGTCCCTTTCTTCATGAGCTTTTTCTTTACCCCTATTGAGCCCTTAGCACTATTTTTATTTTGCAGCTTTCTTCTTTATACTCTTGGGTTTGGGTTTAGAAGTGGAAACAACATGTGCTTTAGGCTTCTTTCTCAAATCAAGAACCTTTTCCACATTTTAGAGATTATTCATCAGCCCATTTAAGGTGTAATCCCTAGTGTGCAGTTCATAATCTAATTTAAACTGTGAAAATGACAAATTCAAGCTATGAATGATCATTGATAGTTGTGTTTCTGTATTTATCTCAGCGTTATGTAATTTTGCCTCATTGAGATAAGAGATCACTTTCAGCGTGTAATCTTTAACTAGCTCCTTAGGTTTCTACTTAAGGTCCTTAAAACCATTGATTGCTTTCACGTTAGCAAACCTTATTTTTGTACCAAACATCTCATGTAGGTGCAACATTATGTCAACAACATTATTCATGCTTTCGTGCTACTTTGGCAATGTATTGTTCATAAAGGCCAATATATAACATTTAGCCAACTCATCTTGTGTTGTTGATTGGGTAGTTAATGCTTCAAGCTTATGGTAAGAAAGAACTCATGTGATCTTGTCATAATTAAGGACAATATTAAGGTTTCTTTTTCATTCAGTGTAGTTGTCACCATTCAGAGTGCATTTGTTCAGCAAAATTGAAAGTGGGTTCATATTTGTGATGTAGATATGTTTTTAAAAGTACATTTGAAATTATGTAAGCATACTAGTTATCATGGACTTTGAACATTTCATGATGCATGTATGCAAAAACCCTATAAATTGTATTATTAGTTTGACAGTCATTTACCTTTCTGTAATAAGTTAACTGACTATGGGCCATAAGAATTTACTACCAGGGAAACTAGGACCCTCCCACTTAACTATGTTCCCTAGTATCTACATACTTAACATGGTTAAAGAGCACCTTCATTTGGTTCATGAAGTTTACTAACAGAGCTATTGTAGGCAAGTTAATAGTAAATTCATGTTGAGTATAACAACCATTGTTTCATTCTTTTAAGCTCCTTACTTAGTAAGCCTATATGGGAGGTCTCACTTATAATTCACCTAAAAAGATTTATCTTTTCGGAGACCCAGCTTGTCACGATTTGGATTCATGCTCGACTGTAGGGAGTGACATGAGTTAGAGTAGGAACTTAGTGGATTGATGTGATTGTGTAAAGCATGATTTAAAAAAATTTCTTTTAAAAAGAGCAAGCAATCCAATTACACAAGTGAAAACACACATCATTCCTATTGCAAGTAACATAATCACTTTTAAAAAAAAAGAGAATATATTAAGAAAAAAATACTTTTATTTTGAGATTCTTATTTTCGAACACCACCACACCAATGAATGACTTCTCGACCAAACAAGTTACCACTTATTCTTCAAGAATGCTTTCAACTTGAATCTTGAGTGGACAAGGTGTGGAATACTAGACTAAAAGATGGCAATCGATTTTGTCTCTTTTTTCTTCCTTAAATTAATGGCTATTTTCTTTCAAAAAAGTTCAGCCAAGAATCGGAGAAAGGAAAAAAGATATGGCAAAGTTTGGAGGAGGAGGAGAAAAGTGACGGCCAAAACTTTTTCAAGAAAAAGTATGTTTGTTTCTTACTTCCAATCTTTTCTCTTTTTATTAAAACTCTTGCCTTAAAGGTTTAATCAAAATCAAACACATTTGAATCAATCTTGACCATTCATTAGAGTTATGGAAGCATCAAACATGCTATATAATTATCAAAATTAAAATTAAAGAATAGATAAATTAATTCTTTAATTATCATTTAGAGTTCTTGATAAAATAAAACTCCTTATTGAATAATAACTCTTATTTTATTATTATTCATATTTATTTAAAAAGAATAAATAATAAATGAAAGAGTGATAGTTAAACATGAAATCTCTTTTTATCAACATGGATGTCTAGATTTATTTTGCAAGAATCCTCCTAGCATTATCTTAATTTAAGACAACTCTTATCTTAATTTAAGACAACTCTTATCTTTAATTAAGACAAATATTGTATCTTGTTTAAATTAAGACAAATATGTTTTCTTGTCTAGATTAAGACAAAAAATATTTTTCTTGTCTTAAATTAAGACAAACATATTTTCTTGTCTAAATTAAGACCAAACATGTTTCATTGTCTAAATTAAGATAAACATGTTAAAGCTGCTATTTTTGTACACAATTTAATTAATCAAATTAAAGCATGTATTCCAACTTAAACAACTTGAATTCTACGAAGCTAAGTGGAGAATCTATTTGGACATAGATATTCCAATCTTCAATAAATTTAGAATTATTCTTAATCTCATTAAAAATAATTCAAGCTTATTAACCATGAAATCACTCCACCAAAGATTCATGGTTGCACTCTTGGATTAACTATAATTACAAGAAACAATTCAATACTTGATATTAATTATTAGTTGTCCAATTGCAAACCTTATATTGTGAACACTCATAAACATCCATTAACAACAAGTGAAATTACTATTGTACCTTTTATGTCAATTTTGTCCCTTAGTCTCAAATTCATCCAATTAGTGATTCAATACTCTAAATCTAATCTTTTGAGTATCTAAATGTGATAAGTAGCTAATTCATCAATCCACTGGGCTAGATTATCACCAATCTTCCTCAAATCACTAGAAGTGATGTTAATGCTATGTACTCCATTATTTGGATATATGTTCCTAGATGTTCATCTCGATTATAATCCAAAAACACGGAGTCTGGATTAACACTTTATGAAGATCATGCTTATGGTAAATCAAAGATTATAAGGAGATTAAACACGAGTCCATTATCCATTAGGATTTTGGTTCTATTATAAGCAAACGCATAAGTGTAAGATCAAGATTTAAGTAACGGTTAAACTTAAATTTGATTCTCACATGATTCCTGTTCATGTTATAGTATCATTACTCGAAGTTAACCATTTCGATGATTTGAAACTCATCATTCCCTTGAAGTGAATCACATTCATTTCTTTGGAAGTAATCTGGACACTACAGCCTTAACACAATAAAGTTACCAGCTTTATTATATGGCTGTGAACAATTTTTAGATTCAATTAAAATATATGTCTTCTAGTATGACTCTTCATACAAATGTATTTTAATATCTCAATAAAATCATAGTATGTGAAATCTAACCTTGAGTAAGAGGATAAGTTAGGAAAGCCTTAGGTGAGCGTATAGATTACATATTTTGAACATCAAACTTAGTTTTAACCTTCAAAAGAATTCATTGACACTTTTGGTATTCTATCACTTTTGAAGCAGAAAATTTTCTAAGTTTGGAAGGGCCAAAATATGTGATTTTTATAAAATAATTATTTGAATATAAAAAAATAGCGGTAATGATTCCTTTGAATTTTAGATGATCAAAAATGATTTTTCCATAATTTTTGGAATATGTTTGTTATGGCAAATTAGGGCTGCAAATTTAATTTTAATTGAACTTTTTTTTATTTTGTTCTTCAAAGCAAAATTTAGATTTTGATTCTTTTAGATTTTTATTTTTTTATATTTTTATTGAATCTAAATTGGAGGGTTGTTTGCTTGTTTACATTAAATATCTAAAGTAAATGGAAAATAAAAAGTAAAAAGGACATTTACTTAAATGGTATTTAATGTAAATAAGCTGGGTAGGTTTTATAGACAATCTATTTTAGAAAACTGCATTCTGTCTCAAATGTATCGATATATGTTCATGATGTGTCAATACATTTAGGCCAGATTTGGTTTCTAATGAACATGTATCGATACATGTTCATAATGTATCGATACATTTTCCCTAGAGCCAAATGTATCGATACATGGGCCAATGTATCGATACATTTCGTTGATTTGAGAAAAATAAAAGAGGTAAAAACATATTTTCACACCCTAGCTTATAAATATATCACATTTTTTGAGGGTTGGCAACCCTCAAATGCATTTCCAAGGTAAAACACCTATTCTTAAGCTTTTCCAACTCTTTTTTTGAACCTAAAATTCCATTTTTATGATTCTAAAGCTTAGTTTTGAGTTTTTATGGAAAAAAATGGCATTTTTAGCATTTTTAGCTTTTAAATCTTTGGGCTTTGGATTTCCAAAACTTAAATACTTGTGTTATTGCCCATATTTTTTGCTGGTGATTTAAAGTTTAAAAGTTTTATGATTTGCTTAAGCATCTAAGCTCACCTAGGGTAAGGATGGAAGATTGATGAGTTTCTAAGCATGGGTTTTAGCTAAAAAATTAGGTTAGCCAAAGTTGAGTAGTTGTGAAAGTACCTAGAATGATTATTACAAAATTTTTATTCTAAGAAATGATTGTGATGATTATTGTATGATAGGAACACTTGAAAACTCCATGGATAACGCCGAAAAGGAGTTGTGATTAGAGCAAGGAATCGACTCTCTAATTAGGTGAGTGGATACATCACTTTCAAATTATTTTGATATGTAAAGCTAGCATGATTTTGATGAAAAGGATTAATTATGTATGTTGAAATTATATCTCTAAATTGGTTATCAAAGGATTTAAGATTTCAGTATGAAAATGATTTTTCTAAGAAAATAAATTGATAATGATTGTGATGTGATTGACTCAATGGTTTTTACAATGCTTATGAATTTACTGTGTATTAGTTTTCAACAAGGAAGGACAAACACCTTATGTTTGAAGTCCACTCGATTACTCCGGTCTTCAGACTAGTGTGAGTACAAGATATTGTATGCTTAATTATAGATGCTATAATGTGCATGTTTGGTATGATGAATGCTGGGATTCGACCTCATGCTTAAACATGAAAATAATCAATAATTAAAATAGTAACGTAGTGGAAAAATAAAATAATATTTAATCAGAGAAACAGTCGATTCCTACAAGATCAATGTTTGTGTTTTTCATGTAACTTTTAAATTAATAATGAACACTCATAAGTTTAAGAGTTACATACCTTACTCTGGATATCGTAATCAAGAGCCAATTAAATCTAAATCTTTGCTTCTTCACCTTTAGGATTTGTCAAACCTTTAGCCACCCAAGTGTTTGGCCTCTAACAATAATCCACATAGTGACTGAATAAGATATTCTTAAAGGTAGGATTTTTACTTGTGCTAGCAAGTATTGTTTCTAAAACAAAAGGACCAAAAATTCTTGCTGAATCTTATTTTTGTCAAACAAAGAAAACTATTTTTCTTTTCTTATTTTATGAAACAACTGAGAAGTGGTTTTTTTAAGGCTTCAAGTTCTAGTTTGCTAATATAATATATTTATATAGCCAATCTAGTTTGTAACTTAAATACAACAGTTGTATTTTAATTTAATTAAGTCTCTAAAAACTTAATTAATTTTCCACTTTATTTTGGTCTCTTTCAATTAAGTCCAACTTAATTCATTATCCTTATTTAATCTCAATCATGTCACTTAATGCTTGTGACCCATTAGGCTTTTAACATATTGGCAATAAATATAAATCATAATCAAATATCAATTTGGTAATTAATTTATATTTATAGATCATGAGCATCATCTAGCAATACATTATGACCACCCAAATGTTAGAGAGTCAATTAAAGAATTTGACAAAGCCCTTCAATGATAAGCCTCTCAGTGCAATATGGTCCTTTCATCAAATATCCTGGATATGTCATTAAGCATGCATGGCTCGGTGTTCACTTATGACATTCCATATTAGTTCTCATAATTCATGACTCAACTTATGAATTTAGAAAACTAACTTTCCTTAAATTCATCATGCTTTGGCCAAAGACTTTATACAAGTTAATCAAGAATTGAGAACAAGTGAGCTACATCCCTTCATATCACTTGGGGTGATGAATCCTCTCTTGACCACTCATTCACCTTCGCATGCTTCATGGCATACCCAAAAGCACCCTGTTTAGGCATCTGGTTGCTTCCAAACCTGTAAAGGTGAAATCAAAGTATGTCATTCCCCATACAAGATGACCTGGTGTCTCAAGTCCAAGGACTAGTTGCATGACTATCACATGAGAACATTTTCCATAGACACTTGAGTGAAATACCAAATGGAGTTCTCATAGCAGGTCATGTTTAGTGAACTTGTTTTTTAACAAGCACCTACACGTTATCCTCAAGTATCCCATATACTTCAATCTATGAGATTGATTGCTTACTTTCCAAGTAAGGAGGCTTAACATGTACCAGTCTTTGAGCATTATCAATGCCTTGTCTTGACAATACAATGACTAGGAACAATTTTAGGAACATGGCTTTGATGTATAGTGATATCATAATTGTAACAACTTTACAATTCTCTTGCAAGACCTTTATGTTCCATGGGCTTCATCCAATTAGTACTTAATAACTCCTTATTATTGCACTAACATGAACAAAAACCTCTATCACATATAATTATGTGATTAAATATGCATTAAATGACAATATATATAAATATTTCTTGACCAATCCAATTGGCTCAAGGGCATATACCAATAATGAATGCCATAAGATTATGTATATGATGTAAATTCCATATACTATATGAGATGATCAAGTATGCATGATGTATACTATAAGATTGTATATATGATGTAGATTTCATAAACCATATGAGGTGATTAAGTATGCATGATGAATGCCTGGAGATTATGTATATGATGTAAATTCCATATACTATATGAGATGATTGACCAAGCATGATAAATGCCATGAGATTATGTATATAATGTAAATTCCATATACCTTATGAGATAAGTAAGCATGTATGTGAAGGACATTCCACATACCACATGCTATAAGTATGAGGCTCAAAGAGTGCGATTAATACCACTCTCACGGGGTGCAAGTGACTACTTCTCTTCTATGATGCATCATCAAATGCCCAAGGTGCAATGGGGATGTACGTTTCTAGCCCAAGGTTGATGGGGTTTAAACCATCATAATGTGTGAGTTTTAATGTTAATGAAATGATTATGGTTGTTATGTTTATAGTATGTTGTATGTTATGTTCATTTGAGTAGTGCTTATGGTTTATACCTTATGATGGCATGAGAATGTGCTTAGTGAGAAGAATTGAGCCCTAAAGATAGTTCCCAAGATGTAAGATTTCACAGCCTAAATTCTGGGCTATGACCAGCACATGGGCTCAGAGGGCATAGCCCACTAGACCCAAGCAAGCCTCTTTATGAGATCCTATTCCTTATTCCATCCATCATCTTTAAAACCTTGTGTTGTAATTCTCAATGATGAATGTTTCAGCAATATTTTATAGCAACCGAATATTCATCTTTGTATTATTTCAAAGTACTGTCATTCATTGCCATCTCATAAGGGCATCATCATCAATCCAACATATACATACTTCATTTATAATATGACTCTTAGTAGTTTACATTACATATACATGTACACAGACAAAAGACTCTCAACCATCGACAGAGTGACTTTAAGTGAAGGCATAGTACCTACCAAGAAGACGAGCATACGTGGACACTCAATCTAGGTCCCAACTACCTCAGAATCTAAAAACATGAAGTTTAAAAAATGTGAGTATAAAACTCAGTGAGTGAACATAAGAAGGGAACAAGCAATCGATATGGAGAACTTGGAAATCATGATGCACTTGTTTCAAAAACAATGCAATTGATTTAATTTCTTACTAAAAACCCCTCATTACAAACTTTGATTAATAACCTCATAGTGTTGCAAAAACCCATGATCAATCCATGAAGTTAAATGGGGAAAAATATGTCAAAATCAAGCTAGGTAGCAAGCATGACAACAAGTTTCTCGCTGTAGAGAGAAACATTCTTGGTTTGCATATGTTTTGGTTTTTCAAGAATATCTCCCATTAGAGAAGTTCAATTGACATGATTTCTAAACCATTAGAAAGCTAAGAGATTGGGCTAAAACTTTGATGTTTACCACTTTGCCCAGTTCTGATCAGAAGGTGGTCAAAAATTTTTGTCAAAGTGAAAACATTGCATTAGGAATTTGGAACTACCCGAGAGTTTCTCGTTGCAACGAGAATCCATTTTGGCTGCAGCGAGAATTCTTTTTCACTACAGCTAGAAACAGGGCTAGTTTGTGCCCCCACCACTCAAGAGTTTCTCGCTGTAGCGAGATTCAGGGCAGATGATAATTAAGGGATTTTCACATGCCACAAAATCCATTCCTACCATATTGCACATCAATGTGAACACATTAACAATAATCAAGTTTCTCATTATTCATTTCAATCACATATTATAATCATAAACTTTCTATCACATATACATATATAAACATATATAAACACGTACACCAACCCACTTCATTCATCGTCATGTGCACTCCATACTCACACATTTCAACATCATCATGTTTGTGTGCTCCCGTACATCACGCACAACTAAAGCCATCATGTGCTCCCCCACATCGCGCACATAGGCAATATCATCATCATTGTGTGCTCCCCCACATCACACACAACTAATGCCATCATGTGCTCCCCCACATCGTGCACATAGGCAATATCATCATTCACACTCCCGCAACTCGTCATCACCAACATGTGCACCCCCACATCGAGCACATGCGCGGTTATAATTATCACACAATATCAACTATCACTACACAACACACACACACACACACACACACACAGATATATATATACCAACATAAGGTAGTAGTACATGAATCCATAATAGCCACATGTCACAACATAGAGACAATTTATCAAGGGCTTGTTTCCATGCATAATTTAATGAGAAGCCAAGTAAAATCATTTAAATGCTTCATCCCAACACATATGTATTTCCCAAAAACACTTTGATGCAAGTTCATTCACTGATATTTGTTGAATCTTTAATTGACTCTAACTTCGATTATTGCTTCAAACGGACTTGTGAGGCCTCGTTGGAACCTATCACACACAATATAACCATAAAAATATAACAACCCACAATTCTAATTATTAGCCATCTCTAACCACCTAAAATCAACCCTAACTTATCTCTCATCTTGGTGGACTTATAATTGAACTCCTCTTCAAGAGTATTCAAGCTACTATGACAAGTCTCTCTTTCTTTCTCTAAAACTTTCAACTAGTGAGAGAAAGTGTTGAATAAAGACTTTTTAATGGTTTTAAGGTGAGAGAGTGAAAGAGCACAAAAGGTTCTATGAAAAAGTGCTCAAAAGCATGAAAATTGAAGCTAGAGAGAGAAAGTGAGAGAGAGAGAGAGAGAGTTATGGAAGCTTTAAGGGAGGCTTCCAAGGAAGATGAAGAAATGTGAGATGAGAGGAAGATGAACAAGAAGCTGCTAGAAAAATGAGGAAGTTGCTGGAGAAATGAGATATTTATAGCCTAAGCTTATCCAAACTTCACTTAAATTACGAAAATGCCTTTAACAAGTTGGCTTTGTCTTCCTCCGATCCTTTATGTAATCTTTTTACTCTTTTGACATTGAGATAACGTCCATAATAGTTTAGAAATACTCGAGTTCACGAAAACTTAAAAATTTTGACCCGAGATGAAAAATGACCATTTTTCCCCTACCTTAGAAATCATCATTATTTCTATTTCCTTCATCATTTTATCCTCATTTTCTTCATTTATTTATGCCTTAGGTCTACTTAGGCCTTAATAATATTAGAAAACCCATTTCAAGGACTCACTAGGAAAATGACCAAACTACCCTTGCTCCACATCATAGGGTCTACCTCCGTTACATGTCTGTGAAGGTTGAGGTCCCACAAAGATAACTTAAAGAATTACAAAAATGTTGAAATTGTTCAAAAACATGGTTTTTGTGATCAAAGTATTGATACATATGGAGCTTGTATCGATACATTTTAAACAGATTGCCATAAAAGGCTTTTTGTGTGAAATGTATCGATACATTTTACCAATGTATTGATAGATGCTTGAAAGTATCGATACATTCAATAATGTATCAATAAATATGGTACAGAAAAAGATGTTTGAATGAGTTTGATGAGGATTTTAAAGGTAAAGGATTTTTAAAGGTTTATATAAGTTTATTTTCAAACGAAAGGTTTTTAAATGAGTTTAAATGACGTGTATAATGAATTTTATGATTAGGAAGTTATGAATGACATGAGGAATAAATGCATGGTTATGAAATACTCTTATCCCTTAGCTTGTCCCCTTCTTGTATTCACTTACAGAGTCTTTGTTACTCACAAGTTATTTTTTCCCATTTATTTTGTTGCAGATCAATGATGACGTCTTCATTCCTTGATAGGTCACTAGCAGCCACTTGATGCCATGTTATGTTTACAGACTATGAATATGTTTATGCTGATATTGTCAATGTTTGGGCATCTTATATGCATAATGTTATGTATGAGACCATGATAATGTGAAATGCCCCATACTTTGATATGGTGATAAACAAAGTTGGTCAGATGCGAATTGAGGCATAATAAGGAACTTTAGTAACCAAAGAGACAAGATAAAATTTTTAGAATAAAATAATATTTTATTAATGAAATAATATTAAAATATTAATATTTAGTCGGATGTCAAAATCAGTCATGAAGAAGGATCATATGGTTGATCCAAGTGGGGGAGAAGATGTCAAGCCTGACTCTGTAAAATATTTGTCATGACATACATGTGATGGATAGCATGTTTGCATGCTAGGAAAGTCCCGAAAAATTTACAAAAGTTGGCATTGTACCTAGAGGAACAACAAAGTTGATTTAAGCCTCGAACTAGATCAAACAGAGATTTTAGGGTGAAATTGAAAATTTTACAATCAAGGAATGACTTTAAATGGTGATTCGGAGTTCGAGGATTAATTTGGAGTCAAATCAAAAATTTCACTATCTAAGGGCAAAATGGTAATTTTGCCACCTGAGGATAAATTTTGAATATTGGAAGAAGTTTTTGATCAAGATTGATCATATTTGACTCATTGGAGTATAATTTGAGGTTGATAAGTGAAAAAGTTGTAATTTCGATATTTTTGGAGCATAGGGACAAAATGGTAATTTTGCCACTCCAAGGGCAAAATAGTAATTTTTTACCACCAGGACACTTGTCCAGCACATGGTCTTCTTTTATCCTCATTTTGACCTTTGACTAATAATGTGGTGGAGATAAAAGGTTTAAAATTTTTAAAGTTTTAAAAATGGATCAATGGAAACATGCCACGTGTCAAGCAAGAATATTTTATTATTTTCCATTAAAATCAGCCCCTATTTATCCCATTCTTTTTCTCCATATTTGGCCAAGACAAAAGGAAAGAAAGGAAAAACAAGAACAAAACCTTGGTGGAGGATTTCAAGAGAAAAAGTGTGGAAAATCAAGGAAAACAAGTGAAAAAGGTAGGATTTTTCAATTTAAACTTGAAATCTATTTTCCTTAAGCATTTCTCCTTATTTTTCATGGTTAAATTACATGTTTTCATGATGAATTCATGGCTGGTCAAAATGGGTATGGAGAGAGAAAGATGTTGGATTGATTTGATTTTAAGTTATGTTAGTGTTTTTAGTTAGTTTAGCATATTTAGAAGCAAAACAACAAGAAAAGAATCCATTTTCCCCATGAATCTTCATTGGCCGAATCTTCCTTGATATGTGTGGGTGATGGATTGTTATTATTTCAAGAGAAATGGCTTAGAAAATGATGAATAATGGTGAGAAAAATTAAGTAGGAAAAATCATGGTGTTAGTGCACTATAATGGCCGAATTTGTTCATGAAGAAATGGGAGGGTTTTGATGCTGAAATTGGTGTTTTTTTTAATAATGTTTGGTGAATTGAGGCATTAGAAAAGAAATGGAGAAATTTGGGATTAAATTGGACGCGTTAGCAATTAATCGGGTGATAAGTCGAATTAAGCCAATACCGGGGATTAGATGGTTGCCAGTGCATTTTGCATTTCATATCATGCATTAGTAGTCTAAATTAGTTTAAATTCAATTTAGTACCAATGAAGTAAGTTTCTCGATTTTGTACTGTGTTAAGGTGGTGAGTCCTCCGATAAAGGCAAGGGAATTGCACTCGAGGACTAGTGATCTGAGTACTTCGAAAATCCCCATTTTAGACATTGTGAGTATCCTTATCATCATTTTAATTATCTAAAGTATATTTTAACTCGATTTTGGTGAAATTTTATGAAAATGAGTTAAATGGCTAATTTTAGGTTTTGTAAACAAAAATGTGTTTAAATGAAAAGATTTTATAAATTATCTTGAAACGAAATAACGATTTTGAAAATAGAGTAATTAGAGACCACCGGTATGTTGTAAATTTATGATTGGAAATTGATGGCTTATGTTATATTGTTATTGTGTTGGCATGACTGGCTGGGCTGTGTTTTATGAATTGTACGAATTGTTTTATTTTACCCTTGCAGGCTGGGTAGTAAAATATTAGCCTTGTCATGATGTCAAAATTTTATTGTATGGTGGGTTTAGCTTGCTGCAATAGGCGAATTCTATGGACTAGCCTATTAGAGGGGCACGAAATCCAGATATATATATATATGTACCTCGGTCGAAGAGGCGCGTAGGGTATCTCCTGAGGTATGGATAGAGTTCACGTCACGCCGAGCCACCTCATGATGATGAACTCCGCTAACTCCAAGGAATGGCTGTGTTTTTCAAACTAAAAATATGTTTACGTGTATACGAACTTTTTAACAGCCTTGGTGAACTCGGTTAGATGCCTCGGCCAAGGTATCCCCAAGAATGATTTTGGCAAGAGCCAAGCTTTTAAGATACTCATAAGCCATGTTGAATATTTAAATGAAATGAATATTTATGTTATGAAATACATATTGAGATGAAAAATTTTAATTGTCTCCTTTTACTCGACTTTAGATATTTCGGATGATGTTTATTTACTCACTGGGATTATAAAATCTCACCACCCTCCTTTCCACCCATTTCAGGCATCAGGATAGTTGGTAAATAGCTCATTTTATCGAGGACTACAATTGGATTGGCATCCTCAAAATATGTAGGTTCAATTCTTTTGACACTTTTGGTCATTCGTGGGCCCACATGTCACTGAAAATTTAATTTTATACTTTGGTTATTTATATTACAATATATATGAATTTATTTTGCTTTTTCGCTATAAAAATTATTTATGCAGTATTCTAAAAATATTATTTTATGAAAAAATTAATATTTTATTCTATATCTTTATTATATTTAAATAGTTATAATTTCATTTTAAATGAAAGTTTTAGACGTTTAAATTTATTTTTGATTATGAATTATGTGTTTTGTACTCATTTATTACATTTTTAGCGGATTTCGAGATTTTTGAGAAAAAATGATCAAAATGCCCCTATGAGGAAAAATTATTTTTCTATTGTTTTAAATTGGAAATAGTTCATAATCTCTCGAAACATGATTTTAGCAACTACTACTCACTAGGGAAGCAAGAAAAACTGATGTTAAGCCTTGTGAGGTTTCGATTGACATTTTGGATAATGAATGTCTATTGGGATGTCGCGGCGGTTATCACAGGCTCGATGGGAGTTCTAGGTCGTGACATAATGGCTCGAGAGCCTATATGGACACTCAAGGGTGCTGATGATGTTTACTGTTTATATTATTGTGCACTATGACAATGGCACCCGTTAATACACATATAGATGTATTAAGTTAAGCTTACACAGTTAAGTTGAGAAGTTCCTTTATTGTGTAATGAGTTTTAAAAGTGTATGCATTACGATTATGTACATTAATGGATGTGATATGATGCTTTCGCATGTGATGATAAATGTTTGATGATGTTATGATAAAGGGCTTGCTTGGGCTTAATGGGTTATGCTCATTTGAATCCATGCGCCAATCACAATCCCTCTAAGAAATGGGATGTGACATGGTATCTTAATAACTAGATAATGAATGCTTACTTAAAACAAACTGTTCGTCTTATTATCAAAATGTACTTTTATTACAAATTTAATAAAATTAATATGAGAATATATTTACTTTCCAGGGTACCATATTCTCAAAATTCCTAACAACATGTTTCACATGCCAATGGGCCAACAATGGAGACCATGGACTCTAGGATTACTAACATCCTTTCCCACTCAATATTTTTATTCTAAGGGTTTTGATTGACTTTTTGTCAAATTTTGTAGATGCATATTTAAAATATCCTAAGTCAAATTATGGGCTTGGTTGTGTTTCCAGCTAAATGCTTTTAGTTTATAACTAAGTCCATATTACCATCTTGTCTAGATGTGATTTATTTTCCTAAATTCATTATTTATCTCATAGCATAAATTTTTTTTTAAACTAAAATACATAATGTATGCATGGCATTCCTTAAGGGAGGTTGGCCTCTTAATTTTAGATAACATGTTTTCAAGCATACAAGTAATATCTTATATTATTCATATAGATACATATAAATATATATAACAATAAGCCATATTAATGTCCATCCTAGAAAAATAAAAAAAAATTACAACTTGTAATTCTTCAATCTTGCTTGCTTTCGCTACTTACTTTGATCATGTTCATTTGGTACTCTTTTGATTAATGACTAAAAATTTTTTTTTCTTTAGATTTCAATCCAACTTGAAAATAATTTAAATTTTGTGGTATTAATTAATCTCATTAATTAATGCTAAAATAAAAATTATTTTTTTAATCCAAGCCTAAAAATTTAAGTTTCTAAAATTATTATTTTTGAAGAAAAATAGAATATTAATTCTCAAAAAAATTATTTATTTAGATAAAAGGACAACACATGTGTGCTACCCAACAACACACATGCAATAAGGGGCTATGCTACCCAGCAACATACCCAACCCCTCCCCTTTTTTTAATCAAAAAATATTTTAATAGTAGAAAAATATTTTTCATAAAACTAGAATTTTGAGGTAAAAGAACTCTTTTTCTTAAAAAAAAATTAATACAATAAAAACTCTTTTTTTGTAAAAAAATATTTATAGCCAAAAAAAAAATAAAGAGACCAAATATTACCTAATTATCTTTTTCCTTTTGGCTTTCATCTTCTTTCTCCATGGATGTATCAAATACATTGAGAAATATTAAAATTAAATGGCTTTTCCTAGCTACAAAAATTTAAGGAAAAATAAAAAAAATCAAGAACAAAACATGGCGATAAAAGGCCACCCTTCTTGTTACATAGCTAAAAGAAAAAAGTTACAAGTAAAATTTTCTAGGACAATTAATGTGGCAAAAACCTTGAACCATTCATCATAACATACAACCATACATTGATCACTTCAAAATAGTTCAATACATGCAAAAGTGCCAACCATGCATAATAATATATGAGACAAAACTTGTAATAAACTTTGCTCTGATACCAATTGTGATGGAGTTAGATTTAAGTGCATTGATGTGTTTGTGTAAAGCACAGATTTCAAAATTTTTTTTGTTATAAAGTAAGCAAGTAATCCAATTATACAAGCAGAAAACACATAATTCATAATCACATCCTAAAATTAAGAATCTATTGAAGTAAGATAAAACATACCTTTTATTTTGATATTCTTATTTCGTACACCACCACACCAATGATTGATTTCTTAATCAAACAAGTTTATCATTTATTCTTCAAGAATGTTTTCAACTTGAACCTCGAGTGGACAAGGTATGGAATGCTAAACTACAAGATGACAACCAATTTTGTTTGTCTTTTCTTCTTAAAAATTGATGGTTATTTTTTTTTTCAAAAAATTCAGCCAATAATGGTAGAAAGAAAGAGGGGTATGAAAAAGTTAGAAGGAGGAAGAGAGAAGTGAAACTTTTTCAAGAAAGATACGTACGTTTCTTTTCATCCAATCTCTTCTCCTTTTATTAAAACTTTTACCTCAAAGGTTTAATTAAAATCAAATACCTTTGAATCAATCTTGACCATCCATTTAGAGTTATGGATGCACCAAACAAGCTCCATAATTATCAAAATTAAAATTAAAGAATAAATAATTTAATTCTTTAATAATCATTTAGAGTTCTTAATAAAATAAAACTCTTTATTGAATAATAAATAATAACTCTTATTTTATTATTATCCATCTTTATTTAAAAAAATTAATAATAAATAAAAGAGTAATAGATAAACATGAAATCTCCTGTTATCAACGTGGATGTCTAGATTCATTTTGTAAGAATCCTTCCAGTATTATCTTAATTTAAGATAACTCTTGTCTTTGATTAAGACAAAACATGTTATCTTGTATAAATTGAGACAAATATGTTTTTCTTGTTTAGATTAAGATAAAACATATTTTTCTTGTCTAAATTAAGACAAAACAAGTTTTTTTTTGTCTAAACTAATACATAACATGTTTTCTCGTCTAATTTAAGACATAACATGTTTTCTAGTCTAAATTAAGATAAACATATTTTTTTGTCTAAATGAAGACAAAACATGTTAAAGCTTGTTGAAGTACGATCTTAGTGAATTAATGTGATTGTGTAAAGCATGAATTTTAAAAATTTATTTTATAAAGGAAGCAAGCAATCCAATTACACAAGCGAAAACACACATCATTATTCTTGCTTTCTAGGGCACAATATTCTCAAAATTCCTAACAATCTCCCACTTGCCATAAAGCAAGTATGACATATCCCTCATTCCAAGACCTTCTAAGTGACCATCGAAACTCTTTTGTGTTAGAGTCTTTGTGAATGGATCGGCTAGGTTTTGCTCTGTTGGAAGTTTCTTCACAATTACTTCTCTATGTTGTATGATCTCTCGAATGAGATGATACTTCCTTTCAATATGTTTCGTTGCTTTATGATTCTATGGTTCTTTTGAGTTAGCCACTACTCCACTATTATCACAATAGAGTGTAATAGGCTTATACGCATCTGGAATTACTTCAAGGTCCATAAAGAACTTACGGAGCCATATAGCTTCCTTTGCTGCTTCACAAGTCGCAACATACTCTGCCTCCATAGTGAAGTCTGCAATACAAAATTGCTTTACACTCTTCCAAACTATGGCTCCTCTTCCAATGGTGAAGACAGATCCTGATGTTGATTTTCTAGAATCAACATCAGACTGAAAATCTGAATCAATGTACTCTGTTGCTACAAGGTCACTTCCAAAATATACAAGCATGTAATTCTTCATTCTACAAAGATATTTAAAAATGCACTTGACTATAGTCCAATGCTCCACGCCTAGGTTTGATTAAAATTTGCTAACCAATCAAATTGCATAGCAAATATCTGGCTTAGTGCATAACATAGCATACATGAGACTTCCTATAGCAGATGCATATGGAATCCATCTCATGTTTCTAACTTTCTCTGGAGTTTTAGGTGACATCTCCTTAGAAAGTTTGATTCCATGTCTAGAGGGCATAAAACCCTTCTTGGAATCTTGCATAGCAAACTTGGCCAAAATTGTCTATGTAGGATGCGTGAGATAATGCTATCTGTTTGTTTTTACGATCCCTTATAAGTTTGATCCTTAGAACATAGCTAGCTTCTCCCAAATCCTTCATATTGAATTGTTGGTTCAGCCAACCTTTAACTGTTGATAACATTCCTATATCATTCCCAATGAGTAGAATGTCATTAACATAAAGGACTAGGAAAGCAACCTTTTTATCTTATATCTTTTTATAGACACAGGTTCGTCAACATTTTGCTGGAAATTGTATGATTTGATAGCAGTATCAAATCTTATGTTCCAAGACCTAGATGCTTGCTTAAGTTTGTAAATGGACTTTTGCAATTCATAAACCTTATGCTCGTGGCCTTTTTTAATGAAACCTTTTGGTTGAGCCATATAAATGTGCTCTTCAATATCTCCATTTAAAAATGCGGTCTTGACATCTATTTGCCATATCTCATAATCAAGAAGTGCGACTATGGATAAGAAGATCTTGATGGATTTAAGCATAGCAACTGGCGAGAAGGTTTCTTCATAGTCAATCCCTTCTCTTTGGGTAAAACCCTTGGATACTAGTTTAGCCTGGAAGGCCTCTACCTTCTCATTACTTCTTCTTTTTCTCTTGTAAATCCATTTGCACCTTATAAGTTTTATCCCTTCACGTTGTTCTACTAGAGTCCAGACTTTATTAAAATCCATGGAGTCCAACTCAGATTTCATTGCCTTATGCCATTCTTCAACATCAACATCGTTAATAGCTTCCTTATATGTAAAAGGGTCATATTCATGTTCGTTTGATAGTGCAATCATGTTTTCTCCCAGACCCATGTATCTTTCTGGTTGTCTCAGAACCTTCCCACTACGTCGTGGCACCACTTTTTGATGTTCAGGTTGTGTTTTTGTTTCAACCCTTGAATCAGACTGTGTTATGACATCTTTAGAATTAACTATTAAATCTGAAAGATCAGACAATTCTTCTAAGACAATTTCACTCATAGGCTGGTGATTTCTCACAAACTCTTCCTCTAAGAAGTGGCATTCGTACTAACAAAAACTCTCTTATCTTGAAGACTATAGAAGTAATAACCTCTTGTTCCCTTTGGATATCCTGCAAATAAGCACACCTCAGTCTTTAGCTCCATCTTTGTGGACTGAGGCTATAAAACATGTGCAGGACATCCCCAAGTTCACAGATGACATAGGGATGATTTATGCCCTGTCCATAGCTCCCTTGGTGTCTTAGGATAGCCTTAAATGGAGCAACATTAAGCAAGTACTGAGGAGTTTGCATACAATCTCCCCAAAATGAGATGGGAAGGTTAGCATAGGACATCATTGATGTAACCATTTCTAAAAGAGTCCTACATCTTCTTTTAGCTACACCATTATGTTGAGGTGTTCTTGGTGCTAACAAATTGGAAATTATCCCATTGTCAGTGAGATATTGTTGAAATTCATCAGATAAATACTCACCTCCCTGATCTGATCAAAGTTGTTTCAATGGCTTGCCTAGTTGCTTTTCAACTTTGGCTTTGAATTCTTTGAATTTTTCAAAGGATTCACTTTTTCTGTGCACTAAATACACAAAGCCATGTCTCGAGTAATCATTAATAAAAGTTATGAAATATTCATAACCTCCTTTAGAACGTTTGGCATTTTGTTACCTTTCACCTTGAAAGGCCCTTTAGCCATTTTAGCTTCAATACCAGACTTACATACTAGCAAAGGACACTCAACCATGTTTGGTAGAGTACCATCCTTCATAAGCCTATTGAGTCTATTTTGATTTATATGACTTAAACGCATATGCCAAGATAATTTTGATTTAATCTAGATTCTTTAAGTCTTTCAGTTTCAAATCGTATTACTTCTATAGCATTTGTAGAATAAGTCGTAGGCTCAAGGAAATAAAGATTATATCTTACAATTCCAGAATAAATAAAATCTTTATTCAAATAAATAGTGAGTGTCTCACTAAAATAAACTGAATATCCAGACTTTATTAGACAAAAGACAGAAATCAAATTTTTATAAGTCTTTGGAATGTAGTAAACATTTTCCAAAACTAAGCTATGACCATAAGGAAATTGAAGAATAATGGCTCCCACTGTTAATGCTGAAACAAAGGTGCCATTTGCCATCCTCATCCGAAACTGCCCTTTACTTAGTTTTCTACTTTGTTGAAACCTTTGTAAAGAATTGCAAACATGGTTAGTGGCTCTAGAATCTTCTATCCAAGTATTTGTAGAATCAACCACTAAACAGGCTTCTAACATATTTAGAAAACCCATATCTTGTTTATTCTTTTGGATTTATTCAAGGTACACCTTGCAACTTCGCTTCCGATGTCCTTTCACACCATAATGGAAACATTTTCCTTTGGTGTTGTCTTTTGAAGCAGTCTTTTTCTTCATGGGCTTTTTCTTTGCTCCCACTAAGCCCTTAGAAATCTTTTTATTTCCAATTATCTTCTTTTTACCCTTGGGTTTAGGCTTAAAAGTGGAAATTGCATGTGCCTCAAGCTTCTTTTTCAAATCAAGAACCTCCTCCACATTTTGAAGATCATTCATTAGCCCACTTAGGGTGTAATCCCTAGTGTGCAGTTCATAATCCAATTTGAATTGTGAAAATGACAAATTCAAGCTATGAATGATCATTGATATTTGCGTTTCTGCATCTATCTCAGCACCATTTAGTTCTGCCTCATTGAGACAAGAGATCACTTTTAGCATGTAATCTCTAACTGGCTCCCCAAGTTTCTGCTTAAGGTCCTTAAAAGCATTAATTGCTTTCACCTTAGTAGATCTAGTTTTCATACCAAACATCTCATGTAGGTGCAACATTATGTCAGCAACATTGCCCATGCCTTCGTGCTGCTTTTGCAATATATTGTTCGTAGAGGCTAGTATATAGCATTTAGCTAGCTCGTTTGCATCATGCTACTTCTTATGATATTCAATATCTTGTGGAGTTAATTGTGGAGTCAGTGCTTCAAGCTCATGGTCAGAAAGAACCCATGTGAACTTGTCATAATTAAGGACAATATTAAGGTTTCTTTTCCATTCAGAGTAGTTATCACTATTCAGAGTGCATTTGTTCAGAAAAATTGAAAGTGGATTCATATTTGTTATACAAATATGTTTATGAAAGTACATTTGAAATTATATAAGCATACTAGTTATTCATAGACTTTGAACATTTCATGATACATGTATGCATGGTGACAATATATAAAACCTTATAAATTATATTATTAGTTCAATGATCATCTACCTTTCTGTAATAAATTAACCGACTATGGGCCGTGAGAATTTACTACTAGGCAAATTGAGACCCTCCCACTTAACTATGTTGCCCAGTATCTTCATACTTAACATGGTTAAGGAGTGCCTTCATTTGGTCCACGAAGTTTACTAATAGAGCTAGTGTAGGCAGGTTAATAGTAAATTCATGTTGAGTGTAACAACCATTATTTCATTCTTTTAAGCTCTTTACTTAGTGAGCCTCTATGGGAGGTCTCACTTCATAATCCACCTAAAAGGATTTATCCTTTCGGAGACCCAGTTGGTCATGATCTAGATTCATGTCCGTCTATAGGAAGTGACATGTTTCACATGCCAATGGGCCAATAATGGAGACCGTGGATTCTAGGATTACTAGCATCCTTTCCCACTCAATATTTTTATACTTAGGGTTTTGATTGACTTTTTACCAAATTTTCTAGATGCATATTTAGAATATTATAAGTCAAATTATGGGCTTGGTTATGTTTCCAATTAAATGTTTTTAGTATATAACTAAGTCCATACTACCAGCTCGTCTAGATGTGATTTATTTTCTTATATTCATTATGTATCTCATAGTATAAAATTCCTTATAAACAAAAATACATAATGTATGCATGGCATTCTTTAAGAGATGTTCGCACCTTAATTCTAGATGACATGTTTTCAAGCATACAAATAATATCTAATATCATTTATATAATTACATATAAATATATATATATATATATATATAATAAGGCACATTAATGTCCATCCTAGGAAAAATAAAATAAAATTACAACTTGTAATTCTCTTCAATCTTGCTTGCTTGCTCTACTTGTTAGGATCACATCGATTTGGCACTCTTTTGAATTTTATGACTATTTAAAAATCCTCAATTTTTAATTTTAATTTTAACCCAATTTGAAAAAAAAATAATTCTATTTTGTCCAATTAATTAATCTCATTAATTAATACCAAAATAATATATATATATTTAATCCAAGGCTAAAATAAATTAATTTTTCAAAAATAAAAAGAATTTTGGAAAATTTTTAAGAATATATATATAATAATATTTTAAAAATTAATTTTTTAATAATTTTATAAAAAAAATTAGAAAGGGCCCACCCTAATAGGCTGTTGCCCAATAGCCCAAAGGTGGGCTGCTGCCTTACGACAGCACTTGTGCTGCCCAGCAGTATGTGCTACTGTTCGGCAACAGCACACAACAGTGTGCTATGTGCTATCGAACAGCACACAGCAGGGGCTGTGTGCTACTCTATAGCACACCCAACCCCTCTTTTCCTCTTTTATAATAAAAATAAATATTTTAATAGAAAATATATATATTTTTATAATAACAGAATTTTAATATAAGAAAAACTCTTTTTCTTTCTAAAAAAATTAAATACAAGAAAAACTCCTTTTTTCAAAAAAAAAAATTAAAGAGACCAAATATTACCTAATTACTTTTTTACTTTTGGCTTTGAACTTCTTTCTCCATGGATGCTCCAAATACATCAAGTAATATTAAAATTATATTGGTTTTTCTAGTTACATAAATCTAAGGAAAAATAAAAAAAATCAAGAAGGAAACATGGCAATGATAGGCCACCCTTCTTGTTGCATAACCAAAAGAAAATGTTACATGTAAAATTTTCTAGGACAATTAATGTGGTAAAAACCTTGAATCATACATCATAACATACAACCATACATTGATCACATCAAGATAGTTAAACATATGTAAAGGTGCCAACCATGCAAAATAAATATAGAAAACAAACTTACAATAATCCCTGCTCTGATACTAATTGTTGGAGTAGGATCTTAGTAAATTAATGTGATTGTGTAGAGCATGAATTTCAAAAATTTATTTTATAAAGGAAGCAAGCAATCCAATTACACAAGCAGAAACACACATTATTATTATTATTACAATTAGCATAATCACATCCAATGAAATAAAATAAGAATATATTCAGTAAGAAAAACCATACCTTTATTTTGAGATTCTTATTTTCGGACACCACCACACCAATGAATGATTTCTCGACCAAACAAGTTTACCATTTATTCTTCAAGAATAGTTTCAACTTGAACCTTGAGTGGACAATGTGTGGAATGCAAGACTACAAGATGGCAACCAATTTTGTTCTCTTTTCTTTGGAAAAGCTTGGAGGAGGAGAAGAGAAGAAAAGTGACGGCTGAGACTTTTTTCAAGAAAAAGTACGTTCTCTCATTTTATTCCAATCTCATCTCTTTTTATTGAAACTCTTGCTTCAAAGGTTTAATCAAAATAAAACACCTTTGAATCAATCTTGACCATCCATTCAGAGTTATGGAAGCATCAAACATGCTTCATAATTATCAAAATTAAAATTAAAGAATAAATAATTTAATTATTTAATTATCATTTAGAGTTTTTGATAAAATAAAACTCCTTATTGAATAATAACTCTTAGTTTATTATTATCCATCTTTATTTAAAAAGAATTAATAATAACTAAAAGAGTAATAATTAAACATGGAGTCGCCTTTTATCAACATGGATGTCTAGATTCATTTTGCAAGAATCCTCCTAAAATTATTTTAATTTAAGACAACTCTTTTCTGTAATTAAGACAAAAAATATTTTTCTTGTATTAAATTAAGACAAACATATTTTCTTGTCTAAATTAAAATTAAACATGTTTTATTGTCAATTAAGACAAACATATTAAAGCAGCCTTTTTTGTACACAATTTAATTAATCAAATTAAAACATGCATTTCAACTTAAAAAAGTTGAATTCTACGAAGCTAAGTGGGGAATCTATTTGGACATAAATATTCCAAGCTCCAATAAACTTAGAATTATTCTTAATCTCATTAAAAATAATTCAAGCTTATTAACCTTGAAATCACTCCACCATAGATTTATAGTTGCACTCTTGGATTAACTATAATTACAAGAAACAATTCAATATTTGATATTAATTATTAGTTGTCCAATTGCAAACCTTATATTGCGAACCCTCATAACCATCCGTTGACAAAAGGTGAAACTACCATTTTACCCTTTTATGTCAATTTTGTCCCCTAGTCTCAAATTTCATCCAATTAGTGATTCAATACTCTAGATCTAATCTTTTGAGTATCCAGATGTGATGAGTAGCTAATTCATCAATCTACTGGGCTTAGATTAATCACCAATTTTCTTGAAATCACTAGAAGTAATGTTAATGCTCTAACCTCCAGTATCTAGATATATGTTCCCAGATATTCATCTCGATTATAATCCTAAAATACAGAGTCTAGATCAATGCTTTATGATGATCATGCTCATGGTAAACCAAAGATTATAAGGAGATTAAACATGAGTCCACTATCCATCAAGATTTTGGTTCTACTATAAGCAAATGCATAAGTGTGAGATCAAGATTTAGGTAATGGTGAAACTTAAATTTGATTCTCACATGATTCCAGTTCATGTTATAGTTTTATTACTCGAAGTCAACCATTTCAATGATTTGAGACTCATCATTCCCTTGAAATGAATTACATTCGTTTCGTTGGAAGTAATCTGGTGAAATGCCCCATACTTTGATATGGTGATAAATAAAGTTGATCGGATGCAAATTGAGGTCAATTAAAATGTTTAAAAGTGATAAAAGATGAAAGAAATAGTTTATGATAAAATATTTCGCACGTGAGGAAATAATAATAAAATAATAAAATTTTATTAGAAGAGAATTTGTGAGATAAAAGGATGATTCAAAGGTCAATTGAGGTATAATAAGGAACTTTGGCAACCAAGGAGATAAGATAAAATTTTTAGAATAAAATAATATTAAAATATTAATATTTAATCGGATGTCGAAATCAAAATCAGTCATGAAGAAGGATCATATGGTTGATCCAAGTGGGGGAGAAGAAATACAAATAAATTTTTTGAAGATGAACAACGAAAGTGAAATACGCATGATTTGCTAAGTCGAGCCAACGCGGATAAGTAAATATTTAAATATTGTGGTAATACCGCGTTGAGGTGCAATTTTTATATTTTGATGGTACACGCACAAAGAAAAAAAGATAAATGAAAATTGAAATTTTTAGACGCATCAAAGAGATTGAATTTAAAACATAAAGATTGAAGGATTATGTAGTGAAATTAATGGAAGAAATAAAATAAATAAATAGTGAAATAATAATAATAATAATATATATATATATATATATATATATATATATATATATATATATATAGGTGAAGCTCAAAATTAGAGTTCCATGTCATGTGTCTGCTGAATTCTGTATTCCAATTTTTGTATATACAAATTCCTAATACAATTTACTAAAACATGAATGGCCTGAATTTTACGTTTTGTCCATTTCAAATCATAAAAAAGATGTAACTGCGAGGTAGTTATAGATAAAGAGAAGGCCTAATACATAAAAAAAATTTAAAATTATACATAATTATTCAAATAAATTTTTAATTTTTATTGTGTTTAAATAAATTTTTCAATTTTTATTTTAAATTAAANCTGAGCGTGAGAGAGGAAATGAAAGAAGGGAGAGAGCTGAGTTGAGGGGCCGATTTTACCACCATTTAGAGAGGAAAAAGAGCTATTTTTTTAATGATTTTGGGGGCTGGAAAGTGCAGCTTTGCTGCTAGTTTTGGAGGCTGAAAAATGCAGATTTTTACAGCTAAATTTGAAGGTTGTAAGGTGTGGTTTTGGTGGTTAATTGTTGTTGTTTTGGTTGCTAATTTTTGGAGGGAAAAGTGCAGCTTAGCTGCTGATTTTTTTGAGGAGAAATAAAGCAGCTTAGCTGCTGATTTTAAAGCTAATATGAGCAGCTTTAGCTACTGAAAATTGAAGGTTGAAAAGCAAGAAAGTGTGGTCGGTGGTGAGAGGGAGAGAGAGGAAGAAATTTAAGACGGTTTGTGCATGTGAGAAAGAAAAAGAAAGACAAGCAAGGGCTACTGGACGGTGGAAGAAAGAAAGAAAGAAAAGAAAAGAAAGTAACAAGAAAAAAAAATGGGCATGACCGAACAAGAAAGAAAAATGGGTATGGCTAAACAAGAAAGAAAATGGGCATGGCCCAATTAGAAAGAGATGTGAAGAGTTCATGAAAAAGGGTCCAAAAACAACAAAGGAAGAAAAGTCTAAAAGAAAAGGAAGGTGGAGACTTGGGCCAACCTAGCCTAATTGGGTAAAATTTCTTCATTCTACTCCATGGCTTATTGTGAAATTGGACTATATGGAGGCTAGCTCATCTTATTTAATTATACATTGGTTATTTGCTTATATGAATTAAATTTTAATTACTTTAATACAACATTTAAATATTTTATTAAGAGGTGTCATAGGACAAAAGTAAAGAATAAAATGTGAAATTTATGAATAGTGCTCCAATGAAGTTAAGAAACTTTGAATGATTTGTTGTGAAGAATTATTGATGTTGGAGGAATTTAGATGCATAATTTGGTTAAGACTGTTAAGTTGAATGGTAAAATATTGGAAGAAATGAGGAGAAATAATGTAGATTTATGATAGAATGAGAGTGAGAAGTGGAATTGATGCACCAAGTATATTGGATTTAAATTGTTGCTAGGAAAGTTTGTGGTAGGAGCGTGCTGAACGACATAGGTGACTGACAACTAAGAATAATTATACGAGTATGAATCAATAGCGACGTAAAAATCCCGCTATTGTGAAGTGAGTAACCTTATCATCATTTTAATTATCTAAAGTATGATTTTATTTGGTTTTGGTGAAATTTTATGACAACGAGCTTTAATGGTAAATCTTTATGTTTATAAACAAAATTAGTTTAAACGAAATGATTTTATAAATTGTCTTGAAATTAAATGACGGTTTTGAAAATAAAGTAATTGGAGACCACTTGATGTATTGTAAATTTAAGGTTTTAACTGATTGGCTTCTAGTAATATTGGCATGAATGGTTTAGTTGCTAAATGTGTTGGAAATGCATGAATTATTGATTTGCCTTGAGAGGCTATAGAATAAAATAATTGCCATGTCATGCTATTGTTGAATTTTTTTGTATGGTGGGTTTAGCTTGTTGCAGTGGATGGGTTCTATGGATCAGCCTATTAGAGGGGCACGGAATTTGGATATATATATGTACCTCAGTCGGAGAGGCGTGTAGGTATCTCTTGAGGTATGGATAGAGTTCACATCACGCCAAAGCACCTCGTGATGATGAACTTCGCTAACACCAAAGAACCGCTGTGTTTTCAAAACGAAATAAAAATATGTTTTACGTGTATACGAAAATTTTAATAGCCTTGGCGGGCTCGAGTGTACGCCTTTGATCAAGGTGTCATCGAGCACTATTTGATGGCATGAGCGAAACGTTTATGAAAGTCATAAGCCATAATGGGAAATTGAATGAAATATAACCGTTTGCATGGGTTAGGATGAATTTCCAAATTGTGAAATACGTAATGTGATGGGATATTTTGATTGTCTCCTTTGACTCGACTTTAGCTGATTTAAATGATGTTTGTTTACTCACTGAAATTTTATAATCTCACCACCTCCTTTCCACCCATTTCAGGTTCGGAATAAACTGTAGATAGTTGGTATCGTCGGGGACTACAGTTGGACTTGCACCATCCAAAAACTGTAGGTTCATTTCTTATGATACTTTTGGTCATTCGTGGGCCCATGTGTCACTGTAAATTAAATTTTATACTTTGGTTATTTGTATTACAATATATATGAATTTATTTTGCTTTTATGCTGTAAAAAAATTATTTATATGGTGTTCTAAAAAAATATTATTTTATGAGAAAATTGAATATTTTATTCAACATTTTTATTTTATTCTAATAGTCATAATTTCATTTTAAACGAATGTTTTAGACATCCAAATTTATGTTTGATTATGAAATATGTGTTTTGCACCCGTATACTACATTATTAGCTAGTTTCAAAATTTTTAGGGAAGAATTACTAAAATACCCCTGTGAGACGAAAATTATTTTTTTATTATTTTAAGTTGTAAACAGTTTAAAATTTGTTCGAACGTGATATTTGGCAATGGTTACTCACAAGGGAAATGAGAAACTGATATTAAAGCTTTGCGGGGTTCCGGTTGATATTTCGGATAATGAGTGTCGATCAAGACATCGCGGCGGTTGTCACAAGCTCGAGGGGAGTTCCAGGTCGTGACATCTAGACACTACAATCTTAACACAATAAAGTGACCAGCTTTATTATATGGCTGTGAACAATTTTTAGATTCAATTAAAACACATGTCCCTATGTATGACTCTGCATACAAATGTATTTTAATATCTTAATAAAATCTTGGTACCTTAATAACTAGATAATGAATGCTTACTAAAACAAATTCTTCGTCTTATTATCAAAATGTACTTTCATTACAAATGAATTTAAGCATGAGAATATATTTGCTTTCCAGGGCACCATATTCTTAAAATTCCTAACAAAGTTGCCATTTTTTACACAACTTAATTAATCAAATAAAACATGTATTCGAACTTAAACAAGCTGAATTCTATGAAGCTAAGTGGGGAATCTATTTGGACATAAATATTCCAAGCTCCAATAAACTTAGAATTATTCTTAATCTCATCAAGATAATTCAAGCTTATTAACCATGAAATCACTCTACCATAGATTCATGGTTACACTCTTAGATTAACTATAATTACAAGAAATGATTCAATACTTGATATTAATTATTAGTTGTCCAATTGCAAACCTTATATTGTGAACCCTCATAACCATCCAATGACAAAAGGTGAAATTATCGTTTTACCCTTTATGTTAATTTTTTCCCTTAGTCTTAAATTTCATCCAATTAGTGATTCAATACTCTAGATCTAATCTTTTGAGTATCAAGATGTGATTAGTAGCTAATTCGTTAATACACTGGGCGAAGATTAATCACCAATCTTCTTGAAATCAGTAGAAGTGATGTTAATGCTATGAACTCTACAATTTGGATATATGTTCCTAAATGTTCATCTCGATTATAATCCCAACATGCGGAGTCTAGATCAATGCTTTATGATGATCATGCCCATGGTGTATCAAAGATTATAAGGAGATAAAACACGAGTCCATTATCTGTCAGGATTTTGGTTTTATTATAACCAAATGCATAAGTGTGAGATCAAGATTTAAGTAACAGTTAAACTTAAATTTGATTTTCACATGATTCCTGTTCATGTTATAGTGTCATTACTTGATGTCAAACATTTCGATGATTTGAGACTCATCATTCCCTTGAAGTGAATCACATTCATTTCTTTGGAAGTAATTTGGACACTACAACCTTAAGACAATAAAGTGACCACCTTTATTACATGGTTGTGAACAATTTTTAGATTCAATTAAAACACATGTCTCCTATGTATGACTCTTCATACTAATGTATTTTAATATCTTAATAGAATCAGGGTACCTTAATAACTAGATAATAAATGTTTACATAAAAAAATTCTTTATCTTATTAACAAAATGTACTTTCATTATAAATAAATTATATGAAATTAAACATTAGAATATACATGCTTTCCAAGACACCATATTCTCAAATTTCTAACAATCTCTCACTTGCCCTAAAGCTAGTATGACATATCCCTTATTTCATGACCTTTTAAGTGACCATCGAAACTCTTTTGTGTTAGAGTCTTTGTGAATGGATCAACAAGGTTTTGCTTTGTTGGAATTTTCTTCACAAGTACTTCTCCACGTTGTATGATCTCTCGAATGAGATGATACTTCCTTCCAATATGTTTTGCTGTTTTATGATTCTATAGTTTTTTTTTAGTTAGCTACTAGTCCACTATTATCATAATAGAGTGTAATAGGCTTGTCCGCATCTAGAATTATTTTAAGGACCATAAGAAACTTACGAAGCCATACAGCTTCCTTTGCTAATTCACAAGCTGCAACATACTCTGGCTCCATAGTAGAGTCTGCAATACAAGATTGCTTTACGCTCCTCCAAACTGTGGCTTTTCCTCCAATGATGAAAATAGATCCTGATGTCGATTTCTTAAAATTAACATCAGACTGAAAATCTGAATCAATGTACCTTGTGACTACAAGGTCACTTCTAGAATATACAAGCATGTAATTCTTCGTTCTATGAAGATATTTAAAAATGCACTTAACTGTAGTCCAGTTTTCCATGCTTGGGTACATGAGACTTTCAACAATAGATGCATATGGAATTTGTCCCATGTTTTCAACTTCTTTTGGAGTTTTAGGTGACATTTCTTTAGAAAGTTTGATTCCATGTCTAGATGGCACAAAACCCTTTTGGGAATCTTGCATAGCAAACTTGGCAAAAATCTTGTTTATGAAGGATGCTTGAGATAATGCTATCTACTTATTCTTACGATCCCTTATAAGTTTGATCCTTAAAACATAAATAACTTCTTCTAAATCCTTCATATTGAATTATTGGTTTAGCCAACCTTTAACTATTGATAACATCCCTACATCATTACCAATGAGTAAAATGCCATTAACATAAAGGATTAAGAAAACAAAGTTTTTATCTTGTATCTTTTTATAGACATGGGGTTCGTCAACATTTTGTTGGAAACTGTATGATTTGATAACAGTATCAAATCTTATGTTCCAAGACCTAGAGGCTTGCTTAAGTTTGTAAATGGACTTATGCAACTTACAGAACTTATGCCTGTGGCCTTTTTTTATGAAACCTTTTAGCTAAGCCATATCAATGCGCTATTCAAGATCTCCATTTAAAAACGTAGTATTGACATCCATTTGCTATATCTCATAATCAAGATGTGTAGTTATGGATAAGAGGATCCTAATGGACTTAAGCATAGTAATCGATGAAAAGGTTTCCTCATAATCAATTTTTTCTTTTTGGGTAAAACCCTTGGCCACTAGTCTAGCCTTGAAGGTCTCCACCTTCCCATCACTTCCTCTTTTTCTCATCTAAATCTATTTGCACCTGATGGGTTTTATCCTTTTAGGTAGATCTATTAGAGTTTAGTCTTTGTTGGAATCCACGGGGTCCAACTCAAATTTCATTGCCTTATGCCACTCTTCAACATCTACATCGTTCATTGTTTCTTTATATGTAATAGGGTCAGATTCATGTTCATTTGAGAGTGCAATCATGTTTTCTCCTAAACCCATGTATCTCTTTGGTTATCTCATAACCTTCCCACTACTTTGAGGCACCACCATTTGATGTTCAGGTTGTGTTTTTGTTTCAACCCTTGAATCAGACTGTGTTATGACATCTTCATAATTAACTCTTAAATTTGAAGGATCGGACAATTTTTCTAAGACAATTTTACTTTTAGGTTTGTGATTTCTCACAAACTTTTCCTTTAAGAAAATGGCATTTGCACTAGAAAAAACTTTCTTATCTTGAGGACTATAGAAGCAATAACCTCTTGTTCCCTTTGGATAGCCTATAAACAAGCACACCTCAGTCTTTCGTTCCATCTTTGTGGACTCAGGCTTTAAAACATGTGCAGGACACCCCCAAATTCACAAATGATGGTACAAATGATTTACGCCCTATCTATAGCTCCCTTGGTGTCTTAGGCCTAATCTTAGATGGAGCAAAATTGAGCAAGTACTCAGCAGTTTGTACACAATATCCCCAAAACAATATTGGAAGTCTAATATAGGACATCATTGATCTAACCATTTCTAAAAGAGTTCTATTTCCTCTTTTAGCTACACCATTATGTTGAGGTTTTCTTGGAGTTGACAAATTGGAAATTATCCCATTGTTAGTGAGATATTACTGAAATTCATCTAATAAATACTCAGCACCTCGATCTGATCGAAGTTGTTTCAATGGCTTGCTTAGTTGCTTTTCAACTTTGGCTTTGAATACTTGAAACTTTTCAAAGGATTCACTTTTTTTGTGCATTAAATACACAAAGCCATGTCTTTAGTAGTCATAAATAAAAGTTATGAATATTCATAAGCTCTTCTATCTTGTACGTTCATTGGTCCACACACATCTATGTGCACCAAGTCTAGAACGTTTGGCATTTTGTTACCTTTTGCCTTGAACGGCCCTTTAGTCATTTTTGCTTCAATACAAGACTCACACACTGACAAAGGACCCTCAACCATGTTTGGTAGAGTATTATCCTTTACGCCTATTGAGTTTATTTTGATTGATATGACCTAAATACAGATGCCAAAGATAATTTTGATTATGCTAGATTCTTTGACTCTTTCAGTTTTCAATCGTATTGCTTCTGCATAATTTACGGAATAAATCATAGGTTAGAGGAAATAAAGACTATATCTTACTATTCTAGAGCAAATAAAATCCTTATTCGAATAAATAATGAGTGTCTCGCTAAAATAAATTGAATATCTAGACTTCATTAAACAAAAGATAGAAATAAAACTTCTATAAGTTTGGGAATGTAATAAACATTTTCCAAAAGTAAGGTACGACCATAAGGAAATTGAAGAATAGTGGCTCGTACTACTAATGTTGAAATGAATGTCCATTTTCCATCCCTATCCAAAACTGCCTTTTACTCAGTTTTCTTCTTTGTTGAAACTCCTATAAAGAATTATGAACATGGTTAATGGCTCCAGAATCTACTATCCAAGTATCCGTAGAATCAACCACTAAACAGGCTTTTAACATATTTAGGAAATCTATACCTTGTTTACTCTTCCAGATTTCTTCAAGATAAACCTTGTAGTTTTTCTTCTAATGTCCTTTCACACCACAATGGAAACATTTTCCTTTGGTGATGTCTTTTGAAGTAGTCTTTATCTTCATGGGCTTTTTCTTTGCTCCCATAAAGCCCTTATACTCTTTTTATTTTCAACTATCTTTTTTTTACCATTGGGTTTAGGCTTAGAAGTGGAAACTGCATGTGCTTCAGGTTTTTTTTTTCAAATCAAGAACCTCTTCCACATTTTGGAGATCATTCATTAGTGCACTTAGGTTGTAATCTCTAGTGTATAGTTCATAATCCAATTTGAATTATGAAAATGACGAATTCAAGCTATGAACAATCATTGACATTTGTCTTTCCTCAATTATCTTAGCAACATGTAGTTTTGTCTCACTAAGACAAAAGATTGCTTTCAGCATGTAATCTTTAACTGGCTCCCTAGGTTTCTGCTTGAGGTCCTTAAGCATTGATTGCTTTCACCTTAGCAAACCCTGTTTTTGTATCCAACATCTCATGTAGGTGCAACATTATGTCAGTAGCATTACCTATGCCTTCGTGCTACTTTTGCAATATACTGTTCATAGAGGCTAGAATATAGCATTTAGCCAGCTCATTTGCATCATGCCACTTCTTATGATATTTAATATTTTGTGGAGTTGATTAGGAAGTTAGCACTTTAAGCTCATGGTCAGAAAGAACCCACATGATCTTGTCATAATTAAGGGTAATATTAAGGTTTCTTTTCCATTTAGTGTAGTTATCACCGTTTAGAGTGAATTAGTTCAGCAAAATTGAAAGTGAATTCTTATTTGTGATGCAAATATGTTTCTCAAAATACATTTAAAATTTTGTAAGCATACTAGTTAGTCATGGACTTTGAACATTTAATGATGCATGTATGCATGATGACAATATATAAAACCCTATAAATTGTATTATTAGTTCAATGGTCATTTACCTTTCTGTAATAAATTAACTGACTGTGGGCCGTGAGAATTTACTACCAGGCAAACTGGGACCCTCCCACTTAACTATGTTACCCAGTATCTTCATACTTAACATGGTTATGGAGCACCTTCATTTGGTCCACGAAGCTTACTAACAGAGCTACTGTATGCAAGTTAATAGTAAATTCATTTTGAGTGTAACAACCATTGTTTCATTCTTTTAATCTCCTTAATGAGCCTCTTTAGGAGGTCTTATTTCATAATCCATTTAAAAGGACTTATCCTTTTGGAGACCTAATCCATCATGATCTAGATTCATGTCCGCCTGTAAGGAGTGACATGTTTCACGTACCAATAAGCCAACAATGGAGACCATGGACTTTAGGATTATTAACATCCTCTCCCACTCAATGTTGTTATACTCAGGGTTTTGATTGACTTTTTATTAGATTTTCTAGATTCATAGTTAGAATATCTTACGTCATATTATGGGCTTTGTTATGTTTCCAACTAAATGCATTTAGTGTATAACAAAGTTCATATTACCATCTTGTTTAGATGTGATTTATTTTCCTATATTCATTATGTATCTCATAACATAAAACTCTTTTTAAACTAAAATACATAATGTATGCATGGCATTCCTTAAGAAAAGTTGGCACCTTAATTCTAGATGACATGTTTTGAAGCATACAAATAATATTATATATTATTCATATAGATACATATAAATATATATAATAATAAACCACATTAATGTCCATCCTAGAAAAATAAAAAAAATTACACCTTGTAATTCTTTTCTATAACACCCTGTGACCTAAAATGGTGATTAATACGACTTTAAGGACAAGATTAAGACCAACTGAGGTTAATTAAGGAGTTTAAGAATGGTGAAAGAGGAAAGGAAAATTTTGGAATGAAATATTTAATGCGTAAAAAAAAATAATATTTTATTAAGGTTGTCATTATGGAGCAAAAAGAAGCGATGGAGCTAAACTGGGATAACTTAAAATGTTTTGGAACCTCGAAAGCCAGATGGAAAATTTTAGAATTAAATAATATTTTATTTGAAAAATATTATTAAAATAATATTGAGATATTTCTATTGTGAGTGATGGACAAATTCGCATAATTTAAGCATTGAACTTAAGTGGGGGAGTATATAATATAATTTTGATGATTTGATGAATAAAATATTATTTTATTGATTCAAGAATATCATTTTAATGAGTGAAGTTTTAGTGATATAAGTATTAATAATAGTATATGTGAGTTTGGAAGGAATGGAGACATGGAGAATTAATTGAGATAATGAGGATATGTGGGATAATGAAATGTGCATGTGGATTCACTATTACATGTAAATTATTGCATGCAAACAAGAGAAAGTTAGTGGGGAACATGTAGGACCCCCATCATGTGAATTAAAAAGAAGAATAAAAATAAATCCTATTGCATGTAATAAGATCGGTGTATTAAGTGGCCAAATGAGGAAAGAAAATTGTGGGATGCATGTGACTTGAGTAGTTTAATGAATGACCAAATAAAATATAAGGGAAAGGTTGTGCATAAAATATGATTGGATGAATAAGGTGGTGCATGAACTAAAGAATGAAGAAAGAAAGGATGAGGTAGTGAAGGTGTCACAGCCCAAATTCCAGGCTATGACCGACGCATGGGCCTAATGGGCATAGCCCACTAAGCCCAAGCAAGCCTATTTATGCAATCTCGATCATTAATCCCAACCATCATTTCTAAAACCACATATTTTAGTTATCAATGATGAATGTTTCAGTAATAATTTATAGCGATCGAATATTCATATTTGTATTATCTCAAAGTATTTTCATTCATTGCCGTCTCATAAGGCATCATCATCAATCCAACATATACATACTTCATTTATAACATGACTCCTAATAGTTTACATTCCATATACATGTACACAGATAAAAGACTCTCAACCTTCAGCGGAGTGACTTTAAGTGAAGGTACCGCTACTAAGATGCCATATTACCTACCAAGAAGGTGAGCATATGTGTGCGACTCGATCTAGGTCCCAACTACCTCTGAATATGAAAACATGAAGTTTAAAAACGTGAGTATAAACTCAGTGAGTGAACATAAGAAGGGAACAAGTAATCGATAGGAAGAATTTGGAAATCATGATGCACTTGTTTCAAAAACAATGCAGTTGATTTAATTTCTTACTAAAAGCCCCTCATTTCAAACCTTGATTAATACCCTTATAGTGTTTCACAAACCCATGATCAATCCATGAAGTTAAATGGGTGAAAACTAGGTCAAAATCAAGCAAGGTAGCAAGCATGGCAACAAGTTTCTCACTGCAGCACAGTTCATTCTCGCTGCATCAAGATTCAGGGCCCAAAACAGAAAGTTTCTTGCTGTAGCGAGAAATAATGTCAGTTTATATGTGTTTCAGTTTTTCAAGCATATCTCCCGATACAGAAATCCAATTGACCTTATTTTTGGACCATTAGAAAGCTAAGAGACAGGGACACAACTTTGATGTTTACCACTTTTCCCAATTTAGATGGGAAAGTGGTCAAAATCTTCATCAAAGTGAAAGTACTGTATTAGAACCCGAGAGTTTCTCGCTGCAGCGAGTTTCTGGCTGCCAAAATAGAATGTTTCTCGCTGCAGCGAGAAGCAGAGCACATAAGTGTAAAAAGGACCTCCTTTGCACTAAAAATCCATTTGGTGTTGCAATAAAAATCAATTTGCAAGAAAATGAGAAATTGTCAAGATTCATCATGCCAAATTTCACATGCATTACAACCATATACCATATTCATGAACTTTTATTTCACAAACATATATATACATATATACATAAATAAACACCAATACGACCATCATCTCACCCAGCTCATGTGCATCCCCCCACATCGTGCACATAGTTGGAGTCATCGACATCATCGGCTTATGCGCACTCCTTACTCGCACATAGACGGGTCATATCATCATCGGCTTATGCGCACTCCCTACTCGCACATAGCCGGGTCATCATCATCATCGGCTTACTCGTACTCCTTACTCGTACATAGCTGAGTCAATATTATCACAAAACATTATTCATCAATGCACAACATATATTCATAAATATATACATACCAACATAATATATGAGCACATGGATTCATCCTTTTTACATTTTTGACATTTTAGCAAAATCAAAACATTTATCATGGGCTTGTTCCCAAGCACCCATTTTTAATGAAAAGTTGGATAAAATCATGCAAATAATTCATCTCAACACAATTCTATTTTTCGAAACAATTTTGAAATGCAAGTTCACTCACCGGAATTGTTGAACCTCTAATCGACTCTAACTTCGATTATTACTTCAAACGGACATGTGAGGCCTTGTTGGAACCTATCACCCACAATATAACTATCAAAAATATAATAGCCCATAAATCAAATTTCTAGCCATCTCTAACACCTTAAAATCAAATTCTAACTCATTTCTCACCCTGGTGG
>NC_030851.1:20392580-20396064 GCF_000208745.1 Theobroma cacao | reverse complement strand
TTAAATTCATGTCATACTTCTCTATTTGTGTACTTCATAATAACCTAACAATTTCTAGCTCACAGTTAAGCTAGTTCATATGCCAAGCCTCTCAGGCTATATCAAAACACCAAGTTTTATCACGATATAATAGAATTTGATGAACTCATACCAAAAGTATAAACACTTACTTTTAAGCTAACAACATTATAATCCACTTGTTCACTGCCAAAATCAACGATAAATTATCTTAATCATTGTCTAGCACTATAACCATTGATAGAATATCATCATCGAATCAAATTATAACTAACTCTGCATGAGCCTTTATACCAATATGCAACATATATATCCGTGCATATATATTTCCAAAAATTTTAACTTCAAATAGCCTTAGGCATATCAAGCTCAATAAGCCATATGTAAAACCAAAATAACCAACAATCAAGTTTAGAATCAATTCTTCTTATAGTTGGTTAGATCATGCTCATCATTTGTGGTGAATACACAAAGCTAATCCCAATATTCTATTCTTATACCAGAATTGACCACTAATTGGTACCATCCCCAAAGCACCACGTGTCTTAAAAATAGATTTTTCTTAGCTAAAATTCATATTCTAATATCATGCTTCTAGGTCGTAGCTCATTACCAAAGTCTTTACTCATATATAAATACTTGAATCATCATCTTTTTTCTAAGTAGATTTCTACAATTTCTGTAGCGTATTTCTATTCCCTTACCAAGGGTAGTATCATTTAATCAAACCATGTTACCCTCCTTCTCTAAACATTTGAAGCATAGTTCAACCTTCCACTATCCTTATCAAGCACTTTACCTTGATAATTACTCAAAATAAATTGGAACTTGTAGGGGAAGCACATTTCACAATTTATGCCTTGCGTCTACAATTATGTCGAGACCAGAACCTCATCGGGTCCATAAAATGGTAGGATAATCATTGCCTCAAGCTAGTATTTCCAAGAATACTTATGCTTGTATCATATCTTCATACTTATGTGACATGTCAGTCACGAGCCCAACTTGACTGTATAGCCATTTGCTTTTTGAGCTTTAATGTTTGCTCATTGTGAAAAGTCTTTCGAATTTATCTCATCAGGGTATTCACAAGGTGGATACATGTCCATAACTTATAGTTCAATGCCTAAAGTAGTGAGCACAATTTCATCGTTAGAGTTATACTCTTATCTACCAATCATAGCTCTCTTTATGAGCACATACTTTACACTGCTTGATTGTTCACAAGCCACTCATGGCCATCCAAATTCGACCTCTTATACCAAGTCAAACTAGTATATTATTCTTATGTTTTTCAATATACTTGCAAAATGCTTAAACACATCCTTTAATAGGGTTCCATTGAGAACTTAATCAATCAAAGGCTTATCTTCAAAGCCACTCATAACTTTAATCGTTCATTGTATGCTCGATAACACTTTAGCTCATTGACCTCACTGGACATTATTTTAAAATCTCCCAAGGTGTCTGTGTTCTTAGTTCGGATCATACGATCTAACTTAGTATAATTGCATTAATTATCCTTAAGCTCTTTATGCACAGCATATCAACACCCATATTTCCCCCTCATTCATGTTATTGACCTTGTTAAGGTATATGTGGCTTTTCAACCTTTCACAATACATTCCACATTTATGCCAGGGCATTCTCAATCTCATCCAAATCCTTCTATGGAATATCTCCTTCCATATGATGAATGCAAATCACAAGATATACAACTCCCAGTGTATGCTTACATATTGGTAACCTACATATATTTCATGGTCATAAAAACCACAATTTTCAAAACTAGCTTTCTATCACAAGTTTGCAATCGGAACATTAGTCTCAACATATCTCACTTTGGGCATACTTCACTACTAGCATTCACATACCTTTACCATAACATTCAATGCAAATTGATTAAGCAATGATCTCCAAATTTACTCTTAGATACACATATATCAAATTGTACACCACTTAGTGTTGAGATCTTGACTTTACTCATCAATGCTTAATCAATTACATCCATAAGATAGAGAATTCACTAAATTTTTGTATCTTCCTTTTGTAGTCATAAGATCAAAATTTCTTAAGCTTAGGATGCAGAAGCTTCCTCTTAGAGCATATCTGAAAATCCACATGTTTTAAGTCCCTTACCTTTGGAGAAGTTACATTCAAGACTAATCATTTACATAATAGGTTGCATATTGAACCAAACATATTTTTAAATTGACCTTTAAAGCAATTCGTATATCGATCTTCATATAGAACTCCATATGGCACTTCGACTAAATTTGTCATTTCCATGCCATTTAATTTCAAACTGCTAAATCCATATCTAGTCCTTTAATCCTTTGGCTCCACACTAAGCATAGCAAAATTCAAGCTCATCCTTAGAGTAGATCATTTACTAGCCTTTTACTTCATGACCACACATCAATTATAATAATCAGTGATTTTCACCCTTGAGCTAATTCATGCAATTATAACCATAAACCACAATAATTCAATTCAAGCCTTGGAATCTCACAGTTATTTAATTAGAATCAAAACCAACCCCATTTAAGCTACTATACACATAGTCAACACTTACATGCTTATAAAATATTTCAAAAGCCCACACCATTTCATAGGGGCATGTCAAGCTTAATTAACATAGTGCACTTACCTTTGTGTACGTGGGTATTAGTTTACACCTCCCTTAATACTTAGATGTACAAGCTTCAAGTGAATCTCAATGATCATTATTCGTTTCAGTCAAAGTATGTCCCTTATTACTATTATCACATGTGCTTATTTATATTGACCTCAAATACTATCCATGGTCATCAAATTTCTTCGCATTGACAATCATGGCTCAATGGTTAACTCCACCAAATAAATGAGTTACTTCGGACTTATTAGTCCAACTCCAATTTCCTCCATCTTGAATCGGAGGGATTTATTATTACATTAACCTTTCATTTTGGAGCATTTTCTTAAAATCTTCTAATAACAGCTCGTGTCTTGGGTGGCATCTCACACTCGAGCAACGATACCATTTATGCCCTTTACATGACAATAGCAAAAGGGTAGGTTACTAGGAATAGGAGTTCATATAACTTTCTGTCTCTGACTTGTGCTGCAGTCACAAACCATAAACAAGACTCTACATTAACTCTAACAACTTCACTGACTGACATGAGAATCCCTAGGACTTAACTACACCTAGAGCTTTGATACCACCTTTGTCAGAGCTCAAATTCCAGGCTATGACCAGCGCATGGGGCTAATGGGCATAGCCCGTTAAGCCCAAGCAAGCCTATTTATGCAATCCCGATCATTAATCCCAACCATCATTTCTAAAACCACATATTTTAGTTATCAATGATGAATGTTTCAGTAATAATTTATAGCGATCGAATATTCATATTTGTATTATCTCAAAGTATTGTCATTCATTGTCGTCTCATAAGGCATCATCATCAATCCAACATATACATAC
>NC_030851.1:20375413-20391174 GCF_000208745.1 Theobroma cacao | reverse complement strand
GGACATGTGAGGCCTTGTTGGAACCTATCACCCACAATATAACTATAAAAAATATAACAGCCCATAAATCAAATTTCTAGCCATCTTTAACACCTTAAAATCAAATTCTAACTCATTTCTCACCTTGGTGGTTTTTTTTTTGTAGTTGAATTCCTTTTCAAAAGCTTCCAAGCTACTATGGCAAGTCTCTCTTTCTCTCTCTAAAACTTTCAACTAGTGCGAGAAAGTGCTGAACAAAGACTTTTTGACAGTTTTAAGGTGTAAAAGTGGAAGGGCATGAAAAACCCTATGAAAGAGTGGGCAAAAGCATGAAATTTGGACTTTCCATGAGGGATTTATGGAGGATTCAAGGTTTTCCTCCCATGGAGAATGAAGAAAACGTGAAATGAAGAGAAGGGCTGGGATGAAGAAGGAGAAGTTGTTGGAAGCTGCTGGGGCATAGATATTTATGCTTCAAGTAATTCTAAATTTCCACTAAAATTACCAAAATGCCCTTAACATGTTTGCTTTGTCTTATTCCCATCCTTTGAGCAACCATTTTGCTCTTTTGACACTGAAACAAAGTCCATAATAGTCTAAAGGTACTTGAGTTCATGAAACAAAAAAATTTAGATTCGAGATGCAAAATGACCATTTTGTTCGTACCTTGAAAATTATCATTATTTTTATTTTCCTCATTTATTAACCATCATAAACATCATTTATTCATTCCTTAGGCCTATTTAGACCTTAATAGCATAAAAAAACCCACTTGTAGGAGCTTACCAAGAGAAATTATGAAATTACCCCTAGTTCGCATTATCGCGTCTACTTCTAGTTATGTGCCTATGGAGATCGAGATTTCACAGGTTCACTTCTAAATTATCCTTTTAACTCAGTAATCCACCTAAATTGGCATCCATAAACCCTATTAGCCACCGTATTAAAATATGGGGTATTACAGAAAGTGGTGGATGGAGAAGATAAATGAGGATAGATATTAGGCCAATGAACAAGATAGAAAATTGGTACATAAAAATTGAGTGGGTGTTAAGATGGTCTAATGAGAAGTAAGGAATAAAAGAAAGAAGAGAAATGCGGGGAAAGGCTTTGGAAAATCATGCTTTGAGAGGAACAAGAAAGAGAATCGATTTTGAAAGCTTCACTCGAGAAGAAAGAAAAAAAAAGAGAGAAGAAAAGAGAAAGGAAAGGAGAAAAAGAAAGAGGGGTCGGCTTGGAGAAGTTGGAGAAAAATCGAAAGGTTTTCTCCTATACGCCATTGTTGAAGCTTGAAGGAAAAATTGGTGGTTCTGCTTAGTGATTCAAGGGTAAGAAAGGTAAAAGTTATCATTTTGCTTGAATGCATGCCATGTGAACTGGTTGTGATGTGAGATTATTCTTGTGGTAGCAAGGATCTTCAAGGATTCAAAGAACCAAGTGCATGCATGTGGGTTAATCTTAGAAGTATGGTGATTTAAAGCAAGACAAATGATGGGTCAGTGTTTTTAACCTTGAGATCATAAGTGGAAAGGAAAAATGAAATGTGTATTGAATATTTGTGCTTGTGGTAGCAATGATGACCGAGGATGTGAGGAGTTATTGAGTTACATGTGGAATTCAAGGTAAAATCGAAAGGTAAGCATGCAATGTTATATTGGATTTGGTTAGTTGGAAGTTTATAGATTGCATGTTAGATTATTGTGACTAATAAGGGTGAAAAATGTGAATTTAGATTAAAGATTCATTCATTAAGGTGCTGTCCATATATGGGTACAATTGAATATTAACACGAAAATAAACATAATGAGAGAGGTCAGCTATTGTGAGGGATTCTTGAAAATAAAGAGAACTAAGAATATGGTATATAGAGCAGCAAATATAAGCTGAATTGTGGTGACGTTCACTAAGTATATTAACTTTAATTTGCCACTAGGAAGTGTATAAGTGAGGAAAGATTGCCGTGGTGGTGTACCGGAGGAGGTGACTAGTGATCGGCAAGTAAAATTAGCTAGAAACGAATCCGAATCAATGTTAAAGTAGCATCTCGCCATTGTGAGATGAGTAGGGGGTATCTATTTCAAAAGTTTCGTAAATTATATAATGATATGCATACAATAAACGTTGCCAGTTTTCCTTAAATGCAATTGTGGATAGCATGAGTTGTTAGCTCTGGTAGGTGATTTCTAAATTGATTTGCAATCGGATTGTACTTGCAATTATGGATAGCATATGCTGGTAGAATGCTAGGCACTTTTGAATGCCATGTTTTTAGAAATGTTATGTATATATATAAGCTATATATGTAAAGGGTTTTAGAAATTGGGAAACAAGCTCTTTACCATGGTTTATGTCAAAACGTGCCTTACTTGTTTTTGTGATGTGCATTCATGAATAAGCTTTATGTTCACCATGCTTTGATTTAATACTTAAACCTCATGCAAAGGTTTTACATTGTGAATTCTTACAAATGGATTTATAACGTTGCCATGGATTATTTTGAAATGGGTTGGTAATAAGCTTTTAAAAACCCAATTTGGTTATAAATGGTTTTGTCAACCGAGAGATTCGAGAGTAGGCTGAATGTCAGATTGGAATAGTGTGACCCTTGTGCACAAGTGAGCTTTAGCTAGAGAACCTTTGGGTCACCGATAGGCTGTTAAACTTGGCTAGGCCACGGTCTGTGATATATACATGGCAAGGCCATGGGTTGATATATGTGGCTAGGTCATGAGTTGATATACGTGGTTGCAACCACATGATTTCTCCGATGTCAGCCAACATTGTCGAGACTACCATGGCTGTGGGAATCTAGTGGAGGGAGGCCTCCCGAATGTTATTACATGGGAGCGGGTCCATGGGTTGATTATTTATGATTACCTACTCGAGAGTGATATTTCTTTGGGTTTTCAAACACGTATTTTGTGACACCTAGTACCCTCGTATAGAAATCAATATGACCTTATCAATGAGAGAAAGGGTTAATGGATGCTGATTGAAGTGCCAAAGGATGGAGACGGGTGAAAAAAGTATTTTAAGATAAAATATTCAGCACACGAAGAAATAATAATATTTTTATCAGGGAAATATTTGTGAGATGAAAGGTGATTCGGATGTGAATCGACGCAAAATAAGATGTTTTAGAGTTTCAGAAGGCTAGTGGAAAATTTTGAAATAAAATAATATTTTAATAATAAAAATAATATAAAATATTAATATTTTATTCGATGTCGAAATTTTTCATGAAGGAGATATACATGGTCAATCTAAGTGGGGGAAAAGAAGAACGAGGAAATTTCGAAGAAAAATGATAATGGGGCTTGCGTGTCTTTATTAAATAAAAATAGCGCTGGTAAATAAATATTTTAAATATTGTGGGGACACCGCGTTGGAGTACAAACTTTATATTTCATTTGTACATATGTAAAAGAAGATAGTAGAAGAAAATTGGAATTTAGAAGAGGGTTGGGAGGACTAAATTGAAAGGATGGGAACCTAAGAGGGCAAAACGATAATTTTCCTATCAAGCATGGTCAAAGCTTCCTTTGGAAGCTTTGACCCTTCATCCTTATCACATGGTCGGGTATCATCTCCAAAGCATCATCTTCCTTCTCCTTCTCCTCCCAACGCCATTTTTGTTCCTCCACCATAAAAATCAAGATTTTTTATTTTCTTTTCCTTATTTTCCTTTCTTTTCTTTCTTTTTCTTGCTTCTTCCTTCTCCTAACTCTTTGTGCACCAAAGTTACAACTTTCAACTCCATTTTTCAGCACAATCAAACCCTAGGAGAGAGAAAGAAAATCTCTTTTTCTTTTCTTCATTTTTCCAATATAATCCACTTTCATTGCTGCCTAAGCTTTATAGCTTCAGATCTGCGCTTTTAAAGCCAAAAGGTATATTTTCAACTCTTGGATTTTGGAAATTTATGGGTTTATATATATTTTCAGATTTTATTTCCTAATTTCTTCAAATTCTTTTTCTTGTAAATATTAGGTTTTTGTTGACTTTTATGCCTTCAAGCTCTTCAAGGTAAAGCAACCTTAAATTTGAATAGTCAATTTAATGGGTTTGTGAATTAGACTAGAAATTTAGGTTAAATGTTAGGTTAGAGTGTAGATTGCCCAATGTAAATTTCTTAGAATTATTAGATTCAATTTATGACACAATTGAGATTGTTATGGTTTACTAATAAATATAGGTGCTAACGGTACTTCAGGACTTATTTGGATTAGGACCTTGCTAGTGCTAGTTTTGTAAGGTGAGTGAACTTGTATTAAAATGTTTTAGGAATAAATGATTATATGCTTGATTGAACCACTTGAAATATTTTGTTGGTTTTTCTCTAAAATTTGCATGGGAACAAGCCCTTGATAAAATGTTTTTATATCGTGAAATATGAAAGTGATGAATTCATGTGTTTCTATATTATGTTAACATGTATGTTATGCATTGAATGGCATTATTTGGTGACAATTGTAACTGTGCGTGTACGGTGTGGGAGTGCACATGACAGTGATAGTGGTGTGTTGTGTGAGTGCACACACTGACGATATATACCATAACGGTGATAGTGGTGTGATATGTGAGTGCACACACTAATGATTTATACCATGACATGATAGTGGTGTGCTGTGTGAGTGCATACACTGATGATATATACCATGACGTGATAGTGGTGTGCTGTATGAATGCACACACTGATGATATATGCCATGTGCGTGATAGTGGTGTGCTATGTGAGTGCACACACTGATGATATATGCCATGTGCAAGTGTGGAAGTGCACAGGATGATTCTAGCTATGTGCGGTGTGGAAGTGCACATAAGCTACTGAGGTGGAAGTTGTATACATGTATACACATACCATCCAGATGTTAAAGGAATAAAATGTGATTGTATTGCATATTGAATGTTGAAATTTGAAAAATGCTTTCCAATTAATTTTTCATTGCAGTAAAAATGGATTTTCATTGTGACAAGAATTCTTTAACTTGATAGCCCTAGTTTTCGCTACAGCGAAAATGCATTCTCACTGTAGGGAGAAACTCTCAGATTGTTGGTTCAAAATTTTGCATAAATTCTTTCTCAGTGAGAATGCCTTTTCGCTACAACGAGATTCGCTTTGCTATGCTTGCCTTGCTTAAACTTTCTAAATGTTTTAAAAATGAGTTGAAAAATAGCATGGCATCATGTTTTGTTCATAATATACAAAATTGCATTGTTTTTAAACAGGTGCATCATGTTTTTGAAAAGCTCTTCGTATCATTTGCTTGTTCTCTTCCCATTTTCACTCATTGGGTTTATACTCATCCTTTTCAACTTCATGTTTTAGTTTTCAGATTCGAAGATAATTGGATCTTAGGTAGAGGCGCTTCCTCTTGTTCGTTTTAAGGTAGGTTTTCCAAAACACTCCATGATAGTATCCACGTCAGAGTCACTCTGCTGATAGTCAAGGTCTTTTGTTTAAGTATATGGTTAATTAAATGTAATTCATGAGATTTGTTGTAAACACTGTATGTTTGGTTTGCATGATAATGTCGCCACAAGCTAGCAAATGGTAATATTATTTTATGAATGGTATTGCTTATTGCCATGATTTATTTTCGAAAGGAAATTATTTTTGAAAACAATGAATTAAGAACCTTAGAGGTAAAAGAGGGACAGGTGGTCTAATAAATAAGTTTTCATAGAAAGGCTTGCTTGGGCCTAGTGCGCCATGCCTATTGGGTCCTTGCGTCGATCATGGCTCGAGAATTGAGTTGTGACATATTCTTTCGCATGGTGAGATATACTGATTTTTTTGCAACTCTCTTGTTTATATGATGGTTTTGTGTTTAATACCTCGAGCATGAGTTCATTTATATGTTTGTGTATAAGCATTGACATTGCTTGATTTTAAGGGAGCATGTGTGCTTATGTTAGTTTGATTTTGAGTAAAGGACATTAAATGATTTCGACGGTGGAAATCTTTTAATTGCACCGGTTTTAATATATTACTTGAAATGGTTACTTTGCATCACAATTCTTTGGTATTTATGCAAGGCACAAATGTTCCATTTGAGTTTAAATTGTTTATATATTCATATGTTCTTAATATTCAAATTTTCTATCTTTGGCTTATTTCCCATCTACGGCTTGCTCACGGAACCGATGATCACTGAGTTTGTGAGACTCACCCCCTTATTTTTCTCTTTTTACGGATAATTGATCAGCTCATATGTTGTCAAGCCCAGCTCTACAATATGTTTATTATGCCATTCTTACATAAGAATACATGTTTGCTTACTTGGGTACCTCGAAAATCGTTAAAAGACGGTAATGTACCAAATGGTACAATTAAGTTGAATTAAGCCTCGAACTAGACCAAATAGAGATTTTAAGATGAAATTGAGAATTTTAAAACCCTAGAATGACTTAAAATGGTGGTTCGGAGTTTGAGGACCGACTTGGAGTCAAATTGAAATTTTCATGACCTAGGGGTAAAATGGTCATTTTTCCACCCAAGGTTAAAATTGGAATGTTGGAAGAAGTTTTTGATCAAGATTGACTATTTAGAACATAATTTGAGTTTGAGAAGTGAAAAATTTTAATTCTGACATTTTTTCGAGCATAGGGGTAAAATAGTCATTTTGCCACCCTAGGGGCAAAATTGTAATTTTACACCACCCAACACTTGTCCAGCACATGGATTTTACCCAATATTATCATGGATAATTGAGGAAATTTAAGTGGTGGAGAGAGATTGCTTAATGGCTAAGTATGACACATGGACCAATGGAATGGTAACATGTGTCAAAATCTCATCCATTTATTATTTTCCTTATAAATTAGCACACAATCAGCCTATTTCTCTTCATATGGCCGGCCAAAGTAAGAACAAAGGAAGAAAAAGGAAGAACAAGAACCCTAGGGTGAAAATTCAAGAGAAAATTGGTGGATTTCAAGTAATCAAGCAATCTAAGGTAAAATTTCTTGATTTTGACTTGTGATCTACCTTTCCCATGCATTGTTTTGCATTTTCCATGGTTGAATCACAATATATCATGAAGGATAGTGTGCTGATCAAACCCTAGGAGAAAGGTTTTAATGCTTAATTTGGTTAGATTTCAATGTATTTTAGTGTTTTTAGTTGATTGGTGATGTGTAGCATGAAAATCAAGCAAGAAAAATTCATGTTCTCCCATCACCCATCATTGGCCGAATTCTCCATGTAGAATATTGATGATGATTTTGATTTTTTTTTCAAGTGATTTGGTTAGGAATTAATGATTTATGGTGTGAGAATCAAGTAGGAAAAATTATAGTGTTGATGCACCCAGCATGGCTGAATTATCCAAGAGCAAATGTGAAGATGATTTTGCCATATTTCAAGTTATTTAATTTGTGTTTGATGATTTGGAGTATCGGGAGAAAAATGAAATTATTTGGAGTTGAATTGGACGTATTGGCCAATTAATCGAGTGATAGATCGAATTAGGCCAATACTATTTAATTTAGGTATACAATTGAATTTGTGTAGAACACCGTGTTTAGACAATAATCCAAACAATTTGTATCCCATTTCATACATTAGTATAAAGCCTGAATTGGTTTTATAACAATTTAGCACAATGTAGTAAATGGCTTATTGTGCATTATGTCTAGGTGGTGAGCATTCTGGCAAAAGTAAAGAGATAGTACCCGAGGATCAAGAATCGAAGTACTCGAAATTCGACTCTCGAAATAGTCAGTAACCTTACTATCATCTTAATTATCTAAAGTGGTTTTTATCTGATTTTGTGATTTTATGGAAAATGAGTTTAAATAGTAAATCTTTATGTTTTATAAACAAAATGTGTTTAAATGAAATGATTTTATAAATTATCTTGAAATTGAATGATGGCTTTGAAAATAGAGTAATTGGAGACCATTTGATGTATTGTGAATTTATGGTTCTAATTGATTGGCTTATGGCAATATTGGCATGAATGGCTAAATTAGTATTTGTGTTGAAAATGTATAAACTGCTGTCTGCCTTGATAGGCTGAATAATGATAAAATTGCCATGTCATGCTGTTAAATTTTATTGAATTTGTGGGTTATTGATTAGTCGTTTCAGTGGATGGGTTCCGTGGATCAGCCTATTAGAGGGGGCCCGATAACCCTATTATATTCATACCTCAGTATGAGAGGCGCGAATGGATAACTCCTGAGGTTAGCACTTTAGAGTTCACTTCATGCTAAACCACCACGTGAGGGTGAACTCAGCCAATGCTAAGGAACAGCTATGTTTTTAAAATAAAAACATGATTTATGCATACATAACTTTTTAATAGCCTTGGCGGACTCGGTTGGGATAGCCCTCGACCAAGGTATCCCTGATAACTGAGTATGAGAATGATTTTGCCACGAGCCAGAGTTTTAAGAAATTCATAATCCATGTTGATTACTCGATTTATATGAATTGATTTTATTTGGTTGAAATGAGTTGAAAGGTGATAAATTATAGTATGATGATCTATTTTAATCTGTCTCCATTTACTCAACTTTAGATATTTTAGATGGTATTTGTTTACTCACTAGGATTATATAATCTCACCACCCTCATTTCTACCCATTTTAGGCTCAAGATAGTCGGTAGATAGCTCACTTTGTTGAGGGCTACAGTTGGTTTTGCATCCTCAAAAACTCTAGGTTTACCGCTTTTGATACTTTTAGTCGTTCGTGGGCCCACGTGCCACTATAAATCAAGCCAAACAAAACTATGACTGTCTCTGTTGCAAACAGCGACTGTTTTAGCCACATTTTGGTAACTTTACCTCCACCATTAGCCACACATAATCACCCAGCTTGGAACATTTCCAATGTGTATTGATCTCTTAATTTTCCTGCATTTTATGAAGCACTTAAGCCTCACTTTTATGGCTGAAAATGGACCAATACCATGGCTGGACAGAATCGAATTATACCATTTAAATCACACCATAATGTTATGAGATCGAATCTATATTTGCTAAATTAATTTGTGTATCTCATGAACTTGTTAATCTACAATATTTTGACATTAAAATGAGATTAATATTATGACAAATAAATTTTAAAATTTACAATTAGAATCTATCTAGAAATCAAAACAACTAGAACAAATTATAAAATTTTAAAACTTACTAATTTTTGTAGAAGAAAACCCGAACACCACATATTCCTTTTCAACAAGGTATTAACAACAATAGACATAAACATGTGTTAAAATCAAACCAAGGAAGGCTCTTATACCACTGATGGGTTTGGCTATGGATGGCATGCTCAAAACACGCAGCAAAAAGAAAATTAAAAATTTTATAACTAAACAACAAACCATGCCTCCACCCATGGATCACCTTGATGATATTTAACACATAAAAGCACAAAATAAATTATTGTTTAGAAAGTTACCTTGCCATGTAATTTCGTAATTACGATGGCACTTTTCGAAGCAATCCCACGAGCACTACAAGGAGCAAAAACCCTAGCTAATCAAGTGCTTGGCCTCCAATGGTAGTACACACGATTGCACTTGAACCTTCAACAAATGAAGGAGTTTTTAACTATACTTTGTGCTAGCAAAGAGGACAACAATTGCCTTTTTCTTCTTTTTCATAATCTTAGCCGAACCTTTCTTGAAAATTGCTTCAAAAGCAATTTTCTCTTTCACACAAAGGGAGTAGTGGCAAAGAAAGAAAACGTTTTTCTTTTTCTGACAAAAACTACGTTTTTTTTCAATTGTGAAAAAACTCTCATCATGAAAAATAGTTAAAAGTTGACTTATATAGTTAGGTTAAAATAACTTCAATTTTGCAATTAAGCCCTCAATATTATAACACATTATATTATTGGGCCTATTACTTAGTTAAACTCTTTTAATTAAGTCCTTGAAAATTAAAATCTAAATTAATTTCCTTTATATTTGCAATCAAGGCCTTATAGTTATAACTATTTATAATTATGCCAAAAACTTAATTAAACTCTTTTAATTAAGTTTATAGAAGTTAATTACCTAGCATGTGATTTAAGTCTAACTTAAATCGTCACTCTCCCAATTTAATTCAAATGCAATAATTGTGTGTGACCTATTAGGTTCCCAACATGTTGGCAATGGAATTGATTAACGACCTAATTGATTAATATAAGCTTCAATCAATTAATTTATAATCAATTCCATAGACCAAGATTGGCATCTAGCAATGCATCATGGCCACCCAATTGTTAGGAGAGTCAAAGGGTTCTTTGACAACCTTTCAGTGTATAGTCTATCAGTGTAATTCGTTCCCTCATCATATGTCAAGCCCTACTCTATTATATACTAGTCATGTCATTCATGTACTTGATAGCATATCTACATAAGTGAATGTATCGAAAAATCGTTAAAAGTCGATATTATACCTAGTGGTACAATTAAGTTGATTAAAGCCTCGAATTAGGCCAAATAAAGATTTTACGATGTATTTGAGAGTTATTGAATCTTAGTATGTCTTAATATGATGATTCGAAATTCGAGCACTGATTTGGAATTTATTTGAGAATTTTCATAACGTAGGGGCAAAATGGTCATTTTACCACTCAAGGGAAAAATTAGAATGTTGGATGATATTTTGACTAAATTTGATTAATTAGAGCATTATTTGAATTTGAGAAGTGAAAAATTTCAATTTTGATAGTTTTTCGAACATAGGGATAAAACGGTCATTTGAAGTGTCCATGAGGGCGAAATTGGAAATTTTGGAATTTTACACCACCATGACACTTGTCAAACCCTTGAATTTCACCCATTATTTTTTTAAGTGAGAGATTATATGTGGTGGTGAGAAAATGCTTAATTGTTAAGTTTTTAAACATGAACTAATTAAAAGGTGACAAGTGTCAAGCTTTAACATTATTTTAATTGCCTATATAAACTCACTTAAAGCCTTCAAATTCACACTCTTATGGCCGACCAAGCAAGGGAACAAAGAGAAAAAGAGAAGAACAAACCCTAGGAAGGAAAAATTCAAGAAAATTTGTTGGATTTCAAGGAATCAAGCAAGTAAAGGTAAGATTTTTTAATTTTAGCTTGTGATCTACCTTTCCCATGCATTCTTTTTCATTCTCCATGGCTGAAATTCAAGTTTTCAGGAGGGAACCTTTGCGGGCCAAATCTAGAGAGAGAAGTTTTGGTGATGAATTTTGCTAGATTTCATAATATCCTAGTGTTTTTTGTCATTTTGTGATGTTTGGAAGGAAAAACAAGCAAGAAAATCACATGTTCTTCAATAACCCTCTTTGGAAAAATTTATTAGGTGACATGTCGATGATGGATTTTGTTGTATTTCATGTTAATTAGCTCGTAATTGATGATTTATGGTATCAGATATCAAAATCGAAATGAATTTTGGTTATGGTGAATTAAGTCACAATTAAGCTCATTGTGGTACTTTGGTGTATTTGGAATATTTGAAGTGTAATGAAGATATTTGGAGTTGAATTAGATGTTTTTGCTAATTAAACAAGGCATAGTGTGAGTTAGGTCGAATGCCAATTCAGTCCGATCATAATTAAACCCACGTAGAACACTATCTTTAAGTGATTATTCGAACAATTCTCATTCAATGTCATGCATTCATATAGAGCTTGAAATAGTTTTATAACAGTTTGGCACAGATATATTGAATTACGTGTCATGTATTATGTATAGGTGGTGAGCCCTCTAATAAGGGTAAAGATATTGTGCCCGAGAACCAAAAATAGGAGTACTCCAAACTCCTGCTATTGTGAGTAATCAGATGTTCATCTTAATTATCTAAAGTGGTTTATACTTGTTTTAAGATTTTAAAGAATAAGTCACTTAATTTGCAAATTATTATGTTTTACATTTTAAATGTTGGTTAAATGAATGAGATTTATAAATTATTCTGAAACTAAATGTTGATTTTCGAAATAGAGTAAGTGGAGGCTATACATTCGTATTATATATATATACATGATTTGAATTGATGGCTTATGAAATTGTGGTAGCATGAATGGCTGAAATTATGGTTTTGTGAATTATATAAATTGTTTTGTCTTACATTGACAGGTTGGATAGTACTATATTAGCCATGTTATGCTGCCGAAATTTTATTGATTTGGTGGGTTATGTATTTAGCTTACTGCAGTGGGCGGGTTTTCGTGGATCAGCCTATTAGAGGGGCACGGTAAACCTCGTTATATTTTACCTTAGTATGAGAGGCGCGGAGGGTATCTTCTAAGGTAAGTTTAGAGTTCACTTCATGCCGAACCACCACGTGAGGATGAAACTCAACCAACGTCAAGGAATGGCTATATTTTAAAAGTAAAAACATGTTTTATGGGTATATGTCATTTTAACATCCTTGACGGACTCGGTTGGATGCTTAGGCCAAGGTGTCACTGCGTATGAGTTTTGGCACAAGCCAAGTTTTTAAGAGAATCATAAGCCTTGTTGATTATTTTGATGAAATGTAATTGTTTTATAGGAATTGAAATGAGTTTTGAATGTTATGAACTATATTATGATGGGATGATTTAATTGTCTCCATTTACTCAGTTTTAGATGTTATAGATGAATTTTGCTTACTCATTGGGTTTGTAAAAACTCACCCCTTCTTTTTATCCATTTCAGGCTCAGGACAGTTTGTAGACAGCTGATTTTGTCGAGGGTTGCTTTTGGATTTGCATCCTTAGAAATCGAAGGTCTACAATCTTGTATAGTTTCGGTTATTTTGGAGCCCACATGTCATTGTAGAATATTTTTGTATACCTGGTTTAGTGTGCTATTATATTTATGAATTTATTTTGCTCTTACGCTACAAAAATTGTTTATGCAGATTCTATAAATATTGTTTTATAAGAAAATGGAATATTTTATTTAGTTTGATTAGCCAAAATTTCATTTTAAATGGATGATTTAGATTACTAAAATTATTTTTAGATGAGAAATGTATATTTTTCGATTGTATGCTGTAGTTTCACCAAGTTTCAAAATTTTTGAGTAAAAATGACCAAAATACCCCTGTGTGGCAGAAATTACTTTTGTTTGTTTTTGATTTAAAAATAGTTTATATTCCCTTAAAACATGATATTTACTAACTGTTGCTCACAAGGGAGACGTAAAATTGATGTAAAAGCCTTGTGAGGTTTCAGTTGACATTTCGGGTAATGAATGTCTATCGAGACATTACGACGGTTGTCACGAGCTCGAAGGGAGTACTGGTTCGTGACATCATATATCCCAGAGACGATAAGAGCTTGGTACAGTGTCTACTTTTATGGACCTCCATATTTGTTCCTGCAATTATAGCATTAGCTTTATAGAGAGTTATGAAACCTTTTTCATAATCTCCATGTCACCTTGGCCAAGGACTTCAATAAGCTAATGTTAACCAAGAACTGATTCCTATCTTGACCACTTATTTGCCTTCACATGCTTCATACTATACCCAAAAGCATCCTGTTTTGGCGTCCTTGGTTAGGCACCCGTAGGGATGAAATCAAAGCATAGCACTCCACACATAAGACAACCTGGTGTCTCAAGTCTAGGGAGTATTTACATAACTGACACATGAGAAGTGTTGCATAGACACTAGAGTGTATTACCAAATGCACTTCTCATGGCGGGTCATGTTCAATGAACTTGCTCTTCTAAGCAAGCACCTACATTCTAGTTCCAAGTATCTCTATACTTCAATTTATGAGATCGATTGCTTGCTTCCAAAGTAAAGAACATAGAATATACCAGTCTCTAAGCATCATTGATGTCCAGTCTCAATGATTCATTGACTAGGAACATTTTGAGTTTATGCTTTAATGCATAGAAATCTCATAACTGCAACCCATTACAGTTTCCTTGCAAGGCATATTAATCTCATGGACTTCATCCAATTAGACTTATAACTCATTATAATTGATGTCTTATTGATGAAGGAAAACCTCTAATCATTCAACATCATGATACTGTTGCATGATTGGAATCAAGCCTTAACCTTGCCCAATTGGCTGCAAGGCTCATCCCAACATCATGCTCATATACAAATACACATTATAACACATAATAGTTACATATCAACGTATTCATTCACTATACTCATTTGTAATTGGTAAACACCATAATATTAGACTTACTCTCACATCATAATTATTCATCGTTTCATTGGTGGGCAATTAACCATCCACCCTTGCATTTCTTTAATGGTGGCTATCTATACATCCAACCTTACATAATCTAGGAGGTAAGCTATAATCCATCCACACTCTTTCACATTAAATGGGCTACTAACCATCCATATACAAATCATTATAAGTGGGCATACATCCATCAATATTTACATCACAAGAAGTAGGTTACTAACCATCCACATTCACATTAATTGTGAGACCTTGACCTTTATAGACTCATAGATAAAAGTATACGCGATATCCCTGATCAAGGGTAATTTCATCATTTCCTTAGTGAGCCCATAAAAGTAAGATTTTAAACAATATTATGGCCTAGGTAGGCTTAAGGTATAAATGAATGAAGAAAATATGGGTAAAATGACAAGGAAACAAAAATTTTGATGATTTTCACAATAGGGGCAAAATGGTCATTTTTCACATCGGGTTAGAATTTTTAAGTTTTCATGAACCCGAGCATTTCTAGACCATTATGGACCTTGTCTTAGTGCGAAAGAGCAAAAAGATTGCATAAAAGATTGGAGGAGAATAAGCTAATATTGTGAAGGGGCATTTTGGTAATTTAATGGGAGTGGATAAGCTTGGGCTATAAATATCTTCTCCTTCCAGTAGCTTCTTCTTCTTCTCCTCTTCCCATCTCACATTGCTTCCATTCTCCATGGAAGCTTGATGTGAAGCTTTCATAACTTTCTCTCTCTAACTCTAGTTTTCATACCTTTGTGCCCTTTTGACTATAACCCTTATATTCTTTCACTTTCTCACTTTAAAGTCCTTGAAAAATCCTACTTCCATACTTTCTCTCACTAGTTAAGTGTTTAGAGAGAGAAAGAGAAAGAAAGCCGTATAATAAGCTTGGGAATTGTTAGAAAGAATATCAAAGTTACAAAGCTATCAAGGTGAGTAGTAAATTAGAATTGACTTTTAAGTGTTGATAATGTTTAGTGATTGATTTGTGCGTTTATTGTTGAGATTGTGTATTGACTCTAATGTGATTAGGTAGTGAACATAGATAGCCATTTAAAATGGCAATTGAAAGCTAGTTAAGAGATAGCTTTTATGGTTTATAGTGTGTGAATTAACATAATGCTGATGCTAATGTGATTCTAGGTTCTAACGAAGCCCTATTACCCTAATTGGATCATTAGGGGGATTAGAGTTAGCTAAAGGCTCAACAATATACCGGTGAGTAGACTTGCATTTCAAAATTTGTTTTGGGAATATAAACTATTTGCACTATGTACTTGAATGATTTTATTCAAGTTTCTTTAAAAATGAGTGCTTTGGGAACAAGCCTTTGATAAATTGATTTTATGATGTGATATGTGGTTGTTATGGATGGTTGAACTACTACACTATGTTGATATATATACGAATAATGTTGTGTAATGATATTGACCCGGCTATGTGCGAGCAGGAGTGCACATAAGTCGTTGCTAACCTGGCTATGTGCGAGTGGGAGTGCACATAAGCCGTTGCTGACCCAGCTATGTGCAAGTGGGAGTGTGCATAAGCCGTTGCATATGAGATGATGATGATGGGAGGATGTACATGATGATTGATATATATATATATATATATATATATATATATATACATATATG
>NC_030851.1:20350553-20375362 GCF_000208745.1 Theobroma cacao | reverse complement strand
TGATATATATATATATATATATATATATATATCTATATATACATATATGGTATATGGTTGTAATGCAAAAATGTGAGCATTTGAATTGTGGAAATTTGGGAGTTTGTATGTATTACATGTTGCTTTTGTTATTTTAACAGGATGACTTTGATTAAGGGAAAAAGGAAACTTTTTTCTTGATATTCTGATTCTCGCTACAGTGAAAAACTTTCTGTTTTGTCTCACATTTTGATCAATTGTTGCCCTATTTTCCACTTTTTTGATACCATATTTGAGCATGGATTTCCAACATTAAGGAATAAATGAATTAAGCTTAATATGAGGAGGTTTGGTGAGAAACTCTCGGCCAGTCAAGAAACCCTCGATTAGTTGATAATTTAAATCAAGTGTCACTGCAGTAAAAATTCATTCTCGCTGCAGTGAGGACCCGCCGTTTATTTGACCTGATTCGCATGAATGCTATTAAAGTTTTGACTATCCAAATCCTTTCATAAAGTGATTCACTCATGTGGGGTTTTAATAAGAACAAAAACAAATTGCATTGTTTTGAAAAGAATACATCATGATTTCGTTAAACATTCCTTATGGTATGCTTGTTCCCTTTCTTGTTCACTCACTGGGTTTATACTCATCGTTTTCAACTTCACGTTTTCAGATCACGAGGTAGGCGGTAACTAGAACTAGGTGTCATCGTAGACTTGTATCCATCTTTTGGTAGGTGTCTCGACATTCAGTAGCTGTACATTCGTCCGAGTCCCTCCGCTGGAAGTCGAGTATTCTTTTGTTGTGTATAGACAAACCTAATGTAAATTATTAAGATACATGTTGTAGACAAGTATATACACTTGTTTGGTATGCCAGTATGAGGTGGAAAATGTTTAATATTATTTTGACTCTAAGTTATGAAATGTGACTTAGCAGTTTATGATGGAATGATGAATACATCAGATTAATAGGCTTGCTTGAGCTTAGTGGACTATGTCCATTGGGCCTATACTCCAGTCATGGCCCGAAATTTGGGTCGTGACATTAATACTGAGTGGGCATACATCCATCCGCCTAGACAATGACCTAGTCGTGCATTGGCTCTACTTATTCATCTTATCTAGGATTTCTTTGAATGAAAACATTTGAAAAGGCTTGTCCCCCCTTGTTCAAAAGTAATATATAGTACTCATATTTACATATCATACATACTTTTGAAACTATCTTGAAAATCATTTATTTCAAAGCTTGATTATTTCATTCATATAGATAGCATGACAATCATATAAAACCATAACTCAATATATCTTAGTTTTTATACGTAGCAAAAAATTTGAAAGCATCGCGTCTACCCACCTCGATCGAGTTGTCGAATGCATGCAATCAAATAATCAATCTTCACTCTAGCTAATTCCATGGAGCTTCAATGATCTTATAACTGTAACAACACATTTTAACCGAAACTTAAATTATGAATCTCGAATTCAAAGGTTAGATTAACATTAAAACTAACCATATCTAGCCTAATTTAACATTTATACTAGTTAATCCACTATTCAAGCATCATATATGATTTGTAGTCTCTAAACCACCATATTTTTTACCTTGTGAGTTTGTGGACTAGGAAAACCAACTTGGGTTGAAAACTATTAGAGAGAGAAACGTAAATTTATTGTGAAAAATAAAAATTCAGAAGTTTGAAACCAAGCTTAAAGGGTTTAAAAGCTAGAATCTTTACCTTAGTGTTTTCTAAAATTTGAAACCAACCATAACTAAGCTTAAATCTTTAAAAGTGAAGTTTCCAAAAGCAAAAGAGCTTAGAAAAGGTTGAAAGTTGCTCAAAATGGTTAAGGGTGGTGGGCTAAGGTTGAATAGGCTTTAGGAGACTTATTTAGGTAAGTTTTGAGTGAAAAAAAACTATTTTACCCCTTTTATTTTTTGAAAACGACGTAAAGTATCGATACTTTTGTTCCTAGGTGTCAAGTATCGATACTTGTTCAACATGTCTCAATACTTTGTTCATCCAAACTCCTTTTAAAAGTTTTCTGGATAGCAAGTGTCGATGCATGTTCTTCAAGTGTTTATACTTCTGCTCGAAAATGTAAAAATCAAGTCCAAACAAGTCCATTTTGACTATTCTCTCTAATAAATTTTAGCAAATCAATTTAGCATATAAAAATGCAATGTTTTCTAAGGTGAAATCTCAAGTAATATGTTCAAAAACAAAAAATTTTCCAAGCTTGATTAAAGATTTTCTGTTCGATCCTCTAAGCTAAAGACGCATTTCTTAGCTTATTTCTTAAAGACACATTCTCTTTGATCATTTTGCTATTGGCATTGTCAATATACTTTATATTTTTTTATTCAATGAGTTTGTCATTCCTTGACATGGATGTGAGATATTGAGTCTTTGGTTTCTATGGATTTTTTTTATCAGTTTTTACGAATCTGGGTGATACAGGAGTATATTATTAGATTATAATTATTTAGGAATTATAGGTATAATAAAATTCTTCTTTTACTTGTATTAGGACTTTAAGCTATTCATGTTCTTTTAGGACTAGAACACCTATTTTATTTAAATCTCTTGTTAATTATTCTAATTGTATTAGGCAACTAGAAGTAGAGTTTTACTAGGATATGGGCCTATAATACTATAAATAGGACCCTTAGGCTTACTTATTATTCACATTCAAGTTGAGAATTAATAAAGAATATTTTCTTAAGTAGGAGTGCTTATTTCTTTAGGCTCTTTTTAAAGAGTAAAAGGTTTTTAGTATCTTTGGCCTATCCAACCAAAGTGGAATTTTGGCTATTTTTCACCTTAGTGGGGCTTTCAACCTTGCCAAGATTGGTGATTCACCTTAATGAGGTTTCCAACCTCGCCACGATTAGTGTCTTTCACAATGCCCAAGTGTCTTTACAATGCCGCGATTTTAGTTTGGAATTAGAGCAGGAGGATCATTGTTCACTGCATAATTCAGGTTCGCTATCGATTTTTGATACTCCCTGTTCGGGTAATTTAATTTATTGCTTTATATTTATATCGTCATCTTTTTTTCTACATCACCACATCGTCATCACCATACAGTAAAATGCTGCCAAGACATCAAAATCGTCAAAAAGATGATCATGAGATTGAGATTGCAGAACTATGTCAGCAAATTCAAGAATTACAAGAGCAACTCGCAAGACTTGATGCTCAAATCAATAATAGCAGCTTTAGTGATGAAGAGAATGGCACCAACTTGTTTCATCAAAATTCATCATTTGATGAAGAAGTACCTATTTGTCGCTTGAGAATTGCTACTAACAAAGATTTGGGAATCAAAGTTGACATTCTTGAGTTTGAAGGAAGACTTCACCTTGATGACTTTCTTGACTAACTCTACATAGTGGCAAGAGTTTTCAAGCTCAAAGATATTCCTGATGAAAAACGTGTGAAGCTTGTGGCAATTAAATTGAACAAGCATGCTTCTATTTGGTGGGAAAATCTTAAACGACCATGAGAAAGATAAGGCCGCAACAAGATCAGAACATGGGATAAGATGCATCGAGAACTTAAGCGTAAGTTCCTTCTTGGGCATTATCGACAAGAAAGTTTTATCAAATTTCATAACATGAGGCAAAAAACAATGTTAGTGAAAGAATATACAATGGAGTTCGAACAACTTCACATGAAGTGTGATGTCCATGAACCTGAAGAACAAATTGTAGCTTGTTATCTTGGGGGTCTCAATGTTGAAATTGCTGATGTTGTTCAACTACAACCATATTGGAACTTAAATGATGTTATCAGATTAGAATTAAAGGTTGAGAAACAACAATTACGGAAAAGCTAAATGAGTTCATCTAGATAGAAAGATTCCACCTCAAACCGTGGAAGACATAGTCCAACAACCATTCCACCTCCAAAGGTAAACTCTTCCAAAACTCAAAACAATAAAGAGACTACTTCTACTTGTGCTTCTAATGTCAACAAAAAATGTTTCAATATGCCCAAGATTTAGCCATATTGGTTATGATTGTCCAAATCGAAGAATTATCTCTTTAGTTGAAAAAGAAGTTATGGAAAAACCTAGCCTACAAGAAGTAGATGATGAGCTAGAAATAGTCAACAACGAAGAGATAGAAGAAGTTTCTGCTGACCATGGAGAAGCTTTTGTTGGTCGTCGTAACCTCAACACTACTATGATGATTGAAGATGAAAGTTGGCTTTGTCACAACATATTTTATACAAGGTGCACATCCCAAGGGAAGGTTTGTAATGTCATTATTGATAGTGGAAGTTGTGAGAATTTTTGTTACCAACTACATGGTGCAAAAGTTGAAACTTCCAACTAAAGTACATCCTCTTCCTTACAAGCTACAATGGCTGAGAAAAGGAAATGAAGTTAAGGTAACAAAGCGTTGTTGTGTTCAATTCTCTATTGGAAATAAGTATGAAGATGAAGTCTAGTGTGATGTTATCCCGATGGATGCATGCTACCTGTTGTTGGGACGCCAATGGCTATATGATTGTTGAGCTCACCATGATGGATACAAGAATACTTATTCCTTCATCAAGGATGGAGCAAAAAATATGTTGACTCCATTAAAGCTAAAGGACCGACCAAAGAGACAAGAGAAATGTCACAGCCTAAATTTTTGGGCCATGATTGGCGCAAAGACCTAATAGGCATAGCCCACTAGGCCCTAGCAAGCCTTCCTGTATGAACCTGTACATTAGTCCATGTATCATCCATACTCCCTTTTTAAGATCTATAAATCATAATGTTCAAATAATAACTTCATTGAAATTAATTCATAAAATCCAAGTATATACTCATAATGGTATTCATTAATCGGAATATACATAAATAGTTTGCCAAATGATTCTTAGCAAGATACATCTAGTTTACATGTACACATTCAAAGCCGAACAAAAACCCTAGGTGGAAAAATTCAAGGGAAAAGTGTGAAAATTCAAGGAAACAAGTGACAAAAGGTAAGATTTTTCAATTCTAGCTTGTGATCTACCTTTCCCATACATTCTTTTGCATTTTCCATGGTTGAATCACATGATTTCATGATGGGTATCTTGATGGATGAACACTTAAAGAGAGGTTTTGATTCTTGGTTTGGTTAGATTTTAATGTATTTTAGTGTTTTTAGTTGATTGGTGATGTGTAGCATGAAAATCAAGCAAGAAAAATTCATGTTCTTCCATCACCCATCATTGGCCGAATTCTCCATGTGGAATATCAATGATGATTTTGATTTATTTTTAAGTGATTTGGTTAAGAATTAGTGATTTATGGTGTAAGAATCAAGTAGGAAAAATTATAGTGTTGATGCACCCACCATGGCCGAATTTTCCAAGAGAAAATGTGAGGATGATTTTGCCATATTTCAAGTTATTTAACTTCTGTTTGATGGTTTGGAGAATTGGAAGAAAAATGGAGTTAATTGGAGTTGAATTGGACGTATTGGCCAATTAATCAGGTGATAGATCGAATTAGGTTAATACCGTTTTATTTAGGTACATAATTGATTTATATTGAACACTGTATTTAGAAAATTTCATGCATCAGTATAGAGCTTGAATTGGTTTTATAACAATTTAGCACAAATGTAGTAAATGGCTTATTGTGCATTATGTCTAGGTGGTGAGCATTCTGGCAAAAGTAAAGAGATAGTACCCAAGGATCAAGAATCAGAGTACTCGAAATTCGACTCTTGAAAAAGTGAGTAACCTTACTATCGTCTTAATTATCTAAGTGGTTTTTATCCGATTTTGTGATTTTATGAAAAATGAGTTTAAATGGTAAATCTTTAGGTTTCATAAACAAAATGTGTTTAAATGAAATGATTTTATAAAATTGTTTTGAAGTTGAATGATGGTTTTGAAAATGGAGTAATTAGAGACTAATTATTGTGTTATAAATCATGGTTTGAATTGAATGGCTTATAATAATATTTGCATGAATGGCTGAATTAGTATTTGTATTGAAAATGTATGAACTGTTAATTTGCCTTGAGAGGCTATAAAATAAAATAATTGCCATGTCATGCTATTACAAATTTTATTGTATGGTGGGTTATAAATTAGTCGACTGCAGTGGACGGGTTCCGTGGACCAGCCTATTAGAGGGGCACGATAACCCTATTATATTCATACCTCAGTATGAGAGGCGCGGATGGATAACTCCTGAGGTTAACACTTTAGAGTTCACTTCACGCCAAACCACCACGTGAGGGTGAACTCAGCCAACGCCAAGGAACGACTATGTTTTCAAAATAAAAATATGATTTATGCGTACGTAACTTTTTAACAGCCTTGGCAGATTCGGTTGGGATAGCCCTCGATCAAGGTATCCCTGATAACTGAGTATAAGAGTGATTTTGGCACGAGCCAAAGTTTTAAGAAATTCATAAGCCATGTTGATTACTCGATTTATATGAATTGATTTTGTTTGATTAAAACAAGTTGAAAGGTGATGAATTACAGTATGTTAAACTATTTTATCTGTCTCCATTTACTCGGCTTTAGATATTTTAGATGGTATTTGTTTACTCACTGGGATTATATAATGTCACCACCCTCTTTTCCACCCATTTCAGGCTCAGAATAGGCTATAGATAGCTGATTTCATCGAGGCTACCATTGCATTTGCATCCTCCAAACTGTAGGTTCACAGTCTTCCTTACTTTTGGTTATTCGGGGGCCCGCAAGTTATTGTAAATTAAATTGAATACTTTGGCTTACTATATTACAGTATGTATGAATTTATTTTGCTTTCACGCTGCAAAAAAAATTATTTACGTATAACTCTAAAAATATTATTTTATAAGAAAATAGAATATTTTATTGAATATTTCTTTTATTTTGTTTATTATATCCAAATAATCATAATTTCATTTTAAATGAAGGTTATAGACGTTTAAACTTATTTTTGATTATGAATTATGTGTTTTATAATCGCATACTACATTTTTAGCTAGTTTTGAAATTTTTGAGGAAAAATGACCACAATGCCCCTGTGAGAAAAAAATTATTTTTCTATTGTTTTGATTTGGAAATAGTTTATAATCTCTCAAAACATGATTTTAGTAACTAATACTCATAGGGGAAGCAAGAAAAACTGATGTTAAGCCTTGTGAAGTTTCGATTGACATTCTGGGTAATGAATGTCTATCGAGACGTCGCGGCGGTTATCACGAGCTCGATGGGAGTTCCAGGTCGTGACAACTCTTGTTGGATCAAAACAATATCATTCTTCATCTTATGATGGGAATTCAAATATGCTATTAATTCTGGTCACACCTCAATCAAATCATCCTTAAATCATCAATTATGCATGTTTACTTAACCACCTACAATTCCTTTATCTTGATCTTTTATCAAACCTTTCAACATTCAAGCATTTATTTCCCCCATTGACTATAGGTCTAAATGGTCAACCCACCTTTATTCCATTTTACATACTTCCATTCAAGTTCCATTTAAACATTTCACGATACATAAGGATCAAACACTCTTTATTCATTTCATATATATTCAATATCATGGATAATTCAAATCTGGTAACCATTAGTAACCATATTTCCAAAAACAAAACTCCAGTACTTTCATGATCGAGCGCTCACTAGATAAATCTTAACTTATACCACGAGGCATTTCAATAGATCATGACATTCACATACATCCTTATGATCTTAACTAATCTCTTTAATCAATAACTCAACCTCTCAAGGTTAAAGTTGCTCAAAATTTTCCTTTAAAGTTCTTTTCCAAGTCTTATCTTGATTACTAACCGTTTCTATATTTCCAATGTCATAGCTAGTTTGTTTGTCATCAATCACATACAACATATTTAACTTGAAATTCCTCAAATTTATTCCAATTGCTAGATCTCATGGCCTCATTAGTTTTTCAATCTGAAGATGAATTAAACATTTATCTTTCCTTAAGTGTACTTTAAAATCAAGGAATCATTTACTAAGACCTTTCCAAAATTAACTTCTTTAGCCCTTTTTACCTTAGGAAATTAAATCCATAATCCTCCATTTTGAATCATGGGCTTTATGTCAATCAAGGCAGATTTTACACTTTTAATTACATGAATTCAGCACACCTCCACACATAAGCTATAAACTTATCCCAAAATCTTCATATATCAAAACTATATATCGGAGCTATACCAAAACTGATACATCATTTTCCATTGCCCCTTAGGATATTAAATTCATGTCATACTTTTCTATTTATGTACTTCATAATAACCTAACAATTTCTAGCTCACCATTAAGCTAGTTCATATGCCAAGCCTCTCAGGCTATATCAAAACACCAAGTTTGATCACAATATAATAGAATTTGACGAGCTTATACCAAAAGCATAAACACTTATATTTAAGCTAACAGCATTATAATCAACTTATTCACTGCCAAAATCATCAATAGATTATCTTAGTCATTATCTAGTGCTATAACCACTGATAGGATATCATCATCGAATCAAATTATAACCAACTCTGTATGAGTTTTTTTTGTACCAATATGCATCATATATATCCATACATATATATTTCCAAAAATTTTTTAACTTCAAGTAGTCTTAGGCATAACCAGTTCAACAAGCAACTTGTAATACTGAAATAACCATCAAATCAAGTTTGGAATCATCTCTTCTCACATTTAATCAAATCATGCTCGCCATCATGTGATGATTACACAAAGCCAATTTTGATGTTTTATTTGTCATGCAAAAACCAACCGTTAATTGGCACATCCTTGGACACCATGTGTCTTAAAGATCGATTTTCTTAGCCCCAAATTCATATTGTAGTATTCCAACTCCAAGTCATGTCTCATTACAAAATCTTTGCCCGTATATGAGTACTTGAATTCTCAAATCATCATCTCGTTTCTAAGTAGCTCTCTACAATTCCCATGGCGTATTTTTATTCCTTCACCAATAGTAGTATCATTTATTCAAACCTATCACCCTCGTTCTCTAGACATTTGAAACACAATTCAACCTTTGCCTACCTTCATCAGACACTTTACCTTGATAATTACTCAAAATAAATTAGAATTTGTGGTGAAAGCATATTTCACAATTTATGCCTTGCGTCTACAAGTATATCAAGACCATAACCTCATCAGGTCTACCTAATGGCAAGATAATCATTGCCTTCAACCAACATTTCCAAACATTCTTATATTTGCAACATATTTTTATACTCATGTGACATATCAGTCAAGAGTCCCAACTTGACTATATAGCCATTTGCTCTTTGAGCTTTAAGGTTTTCTCATTGTGAGAAATCTTTTGAATTTATCTCACAAGAATGTTCACAGAGTGGTTGTAACTCCATAACTTACGGTTCAATGCCTAAAGCAATGAACCCTATCTCATTGTTAGAGTTCTATCCTTATCTATCAATCATAGCTCCCCTATACATTTACCTTTACATTGTTGGGTTACTCACAAGCCACTCACGGCCATCCAAATTCGACCTCTTTTAGCAAGTTAAGCTAGTATATTCCCTTATGCCTTTCCATACACTTCCAAAACACTTAAACACTTCCTTTAATAGGGTTCTATTGAGAACTTAAACAACCAAAGGCTTATCTTTAAAGACACTCATAACTTTAAGAGTTCAATATATGCTCGATAACACTTTAGCTCATTGATCCCATTGGATGTTATTTTGAGATCTTCCAAGGTGTCCGTGTTCTTAATTCGGACCATACCATCTAACTTAGTATATTTGCATTGGTTATCCTTAAACTTCTTATACTCGTTATAACAATATTCATATTTCTCCCATCATTTGTCTCGTTTTTTTTTTTCACATACCCTTATATAAGGCAGTAAAGAAACTCATCAATTCATTTATGTAAATACTTTCCAAACCTTAAACTCAAATTAACAAAACTTAACATCAAGTTCAATGACCATAACTTCGCTTACAAATTCGTCCCCATGCTACTCACATCTTGTTCTTATTCTTGCTTCCTAAACATAAGGTGTTCCTAGCTCTATGGCACTGGGCAGTCAGTATTGCGGCGCTGCAGCCGTTGGGAATTCACTTTATCAAAACAATTCTCCTATCCTTAAGGCTACTACTTTAATCATTCTCAACCATATAGTTTTCCTCTGAGTCTATACCATAATTAGCAAAACTAACTTTCTATGACAAATACGTAATTGAAACATTAATTTCAACATATCTACTTCACTTTTGGTGGTATGTCAAAATCATCATTTGGACACATTCCGTTACTAACTTTCATATACCTTTACCATAACATTTAGTACAAATTTGATTTAGGAATGATCTTCATATTTACTCTTAGATACACATATATCAAATTGTACATCTCCTAGTGTTGAAAGCATGACTTTACTCATCAATCCTTAACTAATTACATCTATAGGATAGACAATCCACTTAATTTTTACACCTTGCCTTTGTAGTCATATAAATCAAAACTTCCTAAACTTAGGACGCAAAAGCCCCCTTTTTGAGCTTATCCAACAATCCACATTTCCTAAGTCCCTTACCTTTGGGGAAGTCACATTTAAGGCTAATCATTTTCATTATAGTTTACATAATCCAAATAGACTCCTAAATTGATCTTTAAAGCAATTTGTGTATCAAGCTTAAATATAAGACTCCATATGGCATTTAGACTAAAATCAACATTTCTAAGTCATTTAACTTCAAGCTACTAAATCCACAGCTAACCCTTTAATCCTTTGACTTCACGCTAAGCATAGCAAAATTCACCTTCATCCTTAGAGCAGAGTTGTTTACTAGCCTTTTACTTCATGACCACATATCAATAACAACAATCACTGATTTTCACCCTCGAGTTAATTCATGTACTTATAACCATACACCATAATAGTTCAAATCAAACCTTGGAATCTTGCAATTACTTAATTGAAATAAAAACTAACTCCATTTAAACTGCTATGCACATATTCAATACATATTAGCAGATTAAATATTTCAGAAGCCCAACACCATTAATGTATGGGCATAATAAGCTCAATTAATGTAATGCACTTACCTCTGTGCACATAAGTATTGGTTTGCAGCTCCCTCAATACTAAAAGTTATAAACTTCAAGTGAATTACAACCATCACTATTCGTTTCGATCAAGTATGCCCCTTATTACCTTTATCTCACATGCTCCTTTATATTGGCCTCAAATACAATCCACAATCATCCAATTTTCTTCTCATTGACAATCATGGGCTCAAGTTATAACTCCACCAAATGAATGAGTTATTGTGGACCTATTAGTCCAGTTACATTTTCCTCCATCCATAATTAGAGGGATATACCATCACACTAACCTTTTTATTAGGAACGTTTACTTAAAAGCTTCCAACAACAGCTCGTGTCTCAGGTGATATCCCAAACTCGAATGATGACACCACTTATGATCTTTATATGAGGTTAGCAAAAGGGTAGGTTACTAAGAATAGGAGTTTATATAGCCTCCTGCCTATGACTTATGTTGCAGTCACAAGCCATAAATACGACTCTACATTAACTCCGACAACTCCACCAACTGACACGAGAATCCCTAAGACTAGACTAAACTAGGGCTCTCATACCAACTTTGTCACAGCCCAAATTTTCGGGCCATGACTGGCGCAAGGACTCAATAGGCATAGCCCACTAGGCCTTAGCCAGCCTTCCTGTATGGACCTGTACATTAGTCCATGTATCATCCATACTTCCTTTTTAAGATCTATAAATCATAATATTCAAATAATAACTTCATTGAAATCAATTCATAAAATCCAAGTATATACTCAAAATTGTATTCATTAATCGGAATATACATAAATAGTTTGCCAAACGATTCTTAGCAAGATACATCCAGTTTACATGTACACATTCAAAGACTCTGACCGTCAACGGAGTGACTCTGGGCGTGAGTGCTAACACTTAGTATCACGACAAACCTACTAAGCAATGAATAGAGAGGAGCACCTCATTCTAGGATCTAGTCACCTTTAACTCAGAGTACCTAAAACATGAAGTTTAAAAACGTGAATATAAACTCAGTGAGTGAACATAGGAAGGGAACAAGCAATGACAAAGAATGGTTTAGAAAACATGATGCACTTATTTAAAAACAATACCATTTAGTTCAAGTTCTTATTAAAATCCCTTCATTAAACCCTTGGTTGTAAAATCATTTAATGATGAAGGAATTGCATTCGACATGAAATTGGAAAGAAGGGAAATTTTCAACAATTATCCAAGTAAGGCAATATAAACAGAATGTTTCTTGTTGCAATAAAATCAATTTTCAAATAACGGCAAATTTTCAAGATTCATCATGTGCATCTCACCCAACTCATGTGCATCCCACCACATCGTGCACATACCCGGACATCCCATCTCACCCTGCTCATGTGCATCCCACCACATCGTGAATATAGCTGGACATCCCATCTCACCCAGCTCATGTGCAGCCCACTACATTATGCACATAGCCGGACAGTATCACCATCCATCTCCCTCACCACCGTCATCACCGGTAAGTGCACACTCACCCCGCACATGCACGGTTGCATTTGTCACACAATGGTACCATTTATGACATAGTATATATATATATATCAACATTATACAAAAACATATGGATTCATCCTTTTCCACATTTCACATTTCACAACATCAAACATTTTATCTAGGGCTTGTTCCTAGGAAATTTTAAAGAAAAAATCGATAAAATTCCCAAATGATTCATTGAAACAAGTAAAGATTTCCCCAAAACATTTTGAAATGCAAGTTCACTCACCGATATCTGTTGAACCTTTAATCGACTCTAACCTCCCTAATGGTCCAAATGGGGTTGAGGGGCCTTGTTGGAACCTATGACGCACAAAAACATCATAGCCAATCCAATTTACATTAATATCACTCCAAAAGCTGTTTCCTAAATCAAGCTTCAATAGCCCTTCCTATCTATCTTTCGATTGCCATTTGATTGGCTATTTCATTTCTCTACTTTAGTAACACTAGAAATGGCTATTTCGTTTCTCTACTTTAGTAACACTAGAAATAGATAAACAATTTTAGTAAATAACACAACTCATAATTCTAATTACTAGCCATCATCAACAACTTAAAACCAATCCTAATTCATCACTCACTTGGGTGATTGTAATGAAATTTCTTCCTAAGAGTCCTCAAGCTAACATGAAACCTCTCTTTCTCTCTCTACAAAAATCAACTGGTGAGAGAAAGTATTGAAGAAAGACTTTTAAGAGTTTGTTTAAGGTGAAGGAGTAAAAGAGTATGAAAAACCCTACAACAGGGTGTGTAAAGCATGAAAATTAAGGTTAGTTTGAAAGAGTGATGGAAGCTTGAGAGAAGCTTCCATGGAAGAGGAGAGAAACGTGAGATGGGAGAAAAAAGAAGAAGAAGCTACTGGAAAATGGGAAGAAGCTGCTGGAAACTAGATATTTATAGGTAAAGCTTATGTAATTTTTCATACAATTTACAATAATGCCCTTAACAAGGCCACTTGTCTTCTTTCTTTTCTTGTGTAATCTTTTTACTCTTTTAACACTGGGAAAAGGTCCAAAATCCTCTAAAAGAGGTCCCTTAAATAGCCACCAAAAGTCCTAGCTTCAAAAATCCCATAAACTTGTTATTTGTGGAAATTACAGTGAAGGTCGTGGCTCTCAATTTCCAACATCGCGACTCTCAAAGGTTCTGCCGAATTCTATTCCTCTAGCACAATACTTTCACTTCAACAAAGCTTTTGGCCACCTTGCTGCTAGAACTGGGTAAAATAGTAAACATAAAATTGTAGCCTTGCCTTTTATCTTTCTAATGGTCAAAAAACCATGTCGTTTGGACTTATGTAGTGGGAGATATACTTGAAAAACCAAAACATATGCCAATAGAGCAACAGTCCATTGTGCACCTTTCTTCACCAATTGAAATTATTTTTGATCCTACTCCTATAAAAACATAAAATAAATGTAAATAACATAAAACTAGCATTGTTAGCCACCATATCAAGGTACTCGGTACTACAAGAAAGATAAAGCACTCATCACTGTGTCTAGCTTAAACAAAGCTTATCGTAAGTCAAGCCTCTTATACCTCTTATTAGTTTGTGAGGAGAATGAAGTATCATCACCTTTATCTAAAATGTCAAACACATAATTGAGGAGTTTTGTGATGTTGTACCTAATGAGATACCCCATGGACTGCCACCTATGCGAGATATTTAGCATGCCTTTGATTTCATCATTGGTTCTGTAATTCCAAACAAGCCTACTTATCACATGAGTCCATAAGAGGATAAAGAGTTACAACAACAAGTCAAACAGCTTTTGGAGAAAGGCCTGGTAAGAGAAAGTATTAGCCTTTGTGCTACTCATGCTTTATTAGTTCTAAAAAAATATAGAACATGGCATATGTGCAATAATAGTCATGCCATGAACAAAATCACCATCAAGTATCGTTTTCACATTCCTAGACTTGATGATTTGTTGGATCAATTGCATGGTGCTATTATCTTCTCCACGATCAATCTGCATAGTGGTTATCACCAAATTCGAATGCAACCTAAAGATGAATGGCAAACTGCATTTAAAACTAGTGATGGGCTATATGAATGGACAGTTATGCCAATTGGCCTTTCTAATGCACCCAACATATTTATGTGCCTAATGAACCAGGTATTCCGCCCTTTTATTAAAAAGTTTGTTGTGGTTTATTTTGATGATATTTTGGTGTATAGTAAAAGTCAGAAAGAGCATCTAGAACATTTACGTTAGATATTTGAAGTACTTCGAGAGCAAAAGCTTTTTGCTAACTTAAAAAAGTGTGAATTTATGAGAAACAAAGTTATCTTCCTGGGATATGTTGTTTCAAACCAAGGAATTAAAGTGGACCAAAGCAAAGTTGATGCTATTGTCAATTGGCCAATTTCGAAGTCACTTCATGATGTTCGAAGCTTTCATGGATTGACCTTATTTTATCGGCGTTTCATCAAAAACTTTAGTTCTGTTGTTGCTTCGCTTACTAAATGCCTCAAGCAAGATAGTTTTATATGGAATATCAAGGCACAACATAGCTTCGAGGAATTGAAAGAAAGGATTACTAAATCTCTCGTGCTTGCACTTCCAAACTTTGATTTGGTGTTTAAAGTTGATTATGATGGCTCTAATGTTGGTATTAGTGCTGTTATTTCTTAAGAAGGAAGACCAATTACCTTTTTTAGTGAGAAACTCAATGGTGCAAGATTGAAATACTTAAAGTATGATAAGGAGTTTTATGCTATTATTCGAGCCCTAGATCATTGGAACCATTATTTGTTACCAAAAGAATTCATCTAGTATTTTGACCATGAAGCCCTTAAACATTTTAACTCCCAACACAAGCTTAATTTGTGACATACAGCTAGGAGTGGGTTTCTTCAAGCTTTTCCAATTCTCCTCTAGCACAAATCAGGTGTGCAAAACAAAGTAGCCGATGCTTTAAGTCGTTGCCTTACTCACCTCTCTACCTTACAATTGAAGGTTGTTGGCTTCGAAGTTGTGAAAGAATTGTATGAGAAAGATCCTAAATTTGGTGAGATATGGAAATCCAGTTCCTAATATCCTTATCGAAAATTTCATTAATAAGAAGGGTATCTTTTCAAAAGTAACCAACTATGCTATCACGACACAAATTTCGAGCCATGACCGGCTCAAGGGTCCAATGGACGTAATCCACTAAACCCAAGCAAGCCTATTATTTATCTTAGTTATAGTTCCATCTAATATCACTAAGTCATATTTCATAACTTTGAATCAAAATAGTGATATACATTACCAACTTGTATTGGCATTACTCCTTAAAAATTTACATACAATGTCTACAACATGTATTATAATAATTTACATTAAGTTCGTCTATACAAAACAAAATAACACTCGACTTCCAGCGGAGTGACTCGGATGAATATAAAGCTACCGAATGCCGAGACACCTACCAAAAGATGGACACAGGTCTACAAGGACACCTCGTCCTAGTTACCGGCTACCTTGTGATTTGAAAACATGAATTTGAAAATGGTGAGGATAAACCCAGTGAGTGAACAAGGAAGGGAACAAACAACAACAAGGGAGAATTTAAAATCATGATGCATTTGTTTCAAAACAATGCAATTTAGTTCCATTCATATTAAAAACCCCTCATTTTAAACTTAACTCATTTTGTCCTAAATGTTGGAAGTCCATGCTCAGATATGGTAGTAAAGAAGTGAAAAATAGGGCAGCAATTGGACAAGATAGGAGACAAAATAGAAAGTTTTTGATGCAGCGAGAATGAATTTCGCTGCAGCGAAATTGTTACCCAGAAACAAAAAGTTTTTCGTTGCAGCAAGAACCAGTTCTGGTGAAAGATCCTCAAACCTGAGAGTTTCTCGTTGCAGCGAGCATGACTTTCGTTGCAGCAAAAACAGAGCAACAAGAGAAACATTTTCCCCCACTCAACAAAAAGCCATTCTGCTAAACTAACAAAATCAACATAAAACTCATGAAAATTCTCAAAGTACAATGTGTCAAATTTCACATATATGTCAACCATATATCACATTCATGAGCTTTCATTTCATATATCTAGATATGCATAATTACATAGACAAACATTAATATCATCATAATCACTCCCGGCTCATGTACATCCCCCCACATCGTGCACATAGCCGGCACCATCATATGCATCCCCCCACATTGTGCACAATCAGTGCTATCGTGTACATCCCCCCAAATCGTGCACACGGGCACTATCATCATCTATCTCTCACACCACCACCATCATCGGCATGTGCATTCTCCACCTCGTGCACACACACGGTTACAATCATTATATACAATATCATTCATCATGCACAACACACACATATATATATATATATATATCACCATAATACAATAGTGCATGAATCCATAGCAATCACATATTACAACTTAAAACCATTTTTTAAAAGCTTGTTCCCAAAGCACTTGTTTTCATGAAAAACTTGATAATTCATTCAAATGGGTGGCAATTACATTATATTTTCCAAAACAAGTTTTGAAGGCAGTCCACTCACAGGTGTCGAAAATCCGAATTTCGGGTGCACTCGGACTAATAGTCCTTAAGCGCAATTCCTTTGCCTTTTCCAGACGTCTCACTACCTTAACAAATAACAAAGTCGAGGAATTTACTATATTGTCCCTAAATTAATATAAACTAATTTAAATTACTAATGCTTGATAAGTAAATGCAAAAATACATCCGATTACCGCTTAATCGCGGTATCGATTAAATTCAACCGATCACCCGATTAATTAGCGATTGTGTCCAAATCACCTCCAAATTAATTCATTTCTCATCTAATACCTTAATTTACCACATACCATTTAAATAAAGCCAAATTCAGCATTAGAACCCGCACAGTTCCTTATAGAAAAATTCAGTCATTTGGTGCACTAGCATCGAATTTTTTTTCTACATAACCGTTTCACCTTAATTCATCATTTTCCAAGCCATTTTCCTTGAAATAAAAACAATCCCCCATTGATATTCAGCCCTCATGGTTCGACCAACAAGGAACCCTAGAGAAATTGAATATTTCTTTTGTGTTTTTGTTCATAACCATGCTTAACTATCCCTAAACACTAACATAGTCTAAAATCAAATTATTCCAACAACAATTCCTCTTCCATACCCATTTTTCAGAATTGAATTCATCATGATAACTCAATATTCAACCATGGAAATCAAGAACAAAAGCATGGGTAAGCTAGGTATCAAGGAGAATTAAAGAAATTCTAACTTACCTAGCTTGTTTCCTTGATTTCTTCACTTTTTCTTTGAATTTCCACCTAGGTTTTCTTGTTTTTCCCTTTGTTCTTCCTTTGTTCTTGTTGCTAGTTGCCTAGGCCGAATATGGTGAGAGAGTTGGGGATTTAATGGGCTGATTTCTATAAAAAATAATAAAATAATCAAGCATGCCACGTGTCACATGCTTATTGGCCCAATTTTTTTTAACTTTTTGACTTTTTCTTCTTAATTTTCAACCACAAATATTCTGGTATTTATCCAATCCTACCACAATTAAAATCTCTTGGTCTTGACAAGTGTTGGGGTAAAAAATTTACCGATTTGCCCCCGAGGCAAAAAAATTACGATTTTGCCATTATACTTCGAAATGTACCGGAATCACATTATTTTTACTTTTCAACCTCAAATAACACCAATATTGATCAATATTAACCAAATGGGGCAAAAAATCATTTTATAAAAATTCCTGTTTAGTCCTCTAGTGGCAAAATTATCATTTTGCCCTTGTGCTCCAAAAATATCGAGAATCATAATTTTTTCACTACTAAACATCATTTTATACTCCAATAATTATAATTATATTTTATATAATTATTTTTGGTCAAATGTGATCAAATCTTGGCTAAAAATCTCCATTTTATCATCAAATCGTAAAATGACCGTTTTGTCCCTAATCGGTCAATTTTCCTGATGGACTCCAAACTGTACCTTGAACTCCGAATCACTATTCTAAGCCGTTCTATGGGTTTTAGAATTTTCAAATTCCTCTTAGAATTTCTATTTGAACTAGTTCAAGGCTCGATTTAACTTAGTTGTATCACTCGGTACAATACTGTTTTTTAATCGAGCGTGACAGGGTCTCACATTCTCCCCCACTAATAAAAATTCGGTCCCCGAATTTAAATTCAATGTAGAGTGACTTAACTTTACATATCGAAGAGGTGTGGATGCTTTGTCCGCATCTCATCCTTAGCTTCCCACGTTACCTCCTCGCTAGTGTGATTCCGCCATAACACTTTCACTGAGGCTACATCCTTTGAACGGAGCTTTTTAACTTGCCTATCAAGGATAGCTACCAGTTGTTCCTCATAGGTTAGATCATCTTGCAACTGAATGGTTTCATACCGTATTACATGTGATGGATCCGAGTTGTACTTCCTAAGCATGGACACATGAAACACGGGATGAATATTCGAAAGGTCTGGTGGTAATGCCAAACGATAAGCCACCGCTCCAACCCTTTCTAAGATCTTGAATGGCCCTATATACCGAGGACTTAACTTCCCTTTCTTGCCAAACCTCATTACCTCTTTAGTTGGCAAAACTTTCAAAAATACATGATCTCCTACTTGGAACTCCGAGTCTCTCCGTCGGTTATCAGCATATGATTTCTGTCTACTTTGTGCTGTTAACATCCTCTGATGGATCATGCGTATTTTCTCAGTTGCATCCTGCACTAATTCAGGCCCCAAAGTTTCCTTTCTCCCACCTCTAGCCATCCAATGGGTGACCTACATCTCCGTCCATATAATGCCTTAAATGGTGCCATTTGGATGCTAGTTTGGAAACTATTGTTGTAGGCAAACTCCACTAAGGGTAGATATTGATCCCACCTGACACCAAGGTCTATCACACAAGCTCTCAACATATCTTCCAATGTCTGTATGGTCCGTTCAGACTGTCCATCAGTCTGATGGTGGAAAGCTGTACTGAAATCCAACTTAGTGCCCAATGCTTCCTGCAAATTTCTCCAAAACCTACTAGTAAACTGAGCTCCTCTGTCAGATACTATAGAAATGGGAATACCATGCAGTCGTACTATCTCATCCACATAAACTCGAGTGTATTGGGCAGCCCGTAAGTAGTCTTAACCGAAAGAAAATGAGCTGACTTTGTTAACCGGTCTACTACTATCCAAATTGAATTATATCCCCCACTGGTTTGAGGCAAACCCATTAAAAAGTCCATAGCAATATGTTCCCACTTCCACTCGGGTACTGGTAATGGCTGTAGTAGCCCTGCTGGCTTTTGATGCTCAGCCTTAACCTGCTGACAAACCAGGCACTTGGAGACAAACTCAGCCACATCTCTCTTAAGTTCTTCCCACTAATACACCTCTTTCAAATCTTGATACATCTTTTTAGCCCCTGGATGTACCACATAAGCTGCCATGAGAGCTTCCTCTAATATTTCTCTCCTCAACCCGTCACCATCAGGCACATAAAGTCTAGTTCCATACCTCAACACTCCATTTGTGCCTTTGGTAAACATTTTTCCTTTCCTTCCCTAAGGATCCTCTAAGGCCTTAGCCACAAACTCATCTTTACTTTGTGCTTCTTTGATTCGGTCCATTAAGATAAGCCTTACTCTAAAATGTGCTAGCAATGCATCTGTCTCCGTAACTTCCAAATGCACACCTATGTCTCCCAAGCTATGGATCTCTCTAACCAATGATCTCCTATCAGTAGAAATATGTGCCAAGCTTCCCATTGATTTTCGACTCAAGGCATCAGCCACTACATTGGCCTTACCGGGATGGTAGAAAATAGTACAATCATAATCCTTTAGCAACTCCATCCATCTACGTTGCCGCAAGTTAAGATCCCTCTGCTGAAATATATACTTCAGACTTTTGTGGTTCGTGTATATGTCGCAAGTCTCACCATACAAATAATGTCTCCAAATTTTCAAGGCAAACACGATTGCTGCCATTTCCAAATCATGTATGAGGTAATTCTGCTCATGCCTTTTAAGTTGCTTAGATGCATACGCAATCACCTTCCCATGTTGCATTAATACACATCCTAAACCAACCCCCGATGCATCACAAAACACCGTATAACCCCCCGTGCCTTGCGGTAGGCTTAACATTGGAGTTGTGGTGAGATATGCCTTAAGCTTCTCAAAGCTATTCTCACAAGCATCAGACCACTCAAATTTTGTATCCTTACGTGTCAGCTTAGTCAGAGGGGCGACTATTTTGGAGAAGTCCTTCACAAAGCAACGATAATAGCCAACCAAACCCACAAAGCTTCTAATCTCCGTAACTTATGTTGGCCTTGGCCATTTTTCCATTGCTTCAATTTTCTTTGAATCAACTCGCATCCCATCCTTAGATACCACATGCCCTAAGAATGCAACACTTTCGAGCCAAAACTCATACTTGGAGAACTTGGCATACAATTGATGTTCTCTCAAAATTTGGAGCACTATCTTAAGATGCTGCTCATGCTCCTCTCGACTCTTCGAATATATCAAGATGTCATCAATAAACACCACCACGAACTTATCCAAATAAGGCTTGAATACTCGGTTCATCAAATCCATAAAGGCTGCAGGAGCATTCGTGAGCCCAAATGACATCACCAAGAACTCATAGTGCTCATATCTTGTTCGAAATGCAGTCTTGGGTATATCTTCATTTTGGATTCTCAACTGATGGTACCCAGATCGTAGATCTATTTTAGAGAAACATTGTGCTCCTTGTAGTTGATCATATAAATCATCTATCCTTGGGAGAGGATACTTATTCTTCACCGTCACTTTATTAAGCTGTCGATAATCAATGCACAGCTTAAGTGACCCATCTTTCTTCTTTATAAATAACACTGGTGCTCCCCATGGGGATACACTAGGACGGATGAAGCCTTTATCCAACAAATCCTCTAATTGATCCTTAAGCTCTTTAAGCTCTGCCGGTGCCATTCTATATGGGGGTATGGATATAGGTCTAGTGTCGGGAATTAAATCTATGCAAAATTCAATCTCCCACTCGGGAGGTAAACCTGGTAGCTCCTCGGGAAATACATCCACGAACTCCTTCACCATCGACACTTGACTTACATTTCAAACCTTCGCCTTAGAATCTCTTACCACGGCCAAGTAACCTATACAACTCTGTCGTAATAATCTTCTGGCAGAAATGACCGATATCAAATTTGTTGGATCATTACTGCTATCCCCTTGAATACTAAATGATGGTTCACTAGGGAAATCAAATCTAACCAATTTATGATAACAGTCCACACTAGCATGACACGGTGATAACCAATCCATCCCCAAGATCACATCAAAGTCTAAGGTGTCTAACACCACCAAATTCACCAAAGTGTCCTTGTCCTTGACTCGTACTACATAGGACTCATATTCCCATTCGGCCACAAATACCTCCTTTAAAGGAGTAGACACCACTAATTGTTCCTCTCTTCTAACACGATCTTTACCCAACCGAGACGCAAAACATGGAGAGATAAAAAAATGGGTAGCACCAGGATCAAATAAGACTCGAGCATTCATATCACAAACTGAAAAAATACTTGAGACCACAGCATTGGATATCTGGGCCTCTTGCTGTGTTAAAGCAAACACCCTTGCCTAGCCTCTACCAACAGAACTCTGATGTCCGGACCCAGATGGATTACCCTGAGAGGAAGTACCAGCACCTCTACCTCTGGATCCACTAGCCTCTCGGCCAGATGAGGAAGCAACTGAAGGAGCAGACGAAGCTGGATGGGTGGAACCATGTGCAGAATCTTGTGATTGATGAGCCATCGGACAATTCCTCTTAATGTGCCCGGGTTGGCCACACCAATAATAAACTGCCGCAGTATGTAAACATCGTCCACTTTGTCTCTCCTATAGGTATTACAAGGGTGGATAACTTGACTACTCTGTCTCAAATCTTGTTGCCTCCTAGCATTGAAAGTTCTCTGTCCCGTCCCAACACTAGCACTAGGCAGGTCACTCTTCTGCTGGGATAATCGTGAATCCCTTTGTGGACCCTGACGGCTAGAAGACGAACCACCACTGCTGAAATCTCTACGACCCTAATAACCCTTTGTCCTGGCCCTCTTTGCTCTATCCCTTGCAGCCCTACTCTCACTGGTCCTCATCTCAATGCACTGAGCACAATCTACTGCTGCAGAATAGGTAGTGAAATCTCGAGATGCCACAGCCCTAAATAGTGGCTCTACAAACCTATCCACAAACCTCTGAATCTCCATCTCCTCAGTAGAAACGAGGTAGGGAGCATATCGAGACAACTGTGTGAACTTGATGCCATACTCCGACACCGTCATACTCAAAGTCTGTACCAATGTCTCAAAGTCTCTAGCTCTAGCATTACGTATACTGAGTGGTAGGAATCGATCCAAGAAGGCTGCACTAAACTCACTCCAAGCCAATGGCGCTACATCCGTCTATTTGCCTCTACACAAAGAGCTATACCACTCCTGCGCCACATCCTCTAATCGAAAAGTGGCTAACTCAACTGACCGAACACTGGAGCATCCCAAAGCTTTACATATCTTCTCCATCTTATCCAAGAAAACCTGGGGTTTCTCTGATGCATTAGACCCTGAAAATGATGGAGGCTTAAGCTTTAGGAAATCGGGAAGAGAAATCTCTAAGTGACCCTTCTCAACCTCACGATATTGGCGATCGGCCTATCCTTAGGAGCTAAGAGATTCTTGTACTGTAGGTCTCCCCTCTACTACCCTCTATATATCCTCCATATGGGTCGCCATCATCTTTACAACCTGGTTAACTCCTTGTAGACCTGTCGCCAAATCCTCAATAGTAATACCCCAAGCTAGGTGTCTATCTACATCACTTGAGGATTGTCCCTCCTCTTGCCTACTCACAGGCGTATCAGACCTCACCGGCCTAGTGGCCCTACCACGTCTACCTCAGCCTCTCCAGGTTGATGCCCGTGGTCTATCTGCCATCTCAATAGAAGCATCTTGCTCCCTCATTTGTCTTGAGGCAGCTCGTGTCTTAGCCGGCATTCTTACCTAGACAAGAGCAAACACCTGATATTAAACACATATTATAATCATACTTAAGGCAAAAGGTGGTTTCTAAGATAGGGAATCTATGCAGTCATTTGGTTGTAAAATGTGCCGCGGTTAACACTTTACAACTGAAGTTCCCACATAAAGACCCGACTCTCCGCTAGACCAACAAAAGGAAGTTTTAGGGCCTAGACAAACCTAGGGCTCTGATACCAACATTGTCACGACCCAAATTCTGGGCCATGACCGGCGTAAGGGTCCAATGGACGTAATCCACTAAACCCAAGAAAGCTTATTATTTATCTTACTTATAATTCCATTTAATATCACTAAGTCATATTTCATAACTTTGAATCAAAATAGTGATATACATTGTCAACTCGTACTGGCATTACTCCTTAAAAATTTACATACAATGTCTACAACATGTATTCTAATAATTTACATTAAGTTCCTCTATACAAAACAAAATAACACTCGACTTCCAACAGAGTGACTCGGATGAATATACAGCTACCGAATGCCGAGACACCTACCAAAAGATGGACACAGGTCTACAAGGACACCTCGTCCTAGTTACTGGCTGCCTCGTGATTTGAAAACATGAATTTGAAAATGGTGAGTATAAACCCAGTGAGTGAACAAGGAAGGGAACAAGCAATAACAACAAAAGAGAATTTAAAATCATGATGCATTTGTTTCAAAACAATGCAATTTAGTTCCATTCATTTTAAAAACCCCTCATTTTAAACTTAACTCATTTTGTCCTAAATGTTGGAAGTCCATGCTCAGATATAGTAGCAAAGAAGTGAAAAATAAGGCAGTAATTGGACAAGATAGGAGACAAAATAGAAAGTTTTTCGCTACAGCGAGAATGAATTTCGCTGTAACGAAATTGTTACCTAGAAACAGAAAGTTTTTCACTGCAGCGAGAACCAATTCTAGTGAAAAGTCCTCAAACTCGAGAGTTTCTCGCGGCAGCGAGCACGACTTTCGCTGCAGCGAAAACAGAGCAACAAGAGAAATATTTTCCCTCATTCAACAAAAAGCCATCCTGCTAAACTAACAAAATCAACATAAAACTCATGAAAATTCTCAAAGTACAATGTGTCAAATTTCACATATATGTCAACCATATATCACATTCATGAGCTTTCATTTCATAAATCTAGATATGCA
>NC_030851.1:20329553-20349419 GCF_000208745.1 Theobroma cacao | reverse complement strand
AAATCAAGAACAAAAGCATGGGTAAGCTAGGTATCAAGGAGAATTAAAGAAATTCTAACTTACCTAGCTTGTTTCCTTGATTTCTTTACTTTTTCTTTGAATTTTCACCTAGGTTTTCTTGTTTTTCCTTTTGTTCTTCCTTTGTTCTTGTTGCTGGTTGCCTAGGCCGAATATGGTGCGAGAGTTGGGCATTTAATGGGCTGATTTCTATAGAAAATAATAAAATAATCAAGCATGCCACGTGTCACATGCTTATTGGCCCAATTTTTTTAACTTTTTGACTTTTTCTTCTTAATTTTCCACCACAAATATTCTGGTATTTATCCAATCCTACCACAATTAAAATGCCTTGGTCTTGACAAGTGCTGGGGCAAAACATTTACCGATTTGCCCCTAGAGCGAAAAAATTATGATGTTGCCCCTATACTCCGAAATGTACCGAAATCAAATTATTTCTACTTTTCAACCTCAAATAACACTAATATTGATCAATATTAACCAAATGGGGAAAAAATCTATTTATAAAAATTCTCGTTTAGTCCTCTAGTTGCAAAATTACCATTTTGCCCTTGTGCTCCAAAAATATCGAGAATTATAATTTTTCACTACTAAACATCATTTTGTACTCCAATAATCATAATTATATTTCATATAATTATTCTTGGTCAAATGTGATCAAATCTTGGCTAAAAATCTCCATTTTATCATCAAGTGGTAAAATAACTATTTTGTCCCTAATTGGTCAATTTTCCTGATAGACTCTAAACTGGACCTTGAACTTCGAATCACTATTCTAAGCCATTCTGTGGGTTTTAAAATTTTCAAATTCCTATTAGAATTTCTATTTGAACTAGTTCAAGGCTCGATTTAACTTAGTTGTACCACTCAGTACAATACCATCTTTTAATCGAGCTTGACAAGGTCTCACATATGCATTCCTCAATGTTCTTTTCACCAATTTATTATTTGGGAAGCTCATAATGGAAGGTTAGCTAGACATTTGGGGAGAGACAAAGCATTGGGTCTTGTGAAAGAAAAGTTTTATTAGCCTAAGCTGGAACGAGATATCATCCGACATATTCAAAGGTGTCGTATTTGCCATATTGCCAAACTTAGAAATCAAAACACTAGTATGTACAAACTATTACCCATTCCTGAAGCTCCTTGGGTAGATGTGAGTATGGATTTTGTTTGAGTTTACTAAGAACTCAAAGGCAAAAAGACTCTGTAATTGTGGTCGTCGATAGATTTTCAAAAATAGTTCATTTTGTGCCACGCCATAAAACTGATGATGTTTCTCACATAGTTGATTTGTACTTTAAAGAAATTATGCATTTTCATGGAATTCTAAAAACCATCACTTTAGAACGAGATGTGAAGTTCACGAGTCATTTCTAGCAAACTCTTTGGAGGAAAATGGGAACTCACTTGCAATTTAGTTTAGCAAATCACCCTCAAACGGATGGTCAAACAGAAGGTTAACAAAAGTTTGGGAAACTTATTATGAAGCTTTGTGGGCAAACACATTTGCCAATGGGATCTTGTGTTAGCACAAGCAAATTTTCTTATAATAATTTTGTGAGCCAAACCACTGGAAGATGTCTGTGAGACCTTGACCTTTATAGACTCGTAGATAGAAATATACGTGATATCTCTAATCAGGGGTAATTTTGTCATTTTCTCAATAAACCCATAAAAGTAAGTTTTAAATAATATTATGGCTTAAGTAAGCCTAAAGCATAAATGAATGATGAAAATATGGGTGAAATGATAAGGAAATAAAAATTTTGATGGTTTTCATGTTTTAGGGGAAAATGGTAATTTTGTCACTCGATGACAAAATGAGAATTTTTAGAATTTTACACCACCTGACACTTGTCATGCCCATGGATTTCAACCATTAACATTTTACATTGTGGATAATTGAAACATTTTATGTGGTGGAGAGAGATTGCTTAATGGATAAGTATTACACATGGACCAATGGAAACATGCCATGTGTCAAGCTTGGATCATTATAGAATTTCCTTGTAAAATCTATTTAAAACTCTCTTAGTCTCACCCATATGGCTGGCCAAAGCATGAAGTGAAGAGGAAAGGAAAGAACACAAACCCTAGGTGGGAAAATTGAAGAAAAAGTGTGGGATTCCAAGGAATTAAGCAAGGTAAAGTGAAAATTCTTTATTTTTACTTGAGATTTACAATACCTATGCTTTATTTTCTTAGTTATATGGTTGAGAAACATGATTTCATAATAACTAAGTGGTAGGCAAAATGGGTATGGAGAGAGAATGATCTTGGATTGGTTTGATTTTTAGGTATGTTAGTGTTTTTAGGTGATTAATGATGTGTAGCATGAAAACAAGTGAAGAAAACCACCAAAGGTTTAGTGCCCATCAATAGCCGAATTCTCTAAGTGAATAATGAGGAGGAATGGAATGTTATTCTAGGTGATTTGATTAAGAAATAATAGTTTTTGGTGTAGGAATTAATGAATTATGGAGAGAAAATTAAGTAGGAAAAATCACGGAGTTAGTGTACCATTGTTGGCCGAAAGTTCCAAGAAGAAAAGTGAAGATAAATTTTGCCTAATTGTGTGTTAATTAGTTGTGCTTGGTGAATTGAGGGATTGGAAAAGAAATGGAGCAAGTTGGAGTGAAATTGGACGCATTGGCCAATTTATCGGATGAAAAATTGACTTAGGCCAATACCGGGTCTAGATGGCTACCCGTGCATTTTTCATTTCATATCATATATATATCGAGCCTGAAATAGCTTATGACTGTTAGACATAATTTAATTGGAATATGTGTCATGGATTATGGCTAGGTGGTGAGCCATTGGATACGGGTAAAGGAATGTACCCGCGGACTGAAAATAAGAGTATTTCTACTCCTAATACCGGTGAGTGGACTTGCATTTCAAAACTTGTTTTGGGGATATAATGTATTTGTCAAACATTTGAATGGATTATCCAGCTTTTCATAAAAACAAGTGCCTTGGGAACAAGCTTTTGATAGATTGTCTTCATGTTGTGACATGTGACTATTATTGATTCATGCACTACCACATTGTGTTGATATATATATATGAATACATTGTTGTGTAATGATATTGACTCAGCTATGTGCGAGTAGGGAGTGCGCATAAGCCGATGATGACCCGGTTATGTGTGAGTAAGAAGTGCGCATAACTCGGTGATGACCTAGCCATGTGTGAGTAGGGAGTGCGCATGAGCTGGGAATGCTGATGATGGGATGGTGTGCATGATGATGATGGGTATATGGTTGTAAAAGCAAATATGTGAGCATTTGATTTGTTGAAATTTGGGAGTTTACATGTGTTACATGTTGTTATTGTTATTTTAGCAAGATGGCTTGTTTTAAGAGAAAAAGACACTTTTTCCTTGATGTTCTGATCCTCGCTACAACGAGAAACTCTTGGGTTTGAGGGCCTTCACTAGACTTGGTTCTCGCTGCAGCGAGAATGAAGTTTGCTGCAGCGAGAAACTTTCTGTCCATTTTGCTAACTTATGGGTTTTTGCCATATTTCCCATTTCTTTGGTACCATAGTTGAGCATGGATCTTTGTAAAGTGATTTACTCATGTGGGGTTTACATGAGGGGTTTAAAAGAGCCAAAACAATTGCATTGTTTTGAGAAAATGAATGCATCATGATTTCGTTAAACATTCCTTATGGTATGCTTGTTCCCTTTCTTGTTCACTCACTGAGTTTATGCTCACCACTTTTAACTTCATGTTTTCAGATTACGAGGCAGCTAGTAACTAGGTCAAGGTACCTTTGTAGACTCGACTATTGGTAGGTGTCTCGGCATTTAGTAGCTGTACATTCGTCAAGTTTCTCCATCGATGATCGAGTCTCTTTTGTTATGAATAGATGAACCTAATGTGAATTATTAAGATACATGTTGCAGACAGTGTATATACACTTGTTTGGTAAGCTAGTATGAGGGGCAATGTTCAATATTATTTTGATTCTAAGTTATGATATATGACTTAGCAGTTTATGATGGAATGATGAATATGTCAGACTAATAGGCTTGCTTGGGCTTAGTGGACTACGTCCATTGGGTCCATGCGCCGGTCATGACTCAGAATTTAGGTCGTGACAATGTTTATTTGAAGTAGTGTATGGAAAATGCCCTCTTAGTCCTTTGGACCTTCTTGCATTACCAACTACTCGTGAATTTAGTGCTGATGCTAAAGAACATGCTAAGCAAATCAAGAAGCTTCATGAAAAAGTTCAAGAGAAGACTACTCGTTAGACTGACAAATACCAAAAACAAGCCAATAAGCACAAAAAGCTAGCTAGTTTTTTAAAAAAAGACTTAGTGTGGATTCATGTGACAGCCCAAATTCCAGGCTATGACCAGTGCATGGGCTCAATGAGCATAGCCCACTAAGCCCAGGCAAGCCTATTTAAGTAATCCCGATCATTTATCCAAACCGTCATTTCTAAAACCATATATTGTAATTCTCAACTAAAAGTATTTTAGTAACATTTTATAGTGACCCAATACTCACCATTTTATTCTATCAAAATAATGTCACCCGTTTGCCAACTCATAGTAGCATCAGCAATCAAATATACATATTTGACTTATGACATGCATCCTAGCGGATTACATTACATATACATGTTCATAGGTAACAGACTCGTGACCATCAGCGAAATGACCATGGGTGAAGGTACAGCTACTGAGATGCCATAGTACCTATCAAAAGGACGAGCATATGTGGACACTCAATCTAGGTCCCAACTGCCTTCCAATTTGAAAACATGAAGTTTAAAAACGTAAGTATAAAACTCAGTGAGTGAACATAACAAGGGAACAAGCAATCGATAAGGAGAACTTGGAAATCATGATGCACTTGTTTCAAAAACAATGCAATTGATTTAATTTCTTACTAAAAACCCCTCATTTCAAACTTTGATTAATAACCTCATAGTGTTACAAAAACCCATGATCAATCCGTGAAGTTAAATAGGTGAACAATATGTCAAAATCAAGCAAGGTAGCAAGCATGACAGCAAGTTTCTCGCTGCAATGAGAAACAGTCTCAATTTGTATATGTTTCATTTTTTCATGCATATCTCCCACTACAGAAGTCCAATTGACTTTATTTTTGGACCATTAGAAATATAAGAGGAAGGGCTACAACTTTTATGTTTACCAATTTTCCCATTTTGGACGGGAAGATGGTCAAAATCTTCATCAAAGTAAAATCACTGCAATAGAACTCGAGAGTTTCTTGCAGCAGCGAGAACCAGGCCAGTGTGACCCCCAAAACTTGAGAGTTTCTCGCTGCAGCGAAAATGAATCTCGTTGCAGTGAGAAACAGAGCATTTTTTTTTAAATGAATCTTATTACATCAAAAGCCATTTTCTTGTTGAAATGGAAAGCAATTTGGGAGCAATTAACAATATAAACAGACAACATAATCATAATTATTTTCATAAACTTTCTATAGCATATATGTATTTGTATATACACACATCATCATGCATATCATTCCTTCACACTCAGCTCATGTGCACTCCCTACTCGCACATGGCCGAGTCATCATTAGCTCATGTGCACTCCCACATAGCACATAGTTGGGCCATCATCAGCTCATGTGCACTCCCACATGCACATAGCTGGGTCATCATTATCACACAAAAAGAAACACCCAATGCATAATATACATGTCCATATAATGTAATAACGCACGAACCATTTATATGGCACATTTTCACAAGATAGAAATATTTCAGAAAAGGCTTGTTCCGCAGGTATATTTTTAAAGCAAAACAAATGAACTTTCAAATGATTCATTTAAACATGTAAGCACTTCCCAAAACAATTTGAAATGCAAGTTCACTCACCGGTCTTGTTGATTCTTTTGCTTGACTCTAACCTCAACTAATGCTCTAAATGGACATGTGAGGCCTTGTTGGAACCTATACACACACAATATGACCACCAACCCAAATTGGCATTAAAATAAATCCCAAAAGCTCTTTCCTAAATCAAGTTCTACTAGTTTTTCCTAACTAGTTTCCAATTGCCATTAAGTGGCTAGTCATTTACTCTACTCTAGTCACTCTAAAAATGATTAACAATCTCAACAATAGATTAACTCACCACTCTAATCATCAATCATTATCAACAACTTAAATATTAAACCTAATTCATTACTCACCTTGGTGGTTTTATAGTTGAATTCCTTCTCAAGATTGCTCAATCTATCATGGAAAATCCATCTTTCTCTCTCTCTAAACTTCCAGCTAGTGAGAGAAAGCACTGAGGAAAGACTTTTGAGGGTCCTTGAGGTGTAGAAGTGAAGGAGCATGAAAAACCCTATGGAAAAGTGCTCACAAGCATGAAAATTGGAATTAACTTGAAAAAGCTATGGAAGTTTCAAGGTTCCTTCCCATGGAGGATGAAGAAAAACGTGAAATGGAGAAAAGAGTTAGGGAAGAAGAAGAAGTTGCTGGAAGGTGCTGAAAGTTGCTAGAGCTTTAGATATTTATATCTAAAGTTTATCCAATTCTCATGTGATTTACCAAAATGCCCTCCATAAGGTTACTTTGTCTTCTTCTTTCCTTTGGTTCAACTTTTTAATCTTTAGACACTAAGACAAAGTCCATAATGGTCTAGAAGTACTCGAGTTCACAAAACCTTAAAAATTTCAACTTGAGGTGCCAAATGATCATTTTAGCCCTATTGCTGAAGTCATCATTATTTCTATATCCTTCGTTATTTTATCCTTATTTTCATCGTTCATTTATGCCTTAAGCCTACTTAGGCCTTAATAACATCAGAAAACCCACTCGTAGGAGTTCACCAAGAGAAATGACGAAATCGCCTCTAGTTGGTGTTATCACATCTACTTCTAGGTACGTGTCTATGAAGGTCGAAGTTTCATAGGCTCACTTCTGAATTACCCTTTTAACTCAGTAATCAACCTTAATTGGCATCTGATAAGCTTTATTAGCCACCATCTCAAAGTACGGGGCACTACAGTCTCCCTCACTTAAAATGAATTTGTCCTCGAATTCAAATCGGAGTAAGGTCAACAACCAAAGTTCTAAAATTCTTCTACATCACTTTTCTTGGCCATTCTTAACATAAGTTCTCGGTTTATGCATCATATCAACTTCCAATCTTTATAGAAAAGTTGACAATGTCATAATATATAATTATGTGTACTACTCTTGTTGGATCAAAACAATATCATTCTTTATCTTATGAAGAGAATTCAAATATGCTATTAATTCTGGTCACACCTTAATCAAATCATCCTTAAATCATCAATCATGCATGTTTACTTAACCATCCACAATTCCTCTACCTTGATCTTTTATCAAACCTTCAAACATTCAAGCATTTATTCCACCATTGACTATAGGTCTAAATGGTCAACTAACCTCTATTCCGTTTTACATACCTCCATATAAATTCCATTCGAGAATTTCATAATACATAAGAATCAAACACTCTTTATTTATTCATATATGTTTAACATCACGGATAATTCAAATCCGGTAACCATTAGTAACCATATTCCTAAAAACAAAACTCTAATACCTTCATGATCGAGTACTTACTAAGTAGATCTCGACTCTTACCACAATACATTTCAATAATAACTATACCCTTGGATGCATCCTTATGGACTCAACCAATCTTTATAATTCCTAGGTCATAACCAACTTGTTAGTTATATGTCACATACAAACATATCTAACTTGAGATTCCTCAAATTTACTTCAAATGCCAAATCTCATGGCCTCATTAGTTCATCCATCCGAGGATGAAATTAGACACTTGTCTCTCCTTAAGTGTACTTTAAAATCAAAGAATCATCTATTAAGACCTTTTTGATATTAACTCCCTTTAGCCTTCTTACCTTAGAAAATTAAATCTATAATCATTCATTCTCAATCATGGGCTTTATGCCAAACAAGTCAAATTTTAAACTTTTCTTACATAAACTCAAATGCACCACCTTCATGCATAAGCTAATTTTTTTTTTTACCAATTTGCAACATATATATCCATACATATATTTTCAAAAATTTAACTTCACGTAGCCTTAGGCATGCCAAGCTCAATAAGCCATCTATAAAACCAAAAAAACTAGCAATCAAGTTTAGAATCATTTCTTCTTATAGTTGGTTAGATCATGCTCACTATTTGTGGTGAATACACAAAGTTGATTTCAATATTCTATTCTCATACGAGAGTCAACCACTAATTAGCACCATCCCTAAACACCACGTGTTTTATAAGTCAATTTTCTTAGCCAAAATTCATATTGTAGTATTCCATCTCTAGGTCATGTCTCATTACCAAATCTTTATTCGTATATGAGTACTTGAATTCTCAAATCATAATATCTTTTCCCAAGTAGATCTCTACGAATCCAATTGTGTACTTTTATTCCCTCACTAAGGGTAATATCGATTAACTAAAGCATATCGCCATTATTCACTAAGCATCTAAAGCACAGTTCAATCTTTGTTTACCCTTATCAGGTACTCTGCCTTGATAATTACTCAAAATGAAACAAAACATGTGAGGGAAACACTTTTTTTTTTTTACCATTGTATACTTTACCTCCACAAGCGCATCGAGATCGTAACATTATCGGACCTACATAATGGCAAGATAATCATTGCCTCAAACCAACACTTCCAAACATTCTTAGACTTGCAGCGTACCTTTGTATTATATGACATATCAATCATGAGCACCAACGTCCCTATTTAACTATTAGCTCCTTGAGCTTTAATGTGTTCACATTGTGAGAACTCTTTCGAATTATTTCACCAAAGTATTCACAAAGTGGATGCAAGCCCATAACTTATGGTTCAATATTTAAAGCAGTGAACACTGTCCCATCATTAAAGTTCTACTCTTATCTATCAATTATAACTCCCTTGCACATTTACTTATACATTGCTTGGCTGCTCACAAGCCTTTCATGGCCATGCCATTTCGATCTTTTATAGCAAGTTAACTAATATATTCTCTTATGCTTCTCAATATAGTTTCGAAACACTTAAACACATCTTTTGGTGGAATTCAGTTGAGGACTTAAACAATCAAAAGCTTACCTTCAAAACCACTCATAACTTTAACAATCTGATGTATGCTCAATGACATTTCACCTTATTGGTTCCAACCGACATTATTTTCAAATCTCCCAAGGTGTCTTTGTCCTTAATTTGGACCACACAACTATCTTAGTGTGTTTGCATTGATTATTCTTAAGCTTCTTATGTTCATTATAACAACCTCCATATTTCTCCCATCATTTATCTTACTTTTCATTCACTCTTTCCTTTGCCTTAACGAGGCTCAATCCTTTATCTCATTGACTTACATGCCAATATATAAGGCAATAAAGAAACTTTCCAATTCATCCATATAAATTTTTTTCCACAACCTTAAAGCTCCAATTAACAAAGCTTAACATGAAGTCCAATGACCATAATTCAGCTCGTAATTTTAACTTTACGCCTTTCACTTCTTATTCATGCGTCCTATACATGGGGTGCTCTTTGCACTACAGCGCGGTAGCTGCTAGAGTTTACTTAATCAACGTTATTCATCTACATTTAAGGTTACTACATTGATCATTCTCGATCGTTTGGTTTTCTTCCAAGCTTACATCATGATTTCCATAACCATTTATATTCCCGTAGGTTTATCACATATAATAGGCCAAGCCAATATTTTCAAATTCATCTCATCTCTTAACACTTGTCACCAATCAATAAATCCCACCTTAGGACATCTTTCCATATTGTATAATGAATTCACCATGTACGTATAACACCACACACATAATTATTTGCTGTTTCTAGTGTTCCACAATTCCTTAGTATTCACAACTAGTTCTCTTTCTTATCTTATAACTCAAATAGTTTAACCACTTCAACTTAGTATCATCATAAATTTTGTCTATCTTGATCATTCAAATTATGCTCACATCATTATTTCAAAATTCTAGAATTTATTCTTCTCCCATTTTCATAATTATTTCCAATAGTGTATATTATGTCAATTGAGTATCTTATAATACCACCTATGCAACCCACCAAGCATATTGTGTTTAAATCTCAAATCGCTAAGAACAATTCTTTGTTTCCACCAATGACATGAGTAACTCCACATATACATATACACATCTATTTAAATATCAACATCCATTACCATGTGTAAGAACCCCTTTTTTACTTTCCTCAATTTTCACATGTCTACCCCACATTTCACCTTTTGTGGTATGCCAAGATCATCGTTTAGGCATATTCCACTACTAACAATCGTATACCTATGCCATAACATTTTAATGCAACTTGATTAGACAATTGTTTCCAAATAACTCTTAAATACCTAAACATCAAGTTGTACACCACTTAGTGTTAAGATCTTAACTTTACTCACCAATCCCTAACCAATTACATTTATCAAGTGAATAATTCACTTAATTGTTGCACCTCACCTTTACGGCTATAAAATCAACATTTCTTAAACTTATGATATAGAAACTCCCCCTTAGAACTTATCCAATAATCAATATTTCCAAAATCCTTTACCTCTGGGAAGATCACATTCAAAACTGATCATCTTTATCATAGATTGCATACTGAACCCAATAAACTTGTAAATTGATCGTTGAAGCAATCCGTATCTCAAACTCAAATATCGAACTCCATATGGCATTTAGACTAGATTCGATCGTTCTAAGTCATTTAACTTTAAACTACCCAATCCACAACTAGTCTGTTAATCCTTTGACCTCACACACAGCAAAACAGAGTTCAAGCTCCTCCTTAAAGCAAGTTTGCTTACCAACCTTTCACTCGATGACCACACATCAATTATAATGATCACTGATTTTCACCCTCGAGCTAATTCATGTACTTATAACTATAAACCATAGTAGTTCAAATTAAACCTTGGGATCTCGCAATCACTTAGTTCAAATCAAAACCAACTCCATTTAAGCTGCTATACACAAATTCAACACTTATACGCTTATGAAATATTTTGAAAGCCCACACCATTTCAATAGGGGCATGTCAAGCTCAATTAACATATTGCACTTACCTCCGTGCACATAAACGTTGGTTTACACTTTCCTCGATACTTAAATTTATGAACCTCAAGCGAGTCATAATAATCACTATTCATTCCAGTCAAAACACAACTCTTATTACCATTATCATACGTCCTCCTTATATTGACCTCAAATACAATCCATAGTCTCCAAATTTTTTAATTTTAAAATTTTTTTTGGATAACCATGGGTTCAAATCATAATTCCACCAAATGAATAAATTATTACGGACCTAACAGTCTAGCTCCACCCTACTCCATCCTTAGTCGGAGGAATATATCATTATATTGACCTTTCTTTAAGAGCATTTGCTTAAAAATCTTTCCAATAATGGTTTGTGTCTTGAGTGGCATCTCAAACCCAAGCAACGATACAATTTATGCCTTTTACATGATGATAGCAAAAGTGTAGGTTACTAGGAATAAGAGTTCATATAACTTCTTGTCTATGACTTGTGTTACAGTCACAAACCATAGACAGGACTCTACATTAACTCTGACAACTCCGCTAACTGACATGAGTCCCTAGGACTCAACTAAACCTAGAGCTCTGATACCACCTTTGTCACAGCTCAAATTTTGGGCTATGACCGGCGCATTGGCCCAATGGGCATAGCCCACTAAGCCCAAGTAAGCCTATTTAAGCAATCTCGATCATTTATCCGAACAAGCATTTCTAAAATCACATATTGTAATTCTTAACTAAAAATATTTTCATAATATTTTATAGTGACCCAATACTCACCAGTTTATTCTATCAAAATAATGTCATCCGTTTGCCAACTCATAGTGGCATCAGTAATCAAATATACATATTTGACTTATAACATGGATCCTAACGGATTACATTACGTATACATGTTCACAAGTAACAGACTCGTGACCATCAGCGAAATAACCGTGGGTGAAGGTACAGCTATTGAGATGCCATAGTACCTACCAAGAGGATGAGCATATGTGGATAGTTAATCTAGGTCCCAACTGTCTTTGAATCTGAAAACATGAAGTTTAAAAATGTGAGTATAAAACTTAGTGAGTGAACATAACAAGGGAACAAGAAATCGATAAGGAGAACTAGAAAATCATGATGCACTTGTTTCAAAAATAATGCAATTGATTTAATTTCTTACTAAAACCCCTCATTTCAAACTTTGATTAATAACCTCATAGTGTTGCAAAAACCCATGATCAATCCGTCAAGTTAAATGGGTGAACAATATGTCAAAATCAAGCAAGATAGCAAGCATGACAACAAGTTTCTCGCTGCAGCGAGAAAGAGTCTTAGTTTGCATATGTTTTAGTTTTTTATGGATATCTCCCACAACAGAAGTCTAACTGACATTATTTTTGGACCATTAGAAAGCTAATATGAAGGGCTACAACTTTGATGTTTACCAATTTCCCCATTGCGGATGGGAAAGTGGTCAAAATCTTCATCAAATTAAAATCACTGCACTAGAACCTGAGAGTTTCTCTCTACAGTGAAAACCAAGCCAGTGTAACCCCCAAAACTCGAGAGTTTCTCGTTGTAGCGAAAATGAATCTCACTGCAGTGAGAGATAGAGTATTTTTATTGAAATGGGTCTTACTACATCAAAAGCCATTTTCTTGTTGAAATGAAAAGAACTTTGGGAGTAATTAACAATGCCGACACACAACACAATCACAATTATTTTCATAAACTTTCTATAACATATATATATTTGTACATACACACATCATCATGCATATCATCCCTTTACACTCAGCTCATGTGCACTTCCTACTCACACATGGCCGGGTCATCATCAGCTCATGTGTACTCCCTGCTCACACATGGCCGGGTCATCATCAACTCATGTGCACTCCCTACTCACACATGGTCGGGTCATCATCAGCTCATGTTCACTCCCACACACACATAGCTGGGTCATCATTATCACACAAAAATGAACACCCAATGCATAATATACATATCCATATAATGTAATAATGCATGAACCATTTATATGGCACATTTTCACAAGATAGAAATATTTCACCAAAGGCTTGTTTCGCAAGTGTATTTTTAAAGCAAAACAAATTAATTTTCAAATGATTCATTTAAAACATGTAAGCACTTCCAAAAATAATTTAAAATGCAAGTTCACTCACTGGTCTTGTTGATTCTTTTGCTTGACTCTAACCTCAACTCATGCTCCAAATGGACATGTGAGGCCTTGTTGGAACCTATACACACACAATATCACCACCAACCCAAATTTGCATTAAAATAAATTCCAAAAGCTCTTTCTTAAATCAAGTTCTACTAGCTATTCCTAACTATTTTCCAATTTCCATTAAGTGGCTAGTTATTTACTCTACTTTAGTCACTCTAAAAATGATTAATAATCTCAACAATAGGTTAACTCACCACTCTAATCGTCAATCATTATCAACAATTTGAAAATTAAACCTAATTCATTACTCACCTTGGTGGTTTTGTAGTTGAATTCCTTCTCAAGAATGCTCAAGTTATCATGGAAAATCCCTTTTTTTCTCTCTCTAAACTTTCAACTAGTGAGAGAAAGTATTGAGGAAAGACTTTTGAGGGTCCCTAAGGTGTAGAAGTGAAGGAGCATGAAAAACCCGATGGATAAGTGCTCACAAGCATGAAAATTTGAATTAACTTGAAAAAACTATGGAAGTTTCAAGGTTCTTTCCCATGGAGGATGACGAAAAACGTGAAATGGAGAGAAGAGTTAGGGAAGAAGAAGAAGTTGCTGGAGCTTTAGATATTTATATCTAAAGTTTATCCAATTCTCATGAATTTACCAAAATGCCCTCCATAAGGTGACTTTGTCTTCTTCTTTCCTTTGGTTCAACTTTTTACCCTTTAGACACTGAGACAAAGTCCATAATGGTCTAGAAGTACTCGAGTTCACAAAAGCTTAAAAATTTTGACTCAAGGTGCAAAATGACCATTTTACCCCTACTGTTGAAGTCATTACTATTTCTATATCTTTCGTTATTTTATCCTTATTTTCATCATTCATTTATGACTAAGGCCTACTTAGGCCTTAATAACATCAAAAAACCCACTTGTAGGAGTTCACCAAGATAAATGACGAAATTGCCTCTAGTTAGTGTTATCACATCTACTTCTAGTTACGTGTCTATAAAGGTCGAAGTTTCACAGGCTCACTTATGAATTACCCTTTTAACTCATTACTTAACCTTAATTAGCATCTGATAAGTTTTATTAGCCACCATCGCAAAGTACGGGGTACTACAATTCATTTAAGGAGAAAATGTTTTCCTAAGTCTCGTGCAAAACTATCTCCTCGAGCTGATGGATCATTTTGAGTCTTGGAACTTATTAATGAGAATGCTTACAGGATTGAACTTCTTGGAGATTATGAAGTTTCTTCAACTTTCAATGTAGCTTATCTCTCTTCTTACTATGGAGAACATGATGAAGAAATGGATCTTGAAGATAATTTTTCTCTAACATAGAGAAAATGATATAAGAGTATATTGTTAGATTATTATTATTTAGGAATTATAGGTATAATAAAATTCTTCTTTTACTTGTATTAGGACTTTAAGCTAGTCATGTTCTATTTAGGAATAGAACATCTATTTTATTTAAATCTCTTGTTAATTATTCTAATTGTATTAGGCAACTAGAAGTAGAATTTTATTAGGATATGGGCCTATAATACTATAAATAGGACCCTTAGGCTTACTTATTATTCACATTCAAGTTGAAAGTTAATAATGAATATTTTTTTAAGCAGAAGTGCTTATTTCTCTAGGCTCTTTTTAAAAAGTAAGAGGTTTTTAGTATCTTTGGCCTAGCCAACCAAAGTGGGATTTTGGCTATTTTTCACCTTAGTGGGATTTTCACCCTTGCTAAGATTGGTGATTCACCTTAGTGAGTTTCCAACCTTGTCACGATTGGTGTCTTTCACAATGCCCAAGTGTCTTTACAACGCCCTGACGTCGCTTGGATAACGTACCATTTTTATAAAAATAGCAAATAATGTGTAAGAGAAAAAAGAATTAAAATTGCAGATATCTTTATCGGAGTAGAAATATCATGTTTAAACATTGGCTATGCAATCAATTGATATGCATGCTAACTTCTTTGTTTCGATTTTTTTTAGCTAAAACTAAAAATCCTTGCTAATAGACTCTTTGCTTAGCTATTATTTATGGCTTAGTGTTATGGCAGGCAATGAACGTGTTTATAAAGTGCATTGACTTATTTCAACTTTTTTATTCATCTGTTTTCATTTTTGCTTTCCTTCCATTATTTGTTTTATTTTTTTTGTTTAGGTAGCCTTTTTAGTTATTCTTTATGTAATTTATTATTATTTTCATAATAGTTTCTTCTTTAATAGCTTTTGTTGCAAACAAAAAAGACACAATAGGATAAAAATATTGAAAGCTAAAAGATTTACCTACGTAAAAAAATAGTAATTATTACTTGCTCTAATAACCTTTTTTGATTTCTTTATATTTCTCTTTCATATGATTTCCATTTGGTTATTTGTCATGGTATAAAATCATTACATCAAATTTTAAAACATATTTGTGCTCTTATTTTATAATTTTTTTAATGAGAATTAGTACTTGTTGCATAGTGCTGCTAGTGATTATGAGCTATTATTTAATGCTTCGATGATTGTTGTGTTGTACCTATTACACATAAATGTTTGTTTTTGTATTTCTTTTATTTTAATTTCAGTTGGGTATTATTTAGTCTTCCTTTTTCCATTTTTATTTCTTTCGTGGTTCGGCTTTTTTTTTAGTTTTTTTACTTGACCAAAATTATAAAATAGCCTTCAAAGATAAGGTGTTTTTAAAAATAGCCTTCCCCATAATTTTAACTGTTTTTAGCCAAGAGAAAATATATTGGGACAAAATTGCCCTTAATGAAATCTCTTTATTCACACGCACTCCTCATTCATGTGCACGCTTTTCAAACTAGCCCTCCCCATAATTTGCTACATGACATTTGAAAAAACCCTCCTCATAATACATGAGAAGATTTTTCCTCTCCCGTTTTATTTTCATAAACTCTAAATGCCAAGCATAATACAAAACAGGTATATTAAACGATCATGTAATTCATTCCTCATTCCCAAAGCTAGCAAAGTGTTTGAACAAGTTCAGAGCAAAGTAATCACTCATAGCAAACAAGTTCGTAACTGCATAAAGAGGTAAGTAAGTGAAAGTTGAATTTTTTGGTGTGTTTTTTGAGTGGGTTTTGATTTTTGAATGCTATTTTTTTTGTGTCGATGGGGTTACAATGCTTGCTTTTAATTGAAACTTGTTGATAATATTATGTGTTTTTGGAGTAGTTTTTGTTGTGATGGTAGCCATATTCATTGATTATGTTGTTGAAAAATGTTGTTTGAAGTTGTTGAAATCCCCATAGATGTTACATGCTACGCCCATTTAGGTCAAATGTTGTTAGTGTGGCATGTAACATATTGAGAGAAAATGGGCATGGCACGTGTAACAACTCTAGAGATTTCCCTAAGTGCATCAATATGGAGTGTAACAACCAATGAATTTTAGGCTTTACATGTATCATCTCAGGAATTATAGGTATGGTGCGTGAAACTTAGTCATTAGGCATTGCATGTAACAACTAAGAATTTATAGGCATAGCATGAACAACATTTATTTTTTTGTAAATGGTGTGTAGATTCTCTTGGTTAACTGTTCATTGCGTGTAGCTTACATGTGCATTATTGTTTTTGTTACAGATGGATTTTAGATAGTACAAGAACCTTGAAGCTTCGCTTGTTGTTTAGAGAGACAAATGGGCCTTTAACGTCGCCGTTAACATAGTAACTAGTACAACATAGTAAAAGTGGATCCATGTCCAATGATTTATCTTAATGTCTCCTATTACTAGTTTTATCTTAACAGAATTGGCTAAGTGGGAATAAGGTTTAGGGTCTGGGGTTTATGTTAGAAATGATATGAGAGAATTAGAATTCACTAAAATATGAGAGTTCTAGAATTCATATAACTTTGTTGTACTTTGACAATGACTTACAAATTACTTCACTTACATGCTGAATTACATAGCTATTTATACTAGAATGAATGCAAGTGCTTCTTGGTATGATGCTTTCAATCAACCTCATGTACATGCATGGCGTGTAACAACACTATTTGTTAGCATGGCATGTAACAACATTTGGTGACGTAGGCGTAGCATGTAACAACTCAATTTACGCATGGTGTGTAATAACAGTGTCAGTAACTTAGTATGGCATGTAATATATTCATTGGCATGGAGTGTAGTAACAACATTTGTTAATGCAGGCGGGGCGTGTAGCAACAACATTTTCTTTTCAACATATAGCTATATTAAAAGGAAATTGTGAGAAATTGTCAATATCATAAGCCCATTTCAAAGATAGATATATTAACAAGTGACCAATCATATAGCTATATTGAAAACAAAAATCAAACCAAACTATGATGAATGTATGCATGCAAGTATAGAAAACATCCAACATAAATCAAAACGTAATTTTCCTTATCAAAAACACCTATTTCATCTAAAAATTAAAGAAAATCTCATGAGAAACCTTAGGTTTAGAAATTTCAAATTCTTAGGTTTATTTGGGTTAAGGGCCCGAATTGATCCAATTAAAAGCTATATCAACCTCTATAATCATTTCTACCATTTGAGATTCATCCAAAACACCTAAAAATCAAAATCCCCAAATTGCCACCTACCCCAAGCTCACCAAAACCATTGCTCGGCATCTTGAAGGCAACAGTAGTATTGACAAACTTAGTGGTTTACCATATTCAATGCTATATGATATTTGTCCTTGCTTCCAGAAAGATGCAGTTCGCACCTCTATTTTATCAAGTAGGTGGAGGTTTCTTTTTTCTTCAGTTTCTACTCTTGATTTTTCTCATGAAGCACACCTTTTAAATGGGTTCATAAAATTTACTAATAGAGTGTTGTTGTTTTATAATGCATAATGTATTAAGAGATTTCATATCAATTTTCATGGATTATATAAAGATCTTGACGCTTATTGACTTTTTGGGTGGATATCTTTTGCATTACTGTGAAGTGTTCAAGAATTTTATTTATAGATGTCCATTAAAGATAATTCTAGTGGTATGCTGCCTCCAAGTCTCTTTAGAAATAAGACGCTCGTGAAATTGGAACCACAAGTTTATATTACTATTTTATGACCATTTCTACTCACGTTTGCCTTCCAATTTTGAAGATTCTCCATCTTGGCAGTGTAGACTTTGTCGATGATGATCCAGTTTGAAGGCTTTTGTCTGGTTGCCTTGTGCTTGAAAAGTTATTGATATACTATTGTCATCAATATAAAAGTCTAACAAAGTTAATATTTGTAAGCCTTCACTGAAGAGATTGAATTTACTTCATCGTGGTGATATCTCATATCAACCTTTTCATGTTGCCATTAATGCCCTAAGTCTTGTCTACTTCAAATACTCTGGTATTCTATTAAACAACTATTCATTAGTAAACCTAAATTCTCTTGTCAAGGCTGATATAAGTGATATAGGGTATGGATTTTCAAATGTGGTCAACGTTGAAGCTGTAACTAATTTGTTTAATGGAATTAGTAATGTTTGATCACTTCATTTCAATGATAGTTTACTATGGGTAAGTTCACTAACTCTTTCTTATTGATGCTACATTTTGAAATATAATTGGAACAAATATCCCATAATTGATAATTTCAAATAGATCCGAAAAGGATTCTTGTAAATTCTTGCCGAATAGATTTATGTTTTTGAGTAGTGTAATATCTTAAATTAGTAGTTTTGTTGTAATTTATAATCTAACACAACTTTTTTTATTATTATCATATTTTTAGGCTTTAACTTTGTGCAAGAAGCATGTGCCGTGTTTCGCAACCTGGTCCACGTAGATATTAGAAGGAAGAATTGGTGGCATAACACTAACTGACTAAGTTTGTCAAACCTTGTTCTATAAAATAATTACGACGTCATTTACATGCTCAATAGAATGCTTGCATATTTAGGAAGTTTGAGGAATCGTTAAAAAACGATGTTGCCCCTAATGGTACCATTAAGTCGATGAAGCCTCGAACTAGTTCAAATAAGAATTTTAAGGTGAAATTAAGAGTTTCACAGTTTATAGATGACCCAAAATGGTAATTCAGAGTTCGAGGATCAATTTGGAGTCAAACCGAAATTTTTACTATCTAGGGGTAAAATGGTCATTTGCCACTTGGGGATAAAATGAGAATTTTTAGAAAAGATTTTTTGGCCCCATTTGACTTATTAGAGTATGATTTGAAGTTTAGAAGTGAAAAATTATAATTTCGGTATAATTTGGAGTATAGGGGTGAAATGGTAATTTTACCACCTCGGGGGCAAATCTGTAAATTTTCACCCTCGACACTTGTCAAGACCAAGGGATTTTATTCATCATGGAAATGGATAAACATGAGAAATGTGTGGTGGAGAATTAAAGAATTAAAAGTCAAATATTTAAAATTTGAACCAATAAGGAAATGCCATGTGTCATGTTTTTATTATTTTATTATTTCTTTCTAAAAAGGTAAACGATCAGCCCATTTCTCCCATAGTGATCAGCCAAACCAGAAGAGAAGAGAAACCAAGGAAGAACAAACCCTAGGTGGGAAAAATCAAAGAGAAAGTGTTGGAATTCAAGGATTTGATCAAGCAAAGGTAAAATTTCTTTGATTTTGCTAGTGATTTAC
>NC_030851.1:20325199-20328744 GCF_000208745.1 Theobroma cacao | reverse complement strand
AAAATAGAGTAATTGGAGACTACCTGCTTGTGTTATAAATTGTGTTTTAAATTATATGGCTTATAACAATATGTGAGCATGAATGCCAAAGTCGGTATTTGTATCAAAATTATATATACTATGTATTCAGCCTTGAGAGGCTAGATTGCGATAAATTGCCATGTCATGCAGATAAGGATTTTATAAATCAAGTGGTAAAAAAAATAAAGATTAGCTACTGCAGTGGCGGGGTTTCGTGGACCAACCTATTAGAGGGGCACGATAAACTCCTTTATATTCTCACCTCAGTCGTAGAGGCACGTAGGGTATCTTTTAAGGTGGGCTTTTTGAGTGCATTTCACGTTAACCACCATGTGAAGTGAGACTCAATCAACACCAAGGAACGGCTGCTTTTTTTTTTTAAATAAAAAGAAGTTTTATGATTATATAAAATTTTTCACAACCTTGGCGGACTTGGTTGGATACCCCTGGTCCAGGTGTCCCCAAGTACAAGATTTGGCATGAGCCAAGTTTTGAGAAATTCACGAGCCATATTGATTATTTCGTTGAAATGAATATTTGTGTTGTGAAAATTTGCTGACATGAATTATTTTTAATTGTCTCCCTTTACTCGCCTTTAGATAGTTTAGATGGTGTCTGTTTACTCACTAGGATTATGTAATCATAATCTCACCCCTCTTCCTATCCATTTTTCAGGCTCAGGACAGTTTGTTGATAATTGATTAAGACGCGAATTAATCTCGGAGTTGCATCCTAGAAAGTAAAGGTTTGTAGCCCTACACTTTCTTGGTCAGTTGGGGGCCCACGTGTCACTGTAAAAGTAATTTTATACTTCACTTATCTGATTTAAAGTATGTATGAACATATTTAGTATTTACACCATGTTTTTGGAGGGTTTCGGTATTTTCGAAGAAAAATGACGAAAATGCCCTTATGAGCCAAAAATACTATTTTATTGTTTTGATTTGAAAATGACTTATGATTTCTTGAAATACGAGATTTAATAACTATCGCTCACTGGGGAGATGCGGAAGTTGATGCTAAGCCTTACGGGGTTTCGATCCACATTCGAAGTAATGAGTGCCTATCGAGACGTCGCGGTGGCTGTCATGGGCCTGATGGGGAGTTCCTGGTCGTGACAATTTTATTAGTATCACAGCTTGGTTTAAAGATCAAAGATTTTTATTTTAAAGCTTTGGATTTTAAAGTTTTCGATTTTAAAGTTGTTTTAAGAAATTCACACTAACACTGCGTGGCCCTGAGTTAGGTTACGTCAGGCTAGATTGAATAGGATGAGATGAATTTGAAAATATATATTTTACTTATTATATGTGATAAGCACAAGAGGATATAAATGGTTATGGAAATTGTGACGTGAGCTTGAAGGGAAACCAAACGGTGTAGAATGATTGGTGTAGTAACCTTAAATATGGATGAATAACATTGATCAAGTAAACTCTAATAGCCACCGTGTCGTGGTGCTAAGAACACTTCATGTCTAGGACACATGAATAAAATGAGACAGATGTGAAGTTGAATTCACGAGTTGACCTAAGGTCATTGAACTTGATTCTAAGTTTTGGTAATTGGAGTTTTAAGGTTTTGGAAGGTATCAATATGAATGAGTTAAAGCTGAAATGGTTAAAGTCGTTTCCTTCAAGGGAAGTAAAAGGTCTGGGTTTCGATACTTGGTGTATGCGGTCCTGCAGGGCCAGGAAGCCAAGGGGATAAATACAGATATAATAATACCTTGGAGTGGGCCTCGAATGGGGAGGCCACATGGGTGGGCCCCTAAGAGAATGCCACATAAATGGCTAAGTTATGGGTTAAGTGATCACATGTTGTGAGACATAAGTTTAAGATAGATATCCCTAAGGAAATACTCAAGAGAAGTTCTGCCGTGGATCTTGTAAAAGCAAGCACTAAGTTACGTGATTATAAAAAGGAAGCTATAAGCTGAAAGTGATATTAGTATTAATATTGAAAAGTAGTTGAGGAGAATCTAGTTTTAAGTCTTGCAATTTCAAGTACAATTTGTCAATTGGTTAAGGAAGAATGATGTTATATTCGTATGAAAGACTGGAACTTTATTAAGGAAGCGTATGGAAAAGCATAAGAGAATATATTAGTTTGACTTACTATAAGAGGGCAAAAGTTGGATGGCCATGAGTGGCTTGTAAGTAATGCAAGAATGTATAAGTAAGTGTGCAAGGGAGCTATGATCGATAGATAAGGGTAGAACTTTAATGATGAGACAGTGTTCGCTGCTTTAAACCTTGAACTATAAACTATGGATATGTATCCACCTTATGAATACTCTGATGTGATAAATTCGAAAGACTTTTCGCAATGAGAAAACATTAAAGCTTAAAGATCAAATGGCTATACAGTCAAGTTAGACTCATGATTGACATGTCACGTAAGTATGAGGATGGGATACAAAGCAATATAGAGGCATGAAAGATGATTGAGGACAAAGGGATGACACTGAGGAATTGTGATACTGCATCGTATTCAATGATCAAATCAAGGTAGATTTTGGAAGCATAAATGGGATTATAAGGCATATACACATATGTGGGGTTGATATTGTGATCAACTAAAATGAAGAATGATTTTTAGTGAATTAAGATTCAAACTTAATATATGATGAGTGATGTAGGTAGTACAATGATAAGAAATTTTATCAAAAATTGAACACTGTGAACATAAGAGACTCTGGGAAATAGTCAAGGAGATAATATCAAGGAAATATGATCTATAGCATGGTTAAGCTGTACGAGATGGATTAATATGATTAAGAAGATTGATATTTTATAATTGTTAGATAAACAAGAAGTATGTGGAAATAATGGAAGAGAATACCCCACATTTTCTTTGAGTTTGATAAGTGAAATTTTGAGAACAAAATTTTATTTTAAGGGGGGTAGTGTTGTCAAACCCTGTTCTATAAAATAATTACGACGTCATTTACATGCTCAATAGAATGTTTGCATATTTAGGAAGTTCGAGGAATCGTTAAAACATGATGTTGCCCCTAATGGTACCATTAAGTCGATTAAGCCTCAAACTAGTTCAAATAGGAATTTTAAGGTAAAATTAAGAGTTTCACAGTTCCGGGATGACTCAAAATGGTAATTCGGAGTTCGAGGATCAATTTGGAGTCAAACCAAAATTTTCACTATTTAGGGGTAAAATTGTCATTTGCCACTTGGGGACAAAATTGGAATTTTTAGAAAAGATTTTTTGGCCCCATTTGACTTATTGGAGTATGATTTGAAGTTTAGAAGTGAAAAATTTTAATTTCGGTATAATTTGAAGTATAGAGGCGAAATGGTAATTTTGCCACCCCGGGGGCAAATCGATAAATTTTCACCCCCGACACTTGTCAAGACCAAGGGATTTTATTCATCATGGAAATGGATAAACATGAGAAATGTGTGGTGGAGAATTAAAGAATTAAAAGTTAAATATTTAAATTTTGAACCAATAAGGAAATGTCATCTGTCATGTTTTTATTATTTTATTATTTCTTTATAAAAAGG
>NC_030851.1:20320840-20324251 GCF_000208745.1 Theobroma cacao | reverse complement strand
TGGTTTTGAAAATAGAGTAATTGGAGACTGCCTGCTTGTGTTGTAAATTTATGGTTTTAAATTGAATGGCTTATGACAATAAATGAGCATGAATGGCTAAACTGATTTTGGTGTTATAATTATTTGTACTGAGTATTCAGCCTTGAGAGGCTAGGTTGCGATAAATTGTCATGTCATGCTAAAATGAATTTTATTGATTGGTGGAGTATATATTAATTATTCACTGCAGAGGGGGTTCCGTGGACCAACCTATTAGAGGGGCACGATAAACTCCTTTATATTCTCACCTCGGTCATAGAGGCACGTAGGGTATCTCCTGAGGTGGGCTTTTTTAGTGCATTTCACGTTAACCACCACGTGAAGTGAGACTCAGTCAACGCCAAGGAACGGTTGTGTTTTTTCAAAATAAAACAAGTTTTATGATTATATAAAATTTTTCACAGCCTTAGTGGACTTGGTTGGATACCCCTGGTCCAGGTGTCCCCAAGTACAGGATTTGGCATGAGCCAAGTTTTGAGAAATTCACGAGCCATATTGAATATTTGGTTGAAATGAATATTCGTGTTGTGAAAAATTTATTGAAATGAATTATTTTTAATTGTCTCCTTTTACTCGCCTTTAGATAGTTTAGATGGTGTCTGTTTACTCACTGGGATTATGTAATCATAATCTCACCCCTCTTCCTATCCATTTTTCAGGCTCAAGATAGTTTGTTGATAGTTGATTAAGACGACAATTAATCTCGGAGTTGCATCCTAAAAAGTAAGGGTTCGTAGCCCTACACCTTCTTGATCAGTTGGGGCCCACGTGTCACTGTAAAAGTAATTTTATACTTCAGTTATCTTATTTTAAGTATGTATGAACATATTTAGCTTTTACACCATGTTTTTGACGGGTTTCGGTATTTTCGAAGAAAAATTATGAGAATGCCCCTGTGAGCTAAAAAATAATATTTTATTGTTTTAATTTGAAAATGACTTATGATTTCTTGAAATGCGAGATTTAATAACTATCGCTCACTAGGGAGATGCGAAAGCTGATGCTAAGCCTTGTGGGGTTTCGATTGGCATTCGATGTAATGAGTGCTAATCGGGACGTCGCGGCGGTTATTATAGGCCCGATGGGGAGTTCCAAGTAGTGACAAAGTTGCTTGAATGTTCATGTAACTAGGAGACTCTTATCATTCATAATGTATGAATTAAAATATATCTAACATTTACTCTACGCATTTGAAAAGTTCCAAGCTCTTATAGTCTCCTTTATCTTTTTGGGTTCAAGAATATTTTGGAGATCTATTATGGCATCAACTTGAAAAGGGTACTTTCTTGTCTCTTTTCTCACCTTAAAGTGATTGAAATCTATTCATTCGGTGTTCAAATGAAAATGGTTAATTATTGCCTAAATAATGCAAGAGTTTTACAAAAGCTTAGAATACAAATAACCCGTAATGTGGGAGAGAAATTTGAGATTCATAATAAACTGCTAATGGTGCCAAGGGAATCAAAGATATGCCAAAAGGAAGTGCTTTGATATCCTTCATCTTCCGCATTTTGAAGCTTAGTTTGACTATACATGAATCCTTATGTTAGCTACATCTTATTAATTAATTCAACCTATATTTTGCTACATGCCATGTTGAAAACAAGTTGTTCCATGCCATGTTCAAAAAAATGTTGCTACACATAATTTTGGACAAAAATTGTTACACATCATGTTGAAAAAAGGTTATTACAAAAAATATTGTTGTTACATGCCATGTTCAAAATAAGTTACTAAATGCCATTTTGGAAAAATTATTGTTACATGCCATGTTAAAAAAGGTCGTTACATGCCATGTTGGAAAGATGTTGTTGCTATATGCCATGTTCAAAAATATTTTCTACATGCCATTTTAAATAAATTACTGTTACATGCCATGTTGAAAAAAATGTTGTTATATGCCATGTTGAGAAAATACGACACGCTGGGTATTTTGGGACAAAAATGTCCTTAAAGAATCCATTTCATATCAAACACCAAGTATTTTAAACGACATCGATTTTATTCATCATTTGATTGATTCCTTATTCCCAAATGCCAAGTAAACTAAAAGCAGAGAGTAGAGATCACTTGATTCATTCTTCATTCCCAAAGTTAGCAAAGTGTTTGAACAAGTTCAGAGCAAAGTACTCAATCACAACAACAAGTTCGTTCTTGCGTAAACAAGTAAGTTAGTCAATGGTGAACTTCTTTTTTGTATTTTTTAGTGGGTTGTTGTTGATTTTGCTACTTCATCATGGGTCTGGAAAAAACATTTTTGATTACTTGGCTAAGGTGGGGATCTCGTTGTCTGAATTTTTTTGCGTCTTTTTGTTTGTTCAAATTGTTTAGTGTGTAGCAACTTAAGGTTTTTAGTCATGGCGTGTAACAACTTAGTTATTAGGTATGGCGCATAGCAACTAATAATTTTTAGGGCTGGCGTGTAGCAACCAAGGATTTTTTAGGCTTGGTGTGTAATAACTTAGTTATTAGGCATAAGGTGTAACAGCATTTAACTTTTTCTGTACAATGTGTAATAACATTAATTTTTTTTTGTAAATGGGGTGCTGCTTGACTAGGTTTTATGTTCCTGGTGTGTAGCTTACATGTGCATTATTGTTTTATGTTGTCCATGGAATACGAGAACCTTGAAGGTTCGCTTATTATTCTGAAGGACAAGTGGGCCTTCAATGTCGCCATTAACACCCCTATAAGTGGTTGCACCTAACGTACATAACCAACACGCTCCACCAGGTAATGGATGTCACGCCCAGCTCTACAATATGTTTATTATCCCATTCTAACAGAAGAATGCATGTTTGCTTACTTGGGTACCTTGGAAATCGTTAAGGACGATATTGTACCAAATGGTACGATTAAGTTAAATTAAGCCTTGAACTAGTCCAAATAGAGATTTTAAGATACAATTGAGAATTTTAAAACCCTAGAATGACTTAAAATGGTGATTCGGAGTTCGATGACTGATTTCGAGTCAAATTGGAATTTTCATGACCTAGGGGCAAAATGGTCATTTTGCCACCCGAGATTAAGATGTGAGTGTTGGATGAAAATTTTGACTAAGATTGATCATTTGGAGTATAATTTGAGTTTGAGAAGTGAAGAATTTTAATTTCGGTGTTTTTTTTAGGATAAGGGCAAAATAGTCATTTTGCCACCCTAGGGGCAAAATTGTAATTTTACACCACCCAACACTTGTCCAGCACATGAATTTCACCCATTATTATCATGCATAATTGAAGGATTTTATGTGGTGGAGAAAGAAAGCTTAATAGTTAAGAATTTAAAAATGGACCAATGGTAAGGTGACAAGTGTCAAGCTTTTATTTCTTTATTATTTTCCTTATAAATTAGCACAAAACCAGCCCATTTCTC
>NC_030851.1:20314561-20320189 GCF_000208745.1 Theobroma cacao | reverse complement strand
TTTAGCACAAATGTAGTAAATGGCTTATTGTGCATTATGTCTAGGTGGTGAGCTTTTTGGCAAAAGTAAAGAGATAGTACCCGAGGATCAAGAATCAAAGTACTCAGAATTTGACTCCTGAAATAGTGAGTAACCTTACTATCATCTTAATTATCTAAAGTGGTTTTTATTCGATTTTGTGATTTTATGGAAAATGAGTTAAATGGTAAATCTTTGTGTTTTGTAATTAAAATGTGATTTAATGAAATTATTTTATAACATTGTCTTGAAATTGAATGATGGTTTGAAAATAGAGTAATTGGATACTGTTTTCATGTGTTGTAAATTCATGGTTTGAATCGAATGGCTTATGATAATATAGGCATGAATGGTTGAATTGGTAAATGTGATGAAAATGTATAAACTATTGTTTGCCTTGATAGGCTGGATAATGATAAAACTGCCATGTCATGCTATTGAATTTTTATTGTATGGTGGGCTTAGCTTGCTGCAGTGGGCGGGTTCTGTGGACCAGTTTTTTTGAGGGGCATAGAATCCCTTTATATTCTTACCTCGATCAAAGAGGTGCGTAGGGTAACTCTCGAGGTACAACTTGAGAGTTCACTTCACGCCAAACCACCACGTGAGGGTGAACTCAGCCAACGCCAAGGAACGGCTATGTTTTCAAAACAAAAACATGATTTATGTGTACATGACTTTTTAACAGCCTTGGCGGACTCGGTTGGGATAGCCCCAGGCCAAGGTATCCCTGATAACTGAGCATGAGAATGATTTTGGCACGAGCCAAGCTTTTCAGGAAATCATAAGCCTCATTGTTTATTTAGGTGAAATGAATTTATTTTATCCTATTAAAATGAGTTTGAAATGCTGTGAATCATTTTTATGCTAATCTATATTAGTTGTCTCCATTTACTCAGCTTTAGATATTTTAGATGGTATTTGTTTACTCACTGGGATTATATAGTCTCATCATCCTCCTTTCCACCCATTTCAGGCTCAAGATAGTTTGTAGATAGCTGATATCGTCGAAGGCTACAGTTCGCTTTACTTCCTCAAAAACTGTAGGTTCACAGCCTTCATTACTTTTAGTCATTTGGGGACCCACGCGTCATTGTAAATTTAATTACATACCTTGACTATCTGTATTACAGTATGTATGAATTTATTTCGCTTTTACTCTACAAAAATTCCTTACAGATAACTCTATAAAAATTATTTTATAAGAAAATGGAATATTTTATTGAATATTTTTATTATATTCAAATAGTCATAATTTCACTTTAAATGAATGTCTTAGACATCTAAACTTATTTTTGATTATGAAATATGTGTTTTGCACTCGTATACTATATTTTAGCTGGTTTCGAAATATTTGAAAAAAATGACCAAAATACCCATGTGTAGTTGAAATTTCTCTGACTGTTTTTGAAATGAAATTGGTTCATATCACTTTAAAACATGATTTTAGTAACTAATACTCACAGGGGAAGCGAGAAAATTGATGTTAAGCCTTTCGAGGTTTCGATTGGCAGTCCGGGTAATGAATGTCTATCAGGACATCGCGACGGTTATCACGGGCTCGAGGAGAGTACCGGGTCGTGACAATGGAGTACAATGTAATGAAGGATACATGCTTCAGTATGCTACTGAACGTATTCCATAGGGGTTTTTCTACGTCAGTTTGTTGCAGAACATCATGGTGCGTAGAATCACTGAACTCAATGTAATGGAGCATGAGTTATAATTTGCCATAGGCAAGACCAAGGTATGTTTCATCAAGCGTGAGTTCTGCTTGGTGATGGGACTGAAGTTCTATTGCATGACAGATGTTTTCTCACATCACTACGAGGTTATCGTTGTAAAAATTAATGATAGATACTAGAAAAGGGAAGACAATGTGAAGTTGCTATAGGTGCTTTATAGGTTCCAAGATGGCAACTTTCAGCAACCAAGAGCGCAACAAAGATAGCCCTATCTTGCTCACAATAATATTTTATTCAGACAAGACTATAAAAGACTGATGACACTATCGTTGTTGCCATTGGTTGAGGACATTGACACGTGGAATGCTTTCCTATGTCACATGTATAGAGGTTGACTGTGGACTACTTATTGAGGGGGTTCGAAGTTCCTCCCACAATGTCAGAGAAGCTTAAGGTTTTTTGCTACAACTTATACAAATTTGCATGGGCAATACAGGTAATGTCACCTAACATTTTCCATTTTCTTTTCACATAACATTTTATTAAGGCATGTGTGTATCATTTAGGTGATTATAATGTTTACAATTGACTTGCACTTTTGGGTGATGGAGGTCATTCTTGCTTTCCAAAATGTAATTGTCTCTTGTGTTGGTAAGGGCAACGTTTATCCATGAATGTGTAGATGGTAGTGCAAGCAAAAGTTGAAGTTGTTCTACCAGGCAGTGGAAAAGTTGGGGTCCACTCATTAAGTGAGTGAAACACTACTAGTTTTTTGTTGTCATATGTCAACTATTTTTCAAACTAATTGTAATGTATGTATTGTGTAGTTATGGGCACACCAAACCTTGGAGCCCACATCGAAAAAGACCATAAAGCCATATTGGTTTAAAATAGAAGTCTCTTTATCTGACAAGCAATAGTATGTTGCAATATGGCATTTGGATGATCGAAAAGAATGGGGTCTCGATCAAAAATTGAAGAGGAAAGTGTTGAAGGAGAAAAAAGTCGATGACACATTTAAGCAGACGCACATTGGCACATGTGGAAATGACAACCAGTCATGCCCTCATTTGATGGTTGAGGGAGATGACAAGGTTGATGTTAGTTTAGCTTCTTCTTCCCAGCGAGATGATCAGACCCATATGGTGCCACCTCCTCAAATGCATACTGGATGACTTTAGATACATATGTCATTACCACCTCCTTAGGCACACACTATAGATGTAACCCCACAACTTTGATGGTAATGATGCTTAATGTATGTTAAGCTGTTTAAACGAGCTAATGATATTTTTGATGTATGTGCCTATTAATTTAAAGAATGCTTATGTCCATAGAGTGATGATTATGAAAATGTATGAGTAGGTAAAGACTCGAATGATGCTGTGCATATGTTTGGCACATGAATGAGATAGTGCATATGTTGGCACTTAAATGAGTATGCTATGAAAGCAATTATGCTGTGCTTGATTTATACACTATGTAACACAGAGTATAAATGAGTAATTGAAGTATATGATGAATTTATGAGATTGATATTAAGAGAATTATAATGAAATGAGATAGGTATGTAAGGTAGAAATTGAATGGGAGTTAGAAAATGGAGCTAAAAGCTCTAATAGTGGAAGAAAATGTAATTTGAATGAAAAGTATCGATGCATGGGTACTATGTGTCAATACAATCGAAGTAGTAAGCACACAAGAGGGGCATTATGGATAAGGTATCGATACATTGCCTCATGTATCGATAGATTCAAAAAATAGAGCATTCTGTGTCATTTCTATGGATACATTCACCAAATGTATCGATAGATTTGAAGTAGAGAGCAACCCACAGGAAAAGTATCAATACATTGCCTCATGTATCGATAGATTTAAAGTTATTCCATGGAAATGTATCGATACATGCATGCAGATTTGCAAAAAATATGAAGCCTCAGGCTATTTGCCCATTTGAAACAAAAAGAGAAATAAAGGCTCTCTCACACTCTCACAAAACCTTCATCCCCCTTGGTGAATTTGAGGCTAAAATAAGGCATTTGGAGGCTAGAGAACTAATCAAAAGGTAAGATTAAAGCTTTTCACTTATTAGTTTTCAAATTAAATGATTGATAATGTAGAAATTCTATGTTTTAGCTTTGGTGGCTGTTGGAATTGAATGTGGCTGGAGATTAAAGTCTCAGTGAGCCAAATTCATGCTTAAGGTAAGGGATTTCGTATACTGATGAAGAATATGAGAAAGTTGAGTTTGTATGATAATCTAGTTGGGAAAATGTGTTATATTGAAAAGCTAAAAATAATTTGAAAGCCGGGAATTGGCTAGTAATGAAGAGTTATGGTATAAATGTTGATATTTATGCATGGTAAATTGTTAGATGTACAATGGGAGTATGAATGTTGCTCGAATATTGAGTTATGTGAATTAAGGCTAAGAGTGATAAGCCAAGTTGAACAAGAGCTAGCAAGAGACATTGAAGAGTCAAGGTGAGTGAAGAATTTTATACATAGAAGTATAATGACTAGAGTGCATGTATGCTTCTAGAATGAATATGCATGATATGTGTGATGTATGCCTTCTATGTACATCTAGAGGTGACACACCTAGACTAGTAATGTTATGAATGATGTGAATTGCCTAGATGGATTATATTTAGGCTAAGTATGATCATGTCGATATGATCATGAGAACTATGTAAAATACCTAGAAGGATAGTACTTAGGCCAACGTGATGATGAGATAGTATTATGATCAATATAAATGACAGAAAACATGAATGATGAATGTGAACTATCCGTGGATGATTCCGAACAATGTTGTGATGTATAATAAGCATGTTACGTCCATCGTGGATTTTTTACCAATGTATATTATGAGGATTAAGTGTGTCCAATCCCTCTGCAATTATGTATGCTGCCTATAGGGATGGTGGTAAGCAAGGGTAGTGTCCGTCCTACCTATGATTCCCACCTGTAGTGCTATGATGCCATCCATTGAGATTAATCCAGATGATGACCACAAACTTTGTCGTTTGCATGACAATTGGGCGCGACTGGACTTTGTTGTTTGTCGTGGCAATGAGGAAGGACATGCTATTTAATGATGATTATAGACTCCATTGTTTGCTTCAGCAATGAGGCTTAACATGATTTCTTCATTTGCTGCGGAAATGGGGCATGACATGATTCTATATGTTGTTCATCGATTAGTTACTGTACATGACTATGAAAATGTACAGGGAGGACCAGTCCATGATATGCCTTGATGATATGAATATGTTGAGGAATGCCATCAGATGTATATATGTTGAGCACCATGATATGCTATGTTATGAATTTATGATTAATGTAAAGGCTTCAGGTGAGAACCATATGAAAATGTTATGTGTAAATCGATATGCTAAAAGCTTGAGGAGCCTATAACTTAGCATTGAGGAGAGCGTTATAAGGAATGTTGTTGGTCCTTATAATATGTGCTAGAGGGGGGTGAATAGTATAATTTGGCTCTTAACAATATTGGAAACTAATTTTCAAAACTTAAGAAAATAAAAACAGAGGATAAAATGCACAACAGTTTAGAGTGGTTTGGTCTAAGACCTACATCCACTACCCTTGATTGTTCAACCAAGGATTTTCCCACAAAATCACTATGAATTGGTGAAATTCACAAAGCTTTTCACCAAGCTTTACAAAGGCTTTTACCAGGCTAGCCAAAACCTTTTACACTAGTTTTTCACAGGCTCAACAAAAACCCAAAGTGATTTCCAAGGCTAACCACAACCTTTAACAATCAAGTTATCCCAAGCTTGAACAACCCCTTAGAGTGACTCCCCCACTCTAAGAATACAAGAAAAGAAGTAAAAGAAAGTACCTATGATTACAAGTTAATCTAAATGGTACAAGATTGAGTGCTAAATTCAAATGCAAA
>NC_030851.1:20274901-20310790 GCF_000208745.1 Theobroma cacao | reverse complement strand
TTTCTATACCTCAATTGCACCCAAATTGACTTAATGTTCCTCAGTGTGGTGCAAATTATCAGTCTCGATAGCAAATTACGAAAATACCCCTAGTGGGTAAAAATTCATATTTTTGCTCCGAAAATTCTCATTATTTTTCTAGGCTCATAATTCATCATTATTCATCATAATTCCTCAAATAAACATCAAGATCAGTAGCCAATATTCCCCTAGAAAATTCGGCATAATGGGTTTCAATGGGAGAAAATTATTTCTCTAGCTTATTTTTGCTATATTTCAATATAACCTAACTAAAATCACTTAATTCAATTGAAATCAACCAAAACTCAAGTTCAAAACTCATCCATGGAGGTTTGGCCAGCATGGGTGTCCATACCCACTTTCTAATTTTGCATGGAAACGAGAAAAAAATGCATGGGTAGTGAAAATCACAAGGAAAATCAATGAAATTTACCTTTTTAATGCTTGATTTTTTGATTTCTCTTGATTTTCCCCAAATTTTTTCAGCTAGGGTTCTTATTTATTTTCCCCCTTTTTCTCTCCCGGTTTGGGCGGCTGAAGAAGATGAGAATTCTGGAATTTTGACATTTTTAAAGGCTAAAATAATATAATATTATTTTATTCATTTTTTTTGGTTTTATTAATTCCTTAAATTCTAGCCATCCATTTATTTCCAAATTTTCACCATACACTTGTCCCACATATCCATAGCTTAGATAAAATTCTCAGACTTATCCAAAGTCTTGGTGGAGTAATTTTTGAAATTTACACTTTTGCCCCTGTAAAAGTCAAAAATTACATTTTTGCCACAAAAACTGAAAAATTGCCCATAGACATATTTTTCATCCCTTATACTCATACCATTCTCCAATCTGTCAAATTTGATCTAAATTCTCTCAAAATCTCAAAATTTATCCATGGGTGGAAAAATTACGATTTTGCCCTTACACTCCAAAAATCATCGAAATTAAACTTTTTCACTGCCAAACCCTCAAATTATACTCTAATACTCAAATCATACTCCAATAAGTTAAATGGGGCCAAAAAACAAATCTTTTTTCAAAATTCTCATTTTGTCATCAAGTGGCAAATGATCATTTTACCCCTGAATAGTGAAAATTTCGGTTTGACTCCAAATTGATCCTCGAACTCCGAATTACCATTTTGAGTCATCCCTGAATTGTGAAACTCTTAATTTCACCTCAAAATTCTTATTTGAACTAGTTGAAGGCTTAATCGACTTAATGGTACCATTAGAAGTAATATCGTCTTTTAACGATTCTTCGAACTTCCTAAACATGCAAATATTCTATTGAGCATGTAAATGACATCGTAATTATTTTATAGAACAAGGTTTGACACTAAAGGTACATGCTTATGGCTATCTGTCAACTCGGTAGGAGTATCTTGCTCCCCCATCCGTCTTGAGGTGGCTCGTGTCTTAGGCGACATTCTTACCTAGACAAGAGAAAACACTTGTTATTAAACATATTTCATAATCATACTTAAGGCAAAAGGTAGTTTCTAAGATAGGGAATCTATACGGTCACTTAGTTGTAAAATGTGTTGCGGTTCACACTTCACAACTAGAGTTCCCACATAAAGACCCGACTCTCCACTGGACCAACAAAAGAAAGTCCTAGGACCTAGACAAACCTAGGGCTTTGATACCAACTTTGTCACGACCCAAATTCTGGGTCATGACCGGCGCATGGGCCCAATGGACACAATCCATTAAGCCCAAGCAAGCCTATCAATCTGACATGTTTATAATTCCATCATAAAGTACTAAGTCACTTTTCATAACTCAGGATCAAAGTAATATTAAACAATGCCAACTCATATTGGCATACCAATTAAGTGTTCATTGCCTACAACATGTATCTCAATAATTTACATCAAGTTTGTCTATACATCACAAAAAGAAGACTTGACTTCCAGCGGAGGGACTCGAACGAATGTACATCTACTGAATGCCGAGACACCTACCAAAAGATGGATATAAGTCTACAAGGACACCTCTTCCTAGTTACCACTGCCTCGTGATCTGAAAACATGAAGTTGAAAATGGTGAGTATAAACCCAGTGAGTGAACAAGAAAGGGAACAAGCAACAACAAAGGAGAATTTAAAATCATGATGCACTTGTTTCAAAACAATGTAATTTAGTTCTATTCATATTAAAAACCCCTCATCAAGCCCTTAATCATTGATCATTTGAAAATCATAAACCCATACATAATGAACCATTTGAAGAATGAAAGCTTCAATGATACGCAAGCAAGTCAAATACGACAACGAATCTTCGCTGCAGCTATAGCTAGTCCTTTTTCATTTTCTACTTTCTTACAATGACTTAAGAATGCTTGTAGAGCATCATTCTTATGAGCAAGAAAATACACCCAAGTATATCTAGAATAGTCATCAACTATTACAAAGCCATAAGATTTTCCTCCTAAGCTAGTTGTGCTTATTAGACCAAATAGATTAATGTGTAACAATTCAAGAGGTCTGGATGTTGACACTATCTTCTTGGTCTTAAAGGATGTTCTAACTTGTTTTCCTAGTTGACAAGCATCACATATTCTGTCATTTTCAAATTGTAAATCCGACAACCCAACTACTAAATTCTTTCTAATCAATTTTGACATAGTATGCAAACTTACATGTCCTAATCTTCTATGCCACAACCAGCGATCATTTTTAGCATTTGCAACAAGACATACCTCACTATTTACTTCAAGATCTTCAAGAAAAACTACATATATATTTTTCAATCTTTTTCCTATGAATGAGATTTTATTTGTACTCATATCTATTACTTCACACTTAGTTCAATCAAAACATACTTTAAATCCTTTATCACATAATTGACTAATACTTAGTAAATTATGCTTTAAGCCTTCAACCAACAACATATGACTAATTTGAGTTTGGGAATTCTTACTAACCGTACTTATACCATGGATTCTTCCTTTTAAATCATCTCCAAAGGATACGGTTCCTCCCTTTCTCTTATCCAGCTGAGCAAACAGTATTTCATATCTTGCCATGTGCCGTGAACAGCCACTGTCCATGTACCAAGGCTGTTTCTTCTTAAGTTGAGTTTTTGAACATGTCTCCTTTAAGTCTAGCTCAACCTACAAAACAAAATTTTAGTTTTTCTTTATAGGTACCCATACTTTGATGGGTTGTTGAGTTTTAGTTGCAACAAAGGATCCTTTAGGAACCTAGATTTTCTTAACTTTCTGCACTTTTCTTTTCTTAAAACAATCATATCATAAATGACCATGTTTACCACAATTATAACATCTAGGTAATGTTTTAGCTGAATTTTTATTGTGGTATACATCTCTTTTTGAAGATTCATTTTTCAAATATTTAAGAGCTGTGTTTTCATCAAGAATTATTTGCAAAGCTTCAGACTTGTTTATCTAGCTCTTGTTTTAAAACCTCAAAGTCTGTTTTTTAGTGTTCTAACTCAACTTGCAAAATATTGCTTTGCTGAAAAACAGAAGTAAATTCTTGTTTAATTTGTTCCAAATCATTTTCATGTAATGTAGACTTTTTCTTTAATGATTTGTATTTTGAAAAAAGTTTTTCAAATTCATCATAAAGGCACTCATACTCATCTTGTAAATCATCATAAGAATTAATGCAGGGGGATGAGGTTACCTCTGTTTCATCCTCTTGTGCCATTAAACAAATGTTTGCTTTTTTCTCAAATTTTTCATCATCAGTTTCAAAGTTTGATGTGTCACTGTCCGACCATGCTGCTGCCACCATTGCTTTCTTGGATTTCTTATTTTTCTTGGGAGTTTCATCTTTCAGCAATGGACACTCGGACTTGAAGTGACTAGATTTCTCGCACTCGTAGCAAATGAGCTCCTCCTTTTTGTTAGAGTCAATTTTGTTTCTGTTTTTCCACGAGGCACCTTGGTCATTTTTGAAACCTTTTTTAGCTAGCCTTCGGTTTCTTCTGCTCATTAGCTTTCTGAGTTTTCTTGCAACCAGAGCTAATTCTTCATCATCATCACAGGAAAGCTCTTCCAACTTTTCTTCAAGGATGCTGGCTTTAAGTGCAATACTCTTTTTCTTTTCCTTTACTTCCCTTCGGTCTTCTTCTTCTTCTTCCTTAAGCTCTAGCTCATGAGTAAGAAGAGAACCACAAATCTCATCAAGTGTGATGACGTTTAGATCTTTAGCCTCTCTAATGGCAGTCACTTTAGGCTTCTAGTTTTTTGGTAGACTCCTAAATAGTCATTTTACTAATTCATGTTTAAGAATAGGATTGCCTAACTGACTCATTTTATTTGTGATGTTTGTAAATCTATCAAGCATGCTCGTGATGTCCTCACCAGGCTCCATTTTGAACATTCATAATTATGTGTTAAGAGGGCAATTTTGGACTCCTTGACTTGAGAAGTCCATTCATGGATTATTCTAAGTTTCTCCCACACTTGTTTAGCTGTTGTACAGCTTGAGACTTTGTTAAATTCAGTAGGGGTCAAGGCACAATGTAATGTGTTGATGGCCTTAAAACTAATTTGAACTTTCTTAGTTTCAGCCTCAATCCAATCAGACCTTGGCTTGGGCATCAACTCATTTGTCATTACATTCACGGTTTAAGGCATAAAGGGTCCATCAGTTATGACGTCCCACATTTCCATAGTCCATAGCTCTAATGTAAATTAACATTCTAGTGCTCCAATAATGGTAATTAGAGCCATCAAATAGAGGTGGTTTGTTTGTTGATTGTCCCTCAGCCACTATTGATTTTTGGAGAGCCATATGAATCCTCTCTAACGATGTTAAGCCTTAATAACAGGGAACTAGCTCTGATGCCAAATGTTAGTCCCGATAATATGTGCTAGAGGGGGGTGAATAGCACAAATCGACTCTTGACAAAATGAAGAACTAATTTTCAGAACAAAGAAAATAAAAACAAAGTATACAATGGACAACAACTTATAATGGTTCGGTCCAAGACCTACATCCATTACCTTGATTGTTTAACCAAGGATTTTCGAAACCAAGTCACTAAAAATAGTGAAATTCACAAGCTTCCACCAAGCTTTTACAGTGGCTTTTCGTAGGCTCAGCCACAACCTTTAGCAATGGTTTTTCACGGGATCAACCAAAACCCAAAGTGGTTTTTTTTTAAGGCTCAACCACAACCTTTTACACTAGTTCTTTACGGGCTAAACTAAAACCCAAAATGGTTTTTCCAAGGCTCAACCACAACCTACAACAATCAAGCTATCCCAAGCTTGAATAACCCCTTAGAGTGACTCCCTCACTCTAAGAATACAAGAGAAGTAGTAAAAAAAGGTACCTATGATCACTGGTTGATCTGAGTGGTACAAGATTGAGTGCTAAATACAAATGCAAAGAGTAGGCATTTAAGTGCAAACAAGTGCAGTGAAGCTTTTCTAGTTTTTAACTTTCTATAGTTCAAATCTCATTCAAGGCTTCTTAAAACTTGTTTCTAATTGTTGGAAGACCCTTTTATACTTGGAGATGCAACTTTGATGGCAATTTGATAGTTTATGGCGGTTGGAAACAGTTAAGGATAAGTTCTAGCCATTAATCTGTCTTGTAGTGCTCTGGTTCAAATTGTAGACAAAGAGATCTTAGTCAACTGACTTGGTAGACTAAGTTGGTTCTATTTAAGGTTGCAGATTCTGGCAGAGAGCAGTCAGTCGACTGACTTAGTCGACTAAGTTGGTTTTGTTTCTTAAACTCTTCAGCCCGCCATTCCACCAATTTTGAAACTTAGTCAACCAACATTCTTTCTTGTTTCACCAATAAGCTTTCTCCTTGTTAGATAGTTGCATCTTGTTATTTTTATCCTTTTTTTCTTTTGATATACTCTTTGAAGAGTTAATTAATTAATTTCATGTATTAATTTTCCTTCACACTTAAGTAAAGGTATTACACACAAATAAATGAGAATGTTTATTATCATCAAAAACTAATGGAGCCAACATCCAATGCTTTTTAAAGTTCTTCGAATGCCTTTTCATAAATCAAAAAGTAATTTTCCTTATCAAAAACACATGTTTCGACTATAAATCAAAGAAAATCTCCTGTGAAGTCCTAGGTTTAGAAATTTCAAATTGTTGGGTTTATTCCTATCTAGGGCCTAAATTGATCCTATTAAAAGTTATATCAAACCTCTATGATCATTGTTACTATTTTATTTCATCCAAAACATCTAATAATCAAAATCCCCAAATGGTCACCTGCCCCATGTGCACCAAAATCACTACCTGACGTCCTATAGGTAACATCAACATTGACAGAATCAGTGCTTTATCATATTCAATTCTATCTAACATCCTATCTTTGCTTCCCATAAAAGATGCATTTTATGCCTCCGTTTTATCAAGTAAATGGAGGTTTCTCTCTGCCTTAGTTTCTACCCTTGATTTTTCTGATGAAGCACACACTTCATAACGATTCATAAACTTTGTGGATAGAGTGTTATTGTTCCATAATGTAGAATGTATTGAGAAATTTCATCTCCTTTTTTGGATATTCCTTAAAGATGTGGATGCTTATCAACTGTTTGGGTGGATATGTTTTACACTATGGTGAAGTGGTCAAAAACTTTCTTTATAGGTATAAATTATGGATTCTAGTGCTATGTTGCCTGCAAGTCTCTTTTAAAATAAGATACTCAGTAAATTATAGCTGCATGTTTATAATATCATTATGACCATTCCTTATCACGTTTGCCTTCCAAGTTTGAAGAGTCTCCATGTTAGTGTGTAGACTTTGTCGATAATGATTCTTTTCGAAGGCTTTTGTCTGAATGCCTAATGCTTAAAGAGTTGTTAATACACTCTTATAATAATTTTCACACTCTAATAGAGTTACATATTTCTAAACCTTCATTGAAGAGATTGACTTTACATGACCATCATGACACCTTAGATCAACCTTTTCATGTTGCCATTGATGCCCCAAGTCTTGTCTACTTTTATTACTTTGGTTTTATAGTAAACAACTATTCATTAGCAAACTTACATTCTTTCATCAATGTTGAAATGAGTGCTCTACATCCTCGTTTAAGTCATTTGGTCAATGTTGATGTTGCAAGTAATTTGTTGAATGGAATTAGCAATGTTTGATCACTTTCTTGCAATGATTATTTACTTTGGGTAAGTTCACTTACTCTTTCTTGTTGATGCTACATTTTTTAAATATAGTTGGTACAAATGTCCCATCATTAATAGCATCAAAAGAGACCCCAAAAGGATGCTTATAAATTCTTGCATGATGGATTTATCTAATTAAGTAGTGTAATATCTTTAATTTGTAGTTTTATCATAATTTTTAAGCTTACACTACCTTTTTTATTATTATTTTTGTAATTTTAGTGTCTAAGTTTGTGCAAGAAGCCTTTGCCTGTGTTTCGCAACCTAGTCCATTTATTAATTAAAAGGCAAAATTTAAGGCAAATACCTAGATTGACTAAGTTGCTTGAAAGTTCAATTAACTTGGAAACTCTTATCATTCGTACTATATAAATTAAAGTATATCTAACAGTTACTCTATGCATTTGTAAAGTTGCAAACTTTTACAATATGCTTTTTCTTTTTTAGATTCAAGGATTTATTTGAGATCTATTATGGCATCAACTTGAAAATGTACCTTCTTGTATCTTTTCAACCCTGAAGGTGATTGAAATCTATTCATTTGGTGGTCATATGGAAATGTTTGAGTATTTCCTAAAGAATGCAAGCGTTTTGGAGAAGCTTAGAATACAAATTGTTTGGGATGTTGGAAAGCATATTGAGATTACCAAGATATGCTAAGTCGAATTCATTACCAGATTCATACCATGAATTAATATAGATATTTAATTTATTATGTTAATCTTTTTCATACCTTTTTATGAATGTAACTTTCCTGTCCTGATTATGTGCCATTTTTTTTCTTTGATCCCAAAATCAATCCTTTATTATTTATTAATGTAGCATCTTAGGATTTTTAGGCATGGTTTGTGGCATTTGAACATCTATTTAATTAGGAAATGAATCAATGGTCTTGTTTATTTTTGTATTTTGAATAATCAAAAGCAATTAACAATGATGTGATTTTTTGTTATTTAATTATCGAATATAGTCACATTGTTATTACATGCAATGCGTACATATGCATTGTTTTTGCACACCATGGCTACAAATTGACTTCTTACACACCATGCCAACAATACCAAATGTTGCTACACACCACACCAACAATACCAAATGTTGCTACACACCACACCAACAAATAGAATTCTTATCCACAATGTGTAAATAGTACTTGTTATCACACACTATGCCTATATATATTGTCAGTTACACGCCATGCAATAGATATTGTAAGGTACATGCCATGGCAATGCTATGTTACATGACATTCCTATATATATTGTTAGTTACATGACATGCCTATATATATTGTCAGTTACACGCCATGCCAATATATGTTGTAAGTTACATTCCATGCCAATACTAAGTTATTACACGCCATGAAGGGTTGCAACACGCCAACCCAACAAATTATTAGTTGCTACCTGCCATGCATAATAACAAAATTGTTACACGATATGCCTAAAAATCAATGGTTGATACACGCTTGTTCAAACCTCTTTCTAACATGTTTTTTTAAATCAAAACGCAATTTTCCCTATCCAAAACATCTATTTTGGTTATAAATCGAAGAAAATTCCCTATGAAACTCTAAGTTTATAAATTTCAAATATATTATGTTTATTCTTGTTTAGAGCTCGAATTGATTCAATTAAAAGTTATTTCAAACCTTTGTGATTATTCCTACCATTTTATTTCATCCAAAAACTTAATAATCAAAATCCCCAAATGGCCACCTGCCTTAAGTGCACTAGCACCAACGTTCGACGTTTTAAAGGCAACAACAGTATTGACAGACATAGTGCCTTACCGGATTCAATTCTATTTGACATCTTGTCCTTACTTCCCATAAAAGATACAGTTTGCACCTCTGTTTTATCAAGTAGGTGGAGGTTTCTTTTTACCTCAATTTCTACTTTTGATTTTTATGATGAACAACACACTTCATATTGATTCATAAATTTTGTGGATGGAGTGCTGTTGTTCCATAATGCAAAATGTATTAAGAGATTTTGTCTCCATTTTCTAAGATTTCATGAAGATGTGGATGCTTATCGACTTTTTGGGTGGATATGTTTGGCATTATGGTGAATTGTTCAAGAACTTTCATTATAGATAGAGATTATAGATTTTAGTGCGATGTTGCACGTGAGTCTCTTTAAAAATAATACACTCGTGAAATGGGAACTATTTGTTTATAATATTGTTATGACAATTTTTTTCTCACGTATGCCTTCTAAGTCTAAAGAGCCTCCAATGTAGACTTTGTCGATAATGATTTTCTTCGAAGGCTTTTGTCTGGGTGCCTTGTGCTTGAAGAGTTGTTAATACGCTCTTTTAATACTTTTCAAAGTCTAAGAGAGTTACATATTTCTAAACCTTCACTGAAGAGATTGACTTTAGAGCATTAGGATGATGCCTCAGATCAAACTTTTCATGTTGGCATTGGTGCCCTAATGTCACAGCCCAATTTTTGGGCCATGACCAGCGCAAGGGCCCAATGGGCACAACCCACTAAGCCCAAGCAAGCCTATTTACGAAATTCTATTTCATGATTTCCATCATCATTTCTAACCACAATCTTTATTCTCAACTATACGTATTTTGATAATAAACAAGGCAATCAAATATTTATATTGGTACTAATCCAAAATACTATCATTCATTTCCATCTCATAATGGCATCATCATATCACATATACATCTATTGTTTGTAGCCTAAATCTTAGCGATTTACATCGAGTGTAAATCCACATGCAAAATTCTTGACGACCAGTAGAGTGACTTGGGTGAGGGTACTGCTACCGAATGCCATATACCTACCAAGGGGTGAATATGAGTGGTCTCCTTAATCTTTGTCCCAACTAGCTACGGATTTGAAAAACATGCAATTTAAAAGGGTGAGTACAAACTCAGTGAGTGAACATAAGAAGGGAACAAGTAATGATAAGGAATGTTTTAGAAAACATGCTGCACTTATGATAAATCCATGCAATTTAGTCTAAGTTTTTGTTTAAAACCCCTCATTCCAAACTTTGAATGTTTAATCCCTTAATTTTAGAAGATCCATAATAAACCATGAAGTTGAAAGCATGAAAATTTCAGCAATGACCAAGCAAGACAAGCAAACAGAGGGTTTTCTCGCTACAGCGAAAAGGTAGTCTCAATTTGCATATGCTTCTGTTTTTCAAGCATAAATCCCATTACAGAAGTCAATTGGCATGATTTTTGGGTCATTAGAAAGCTAAGAGGTTGGGCTACAACTTTAATGTTTACCACTTTGCCCAGTTCTGATCGCAAAGTGGTCAAAATCTTGGTCGAAGTAAAAGTAGTGCACTAGAATCTTGGAACCACCCGAGAGTTTCTCGGTACAGCGAGACCCAGGCCAATGTAACCCCCCACCAACCTGAGATTTTCTCACTGCAGCGAGAAACATAGCAACTTAGTTAAAAGAGGTCTTGTTCTATCAAAAGCCATTTTCTTGTTGAAATGAAATGCAATTTGGGAGCAATTAACAACGCCAACATACAACACAATCACAATTACTTTCATAAACTTTCTATAACATATATATATGTATATACATACATCATCATGCATACCATCCCCCCACACTCAGCTCATGTGCACTCCCTACACTCACAAGGCAATATCATCATCATGTACACTCCCTACTCGCACATTTCAATATCATCATCATGTGCACTCCCTACTCGCACATTTCAATATCATCACATGCACTCCCACCCACATCATTACCGGCATGTGCTCTCCCACACCACACACGCACGGTCATATTTATTACACGATATTATCTATCTATCAAGGCACAACACATATATATGTATACCAATAAAATAAAGGAGTACGTGGACTCATCACAATCACATTTCACAATGCAAGACATTTCATTAAAAGCTTGTTCCTGTATACATTTTAAATAAACAAGACAATTAAAACCTTTCTAGTGATTCACTCAAACATTTACACATTTACCACAAAACATTTTAATGCAAGTTCACTCACTAGTCTTTTTTGATGTTTTGGTGGGCTTTAACTTTGACTAATGTTCCGAATGGAGGTGTGGGGTTTCGTTGGAACCTATCACATGCAACAACATCGCCATCAACCCAACTTGGCATTAATACCATTTCAAAAGCTATTTCCTAAATCAAGTTCTACTAGTCATCGCTAACTAGCTTCCAACTACTATTAAATGGCTATCATTTGCACTACTCTAATCACACTAAATTGAATAAACAACCTCAACAATAAAATACTCACAAATCTAATTACTAGACATTATCAACAACTAAAGAGATTAACCCTAACTCATACTCACCTTGATGGTCTTTGTAGTTGAATTCTCCTTCAAAATTCTTCAAGCTAATAAAGGAAATCACTCTTTCTCTCTCTCTCTCTACACATCCAGCTAGTGAGTGAATGTACTAAAGAAAGACTTTTGAAGGCTGTTGAAGTGTAAAAGTGGAAGAGCATGAAAAACCCTATGAAGGAATGGGCCAAAGCATGAAATTTAAGGTTAGTTTGAGAGGGTGATGGAATCTTTGAGAGAAGCTTTCTTGGAGGATGAAAAAACCATGAGATGGGAGGAAGAAGAAGAAGAAGCTGATAGAAAAATGAGGAAGTTGTTGGAGGAATGAGATATTTATGCTTAAAGTTTATCCAAGTTTCATGCAATTTACTAAAATGCCCTCAACAAGTTGACTTTGTCTTCCACCTATCCTTTGTGCAATCTTTTTACTTCTTTGACATTAAGACAAAGTCCATAATAGTCTAGAAATACTCGGGTTCACAAAAATGTAAAATTGTTTTACTCGATATGCAAAATGACCATTTTATCTCTATTATGGAAATTATCAGTATTTCTATCTTCTTCATTCATTTTACCATCATTCATCTATTCCTTAGGTCTACTTAGACCTTAATAACATTAGAAAGCTACTTCCAGGAGCTCAACATGAAAAATGACAAAATTACCCCTGGTTCATGTTATGGAATCTACTTCTAGTTACGTGTCTACGGAGGTTGAGGTTTCACAACGAGGGTACTGGCTTTCACACCCAAGTCTTGTTTACTTCAATTACTTTAGTTGTATAGTAAATAGTTATTTGTTAATAAACCTACATTCTCTCATCAATGTTGAAATGAGTGCTCTACATCCTCGTTTTGATGACTTGGTCAACCTTGATGCTGCAAGTAATTTGTTTAATGGAATTAGTAATGTTCGATCACTTTTTTGCAATGATCATTTACTTTAGGTAAATTCATTTACTCTTTCTTGTTGATGCTACATTTTTTAAATATAGTTGGCACAAATGTAATTTTATTGCAATTTATAATCTAACACTGCCCTTTTATTACTATTTTTTTAATTTTAGGCTTTAAGTTTGTGCAACAAGCCTCTGCCTATGTTTCACAACCCAGTCCATGTATCAATTAGAAAGCAATCTTTGACGAAAAGATTTGGACTGACAAAGCTGCTTGAAAGTTAAATTAATTTGGAGATTCTTATTGTTCATGCTATATGAATTAAAGTATCTCTAACAAGTACTCTAATCATTTGTAAAGCTGCAAGCTCTTACAGTATCCTTTTTCTTGATGGGTTCAGGGATTTATTGAAGATCCATTCTGTCATCAACCTGAAAAGGTACCTTCTTGTCTCTTCTCAACCCTTAAAGTGATTGAACTCTATTCATTTGGTGGTCGTATGGAAATGGTTGAGTATTTCCTTAAGGATGCAAGAGTTTTGGATAACCTTAAAATACAAATTGCCCAAGGTGTTGGATAACATATAGAGATTATCAAGAAACTGCTAATGGCACCAAGGGAATCAAAGATATGCCATGTGGAATTCATTACCAAATTCATACCACAAATTAATATAGATATTTACTTATTTATTTCAATATTTTTGATACATTTTAATGAATGCAACTCTCTTATCCCGATTACATGATAGTTTTCTTTCTTTGATCCTAAAATCAATCATTTATTATTTATTGATGTAGCATCTTAGGACTTTTAGTCATGGTCTGTAGCATTTAAGCATTTATTTAATTAGGAAATGAATCAATCGTTCGGTTTAGTTTTTTGTTTTAAATCATCAAAAGCAATTACCAATGATGTGATTTTTGGCTACTTAATTATCAACTATATTTACATTGTTATTACACGCCATGCGTACATATGCATTGTTTTTTCACACCATGGCTACAAATTGAGTTCTTACACACCATGTCGACAATACCAAATGTAAGCCTTGCTAACAAATAAAGTTCTTACACGTCATGTGTAAATAGACATTGTTATTACACATCATGGATACTACGCACTTGTTGCTAAGTGCCATGCCTATATATATTGTTAGTTACACACCATGCCAATATATATTGTAAGTTACATGCCATACCAATACTAAGTTATTACACAACATGCCTATGAATCCTTGGTTGCTACACACCAACCCAATAAATTATTAGTTGGTATGCGCCATGCATAATAACTAAGTTGTTGCATGGAATATCCCTAAAAATCAATGGTTGATACACACCTATTCATAAATTTTCCAACATGTCATGTTTTCAATGTTTCTAGATGCCAAGTACACAAAAATTTTCAACCTTTCACTTCCCAATCTAATGGTTTTAAAGGATGGGGTTTAAGATTTCTATTTTACCATTGTGTCTCTTTAATTTCAAATGACATCTTGTCAATTCTAAAGTTTTGACCATTTAAAAAACAAAAAATTATGACTTAAATATTAATTAAACTTCTTAAAGCTTATGTTTCAATTCATAGAATCAAAATTTATGTGGAATTTTGAAATCATCAAAATGTTGGGGAAACTATCTTTCCAGCAATGTAATTTTCACTATGAGATCATATGTGTGTGTGTGCATGTGTTCTATGAGATGAAATAGTAGACTAAGAAACGAAATAGGGTTCTCAAATTACAAATGTTCTTGCTTGGAGATGAGAAATTTCTCCTACATATCCAACAGTGACTTGGGTGTGTTGAAATGAATGAGTAATTAAGTGACGTTAAGTGCTGTATTTGCATTTTCATGCACAAAAAAGTTGTACTTTCTGCAACTCTCTATCAGAATCATGTGGAAGAGGTACTTAACAGATTAAACCTTGCTCGACCAAAGTTTCTTCGGTTGGACACTTTGAAATAAGTAATTAAATAGATAATGAGTAAGGTTCATATATCAAGAGTTAGAAAGCAGGTCAAAGCTGGAGTAGATGCAACTTTTTATGATTTCTTGAAGCACACACTGCAAAGGAAAGTCTCAGTCATACATGATCTATGTAAGACGACAAGCAAAGTCCTTTATTACTATAAAGGAGATTTCTTGGATGAGCTTGATAGTCTTGTTGATTTCACTGAACTACTCAATCTTATTCCTAGACAAAATAATGAAGTTCAAAAGTTAAAACGGCTTTAAAGGAAGTTCAGGAAAGTTCAAGATTTCATATGTTAGTACTACTATTTATCTACATCCAAAACTGACTTCTTTCTTTGAGAATAAGTAGGTAGGCTGCTTAAAAGCAATATTAGGTAAATTTGATGGTACATAAATGAGAATGACTTATTTTTCCCCTATAAGGCATGGCGTGTAACTTACAATATATATAGCCATGGCGTTTAGCAACAATTGCCTAGTATCCATACATGGAAAAACAATGTCTATTTACACATAGCATGTAACAGCTTATTCATTATGCATGGCATATATCATCTTTGGAGCCTTTACCTTTCGAATTGCATCCATTTCATAAAGCAAAACTTCACTAAATTGGCCTTCACTCACACCATCTCTACCAAATTAAACAACACAAGATCAACAATGTCATTAATAACATTCAAGAATTTAAGTAATCAAAAACTAACCATAAACACTGTAGAAAATAATCTTGAAATAAAGATTTTTCTTACCCTAAATTTAGTTTAAAAAAACTTAAGACCAACCACCAAGAAAAGGAAAATTAAGAAGAAAAGTATAAAAATAGGCTTTAAATGGTGTGTCATAACAGTGTTTACTTATGCATTATGTGTAAATAGGTGGGCATGTAACAATTGCCTACTAAGGGATAACATGTAGCAACAATTGTCTACTAAGGCAAAACGTGTAGCAACAATTGTGTACTAAGGCATGGTGTGTAACAACAGATGTCTACTACCTATGGCATGTAACAATACAGTAATAGGCATGTCATGTAGCAACAATTGCCTACTAAGGCATGGTGTGTAACAACAATTGCCTACTAAAGCATGGCCTACTAAGGCATGGCGTGTAATAACAGATGCTTAGTACCCATGACGTGTAACAACACATTATATAGACATGGTGTGTAGCAACAATTGCCTGTTAAGGCATGGCATGTAGCACTAACTTTTCTTCAAGGCATGGCATGTAACAACTATTCCTCTGTAATGCAAAGCATGTGACAACCCTAAATTTGAGCATAAACAAACATACTGGTGAAAATTTAAGTAATCATGAAGAAGTTATAAATCATTAACAAGTTAACAAAAAGGAAATTGCAAACACATGTAAAGCATTAACAAGTTAAAAGAGATATGTCATTATATCTTGAAGTTCCTACAAAATTAGCACATTAGCAACACAGGGAAGTTTTACAATGCCTAAAACATGTAGCTAGTCAGAGCCACTGCCTTCGTCTACCAAATCCCTTACAGTCTTAGAGTTTGTCATTCGTATTGGATAGGTGTTGCGTGTGTCACCAAGTTGTCCACAAGTTGAACATGCTTTCAGTCGTCGTCATCGTCGTGAAGGCGTTGAATGACTTGAAGATGGTTCCAAATTTGTGGATGGAATTGTAAACGGCATTGGGAAATTTTTTCTATTATGACCTAATATGAAGCATTGGGAAATTTTGTCTATTATGACCTAATATGAAGCATTGTGAACATCTTGGTGGTCGACTGCCTTTCCCAATTGATGGAATCCTTTTCCTCCTAAGTCTTCTCGCTCGACCTCGCCAAGGTGGTGGTAAAACAACAATTGTTTTCACATCAAGGGGGATCTCCCAGTCACTGTGATGCCTAACCGACCAAACGATCCTAGCATAACCCTTCACTCAAGAGGTAGTTTTATAGTAGTCCAAGTAGAATTCAATGGCCACACGTTTGCACTTACTACGAAGACAACAAAATCACAATGAAAACAAATAAGAAACATGGATATTCATACAAAGCAAATAAACATGTTGGATTTTTTTACCTTATTGCCATAATGGCATGGTTGCATGGCAGTAGATCGATCTAGAGTTTTTAACATGAACATGTCTTCATGGACAAGTTTACTATTGCGTCCTCCCTCACATCTGTAACTTGGAACTCCACTTGATTGATAGGTTTAACTGTAAAGCGATGACTTTATTGAACCTAGTTGGTAGTTATACTTTTTTAACTACCTTCATAATGGCACAATGTTGATTAGAAATGAACATTGTAAACATTCAGGACAACCAATGGCATGACGTAGTTTTGGAAGAAACCACGTCCATAACTCTTCGTCCTCAATGTGGCCAATGCCAAATAAAATTGGATATATGGACTCGTTCGCATCTTTGCATACAACAATGAAAAGAACACCCTTGAACTTACCTTTTGATAGCAACTACAGGCTATATTACAGTCGTGAACCCCCATATACAACCTCGTACACTTAAAAACAATATTTGAATTATTGTGCCTAATCTAGTGATTGTACTAGGATTTTCACGCTTCAACATATGGAAATACAAGGGTAGGAGTTGGAATATCTTTTTTGGGGGATTGAAAACAGTCTTTTTCACTTACTCTTTCACTTGCCAAGCCTTACCAACAAGCATTGAATCTTCACTGAACCATCATCTTAGTCATTATGTCCATACATCTCAATGTTATTCCATTAGACTGAAGCTTGGGGGCAATAAGTTCACTAATTGATTTTGCATTCACTATTTGGAACTGACCTTCCAAACCATCGACAATACACGTGTGTATCTTGTGGAATGTGCGAACTTGCTAATAATCTCTCTCAAGTAACGTCATTGCATGCACAGTGGACTTGTATGCCTTGTCCTCACAAGTAATCTCCAAACGAGCGTGACATGACCTTTCAATCTTATCTTGAACTACCCTTTTAGTGTCAACATGTTCAAAGATCATTTCAATTCGATCTTGGAGGAAAACCTTTTTCCTCAATATAAGCGATCATCGGTTGATGTGGACTTTTCCATGGTAATTATTTGCAAGGAGAAAATATCTGCACCTAGAATAAGCCATGGACGAGATACCCTTACATTTACCCTTTCTTGAACACTATCATTGGATAATGTCTCAAACGAAGGAATCTCATTGTCACCAATGATAGGGTTATTGTAAATGGGGTCATTGCACTGAACATCTTCTAAAACTACACCTCTGGCATGTGTTGTACCACTTTTAGCATCATTGTAATTTGGAATGTCACTGTCGTCACTTCAGTCATCCTCTAAACAATCATCATGCTTGCCATCAGAATTGTCATCAAAGCTATCTTCATAGGTGGGAAATCGATCATCTTCGCCCTAATCAAATGCAACGTTGTCATTGAGAATCATAGTGTCATTTGAAAATGGCATTGGACCCTCTACAGTATCACCCTACGATTGCATTGGTCGGACAACTATAAGTAATTGGTTCAATGCACATGCAAATTGGAATTGTGTAGCCAACTGTTGTGCAAACGTTGTGTGTGTATCGGGCTACAAAAACTCATGTGCATACTTCAATGGTACTTGCCATTGTTGTGGGTTCGGAACTAAATGGTGTAGTATATGTGAAGCAGTATAAATCTGAATCTAATTGAGGTAATTACTATGTTGAAAAGCTTGTTCATGTGGCATAACATTTGTATGTTGTTCCTTAACAATGGCATACACTAATGGAATTGTCTTTTCTTCTTGTAGAATCACCACAACATCCTTGTCGTCCTTGATAATTGAGTGTGATAGCCCTCCGTGTACACTGATCAATGAAGGTATCTCGATTTTGTGATTCTATAAGTTTACGCCAACAACTTATTCAACCAGCTTCATTAGTCTGGCAAACAACAAATCACTCCTAACCTACTGAATTTGTGTCTCACCACCCTTGTAAATATCATTGACCTAATGGCCACCATGTGCAATCAAAAGTTGCACATATGGCATGCCATTGAAATTTACAAAAATAAGTGTCAAAATCAATTTATCAAAAAGTTGCTACACAACATATTCTCAAAATCTCCTACATGCCATATTGAAAAAATGTTGTTCTGACAAACCAAGTTCAAAAAAATTTTGCAGCTATGTTGTTGATACTGCCAATTACCACCCACAGAATTTGATTTTTATCTCAATAGTCATGCTAGAGTCCAGGTAAACTAGGCTTGCCTTCCAAGATGATGATGTGTTTTTTCTGTCTGATACTAGTTTTTTAAGTTGACTCCATATGTTTTTGATGATAACAAAATATTCCTCATTCATTAATGTTTAACTTCACTATATAAGTGTGCAAGATAAAGCTAATCCCCTTAATAAAAATAGTACTTAAAACATAAGATCATGCATTAGATAGGTTAATCAACTACAGTAAGAAAGATGAAATGAGCCAGTGAAGATAGAATTTGTGTAACTAATTAATAATAAGCTTTAATCAGTTAAGGCATGATTGTGTGATGAGCTGAAGCAAAACAAAAAATCCTTAATCCGTTAGCACTAAGGTTAACTGATTAAAAAGGTGCTAGACAAAGGAAAATAAAGATGTGCTCATCGGTTAAGGCATGAGGCTAATCCATTATAGCACAAAACTTAAAGGTCTTCCAATTGCCAAAACTCAAATTCAAAGTGAACTTGACAGTTGAAGGGACCGAAAATGAAGGAGTGGAACTTTGAAGAATCTTTAATTGAAGGAGCTTGTGTTAATCGATTAAGGTTAAAGGAAACGAAGCTTCAATCAGTTAAAAGGCAAGTTAACCAGCCAAAGGAAGTTTACTGAAATAGAGAAACTTGGAGACAGAGATCTCTTAATCGATTAGAACCTCTTGTAATCAGTTAGAACAAAGAACATAGTAGCAAAATAGTGAAAGACAAATAAGCTATAATCGATTAGAGCCTCCTATAATTAGTTAAAGTAGAGAACATAGCAGCAGGACAGTGCAAGGTAGAGAAGCTATAATTGGTTAGAGCTGCTTGTAACTAGTTAGCCGAACTTTGTCTACCCTTCAATTTAAGCACTAAAGGATAAAATAATGGCTAGAATAGCATCAGAGTTGTCTCAAATAGCTAAAAACTATCTCTAACTAAAAAATTAGCTCCCCAAGTATAAATTGAAGCTCTAATGGTAAAAGAAAGAAGATTGGAAGAGAATAGAGCCATTTGGAGCAAAAAGACAAATATCCTTCACCAAAAACATTTGTTTTTCATTCTAAGTCTAGAAAAAGTGTTTGAGCTTAGTTGTAATATTTCCAAATTTGTAAATAGCCATAGTTGTACTTCTTTTTCTTCTCTTTTTTAGGAAATTAGAGTGTGGGAAGCACTCTAAAGCTTGTTATAAAGGATTAGAGTGTCACGACCCAATTTTCAAGCCATGATCGGTGCATGGGCCCAATGGACGTAGCCCACTAAGCCCAAGCAAGTCTATCTATATGACCTATTTATCATTCCATCAAAGTTGCTAAAGTCACATTTCACAATTTTAATTCGAAATATTGCTAACGATTGCCAACTCATTGTGGCAATACCAATCAAAATATACATATAAGGTCTAAGGTATACATCTTAGTACTTTACATCACATGTACCTATTTACAACAAAAAAATGACTCTAGGCTTCTAGCGGAGTGACCATGGTGAAGGTACAGCTACGGAATGCCAAGATACCTACCAAGGATATGAATCTACGAGGACACCTTGACCTAGTTACCAGCTACCTTTTGATATGAAAACATGAAGTTGAAAATGGTGAGTATAAACCCAGTGAGTGAACAAAGGAAGGGAACAAACAAATGATAAGGCAAATTTTAAAGAAAACTTGTTGCATTTATTTTCAAAAACAATGCAATTTAGTTTAGTTCTTATTAAATCCCCTCATTAAACCTTAATGAGTTAATCACTTGACGAAAAGGTCCATGCACAACGAAGGATTTGAAGAGTGAAAACTTTAATAGTATTCATACAAGTCAAGTCAAGTAAAACGACGAGTCCTCACTGCAGTGAAATTTGGGCTCAAATTATCAACTGGACGAGGGTTTCTCAACTAGTCGAGGGTTTCTCTCTAAAACCCCTCATCTCAAACTTAATTAAATAAATTCCTTCATGTTGGGAGTCCATGATCAACTATGGTATTACTGAAATGGAAAATGGGACAATAATCAATCAAGGTAGCATGCAGGATAGAAAGTTTCTCGCTGCAGTTAGATTCGAGCAGCAAAACAGAATGTTTCTCGCTACAGCGAGAAGAAGCATTAGCAACTTTCTCGCTACAGTGAGATCCAGGCCAGTATAACCCTCCAAACCTGAGAGTTTTTCGCTACAGCAAGAAACAGGACACCAACAACAAATTTTCATTCTCTCAAGGAAAGGCCATTTAGCCGCAAAAACAACATCAACTTGAACATGCTTAGAAATTCTCAAGGTTTAACATTCAAGATTCACATGTATTACAACCATATACCATACTCATGAACTTTCTATAACATACATATTTATATATATATATATACACACATCATCATGTATACCATCCCACCATCATCAGCTTATGTGCATTCCCCATTCTCACATAGTTTGGTCATCATCAGGTCATGTGCACTCCCACAAGCACATAGCTGGGTCATCATTATCACTAAAAAAAAAGAACATCTAATGCATATTATGTGAGACCTCAATCTCTATAGGCTTGTAACTAAGTATAGATGTAATAATACGAGCCAGGGGTAGTTTTGTCATTTTCTCTAATAAGCTTCCAGAAGAAAGTTTTATGATATCTTAAAGCTTAGATGGGTATAAGACTGTATAAATGATGTGTGCTGATGAAAACACGAAGAAAACTAGAAGTTTCAACAATTTTCATAACAGGGGCAAAATGGTCATTTTTCATCTCAGGTTAAAATTTTAAGTTTTTATGAACCCGAACATTCTAGACCATTATGGATCTTGTCCCAGTGTTAAAAGAGTGAAAAGATTGTATAAAAGTTTATAGGAGAATAAGTTAATTGGTGGAGGAACATTTTTGTAATTTTAAGGGAAAGAATAAGATTGCCTATAAATATCTTGAATTTTCAGCAGCTTCTAGAGATTTTCCAGTAGCTGGTCTTCTTCTTCTTCTCCTCCCTCACGTTTCTTCAAAACTTCATGGAAGCTTGATTTGAAGCTTGAATGATTTTCTCTCTTTAGCTCTAGTTTTCACACCTTTGAACCCTTTTGACTAGAACCTTTGAATTCTTTCATCCTCTCACTTCAAAACCCTTGATAAAGCTTATTTCCAAACTTTCTCTCACTAGTTGGGCATTTTAGAGAGAGAAAAAGAGAATTACTCCATTGATTTTGAAGCAATTGGAATAGAATTTGACTACAAAGGAGCCCTAGGGTAAATGATGAACTAAGCTCAATTTTTAGCTGCAGAAAATGGCTAGTAATTTGGATTTATGAGTTGTTTTATTGTTGACTATGTTTATTACTTTTTAGTGATTAAGATAGTGAACATAGATAGCCGTTTAATGTGGCAATTGAAAACTAGCTAAGATATAGCTTTTAGAGTTCATAGTGTGTAAATTGATCTATTGTTTATGTTAATGTGATCCTAGGTTTTAAGGAAGCCCCATCATCTCATTTGGACAATTAGGGGAATTGGAGTCATCTAAAGGCTTTACAATCAATTGGTGAGTGGACTGCCTTCAAAACTTATTTTGGGAATATAATGTATTTGATAAACGTTTGAATGATTTTATACGATTTTTTATGAAAGTGAATGTCTTGGGAACAAGCTCTTGAGAAATTATATATGTTATGATATGTGGTTACTATGGATTTCTATGTGGCTGCATTATGTTGATATACATATATGCTTGAATATAATGTTGTGTAATTATATTGACTCAGCTATGTGCGAGTAGGGAGTGCGCATTAGTAGAAGATGACCCGGTTATGTGCGAGTAAGGAGTACGCATAACCCGATGATGATCCAGCCATGTGCGAGTAAAGAGTGCGCATGAGCTGGTGAGGATGATGATGGGATGGTGTGATGATGATGATGGGTATATGCGTATACATATATACATATGTAAATAGGTGTGTTATAGGAAATTGATGGATAATGGTTTATGGTTGTAATGCATGTGAAACTTGACATGTTAAACCTTGAGAAATTGTTATGTGTTTCATATTGGTTTTGAACATTTCAAGCAAGGTGGTTTTGTTTGGGAGAAACGAAAATTTTCATTTGATGCCCTATATTTCGCTGCAGCGAGAATCATTCTCACTGCAGCGAGAAACTCTCAGGTTTTGAAAGGGTAGGCTGGCCAAAACTCACTACAACGAGAATGCATTTTCGCTGCAGCGAGAATGACACTGTAGCTTCTCGTTGCAGCGAAATACATTCTCGCTGCAGCGAAATACTTTCTGTTTCTGAGTTGCAGTTTTGCTACAGCGAGATTGAATTTCGCTGCAGCGAGAAACTTTCTGTTTCTGAGTTACAATTTCGCTGCAGTGAGATTGAATCTCACTGTAGCGAAAAACTTTCTGTTTTGGTCTCCTATCTTGTTCAATTGCTATACTATCTTTCACTTCTTTGCTACCATATCAAAGCATGGACTTCCAACATTAAGGATTAAATGAGTTAAGTTTAAAATGAGGAGGTTTAGTGAGAAATCCTCAGTTAGTTGAGAAACCCTCGTTCGGTTAATAACTAAATCCCAACGTCTCTGCAATGAAAATTCATTCTCGCTGCAGCGAGAATGCCTTTCCACTACAATGAAGATTCATTGTCGTATTTGACTTGCTTGTGTAATATTGAAGTTTTCATTCTTCAAATGGTTTGTTATGTATGGGTCCTTGATTTTTAAATGATTAATCATTTAAGGGCTTGATGAGGGGTTTTTAATAAGAATAGAAACAAATTGCATTGTTTTGAAAAAGAATGCATCATGATTTCATTAAAGATTCCTTATGGTATGCTTGTTCCCTTCCTTGTTCACTCACTGGGTTTATACTCACCATTTTTAAATTCATGTTTTCTAGATCATGAGGCAGCCGGTAACTAGGACGAGGTGTCCTTGTGGACCTTATCCATCTTTTGGTAGGTGTCTTGGCATTCAGTAACTGTACATTCATCCGAGTCCCTCCGCTGGAAGTCGAGTGTTATTTTGTTTTGTATAGACAAACTTAATGTAAATTATTAGAATACATGTTATAGACATTGTATGTAAATTTTTAAGGAGTAATGCCAGTACGAGTTGGCAATGTATATCATTATTTTGATTCAAAAGTATGAAATATGATTTAGCAATATTTGATGGAATGATGAGTAGGATAAATCGATAGGCTTGCTTGGGCTTAATAGACTATGTTTATTGGGCCCTTAAGCCGATCATGGCCCAAAAATTTGGGTCATGACATATTATACATATCAACATATTGTGATAACACATGAACCATTATATGGCACACTTTCACAAGATAGATACATTCACCAAAGCCTTGTTCCCTAGGTAGATTTTTAAGGAAAAGTTGGATAAAATCATTCAAATGTTTTGTGCAAATACATTCACATTCCCAAAAAAATTTTGAAATGCAAGTTCACTCACCGGTATTCGTTAAATCTTTACTCAACTCCAACTTCTTCTAATGGTCCAAATAGGGTGGTGGGGCTTCGTTGGAACCTATCATCACATTAGCATCATCACCATCAACCTAACTTGGCATTAATACTATTCCAAAGCTATTTTCTAAATTGAGTTCTACTAGTCATTCCTACTAGCTTCCAACTACCATTAAATGGCAATTACTTGCACTACTCTAGACACTAAAATTGATTAAACAATCTCAATAATAAAATACTCACAAATCAAATTACTAGACATTATCAACAACTAAAAATAAATTTTAATTCACTACTCACCTTGGTAGCTTTGTAAATTTGAAATTCTTTCGAATAATTTTCAAGCTATTATAGAAACTCCTTGTTCACTCTAAAACACCTAGCTAGCGAGAGAGAATATAGAAGTAAGACTTTTCAAGGGTTTTAAAGTGACAGAGTGAAAGAGCACAAAGGTTCTATTAAAAGGGTGCACAAAAGCATGAAAAGTGGAGCTAGCTTGAGAAAGTTATGGAAGCTTAAAGAGAACTCCCATGGAGGATGAAAAACGTGAGAGGAAAGAAGGAAGAAGAAGAAGAAGTTGCTGGAAAATATGAGAAGAAGCTGCTAGAAGATGATATTTACAGCTCAAGATTATCTAACTCCATTTTAATTACGAAAATGCCCTTCACAAGTTAGCTTGTTCTCCTCCAATCCTTTGTGCTATCTTTTTACTCTTTTGACACTGGGACAAGGTCCATAATAGTCTACAAATACTCAAGTTCATGAAAACTTAAAAATTTTTACCTAAGATGAAAAATGACCATTTTACCCCTACTTTGGAAATCATCATTATTTTTATTTCCTTCATCATTTACCCTTATTTTCATCATTCATTTATGCCTTAGGCCTACTTAGGCCTTAATACTATTTGAAAGCATACTTCTAGGGGCTCACTAAGGAAATGATGAAATTATCATTGGTCCGAGTTATCGAGTCTATACCTAGTTACGGGCCTATAGGGGTCGAGGTCTCACATAGATCTTGGGTTAAAAGCTCACCTTGTAAAAGCTTGGTGAAAGCTGTTAATTCTACTAGTTTAGTGAAGGTGGGTTCAAAATCCTTGATTGGGAGATCAAGATAGTGGATGTAGGTTAAGGGGACTGAACCACTATAAATATTCTTGCATTGTCCACTTCCTTCTACCATTCTTTATTAGGTGTCTTTCAAGCACTACAAGCTTTATATCCTTTTTCTTGTGAATATTTTATTATTGAATCCTTGGCTTTTGTTATATGATTTTGGATTCTGAGGCTAGCTGGGGTCTAGTGGGCTTGCTTATTAGGCTTATGCACCAATCACAAACGCCCGAGTTAGGTCATGACAAAGTTGGTATCCAAGCACCTAGGTTAAAGATTCCTAAGTGAAATTATGTCTATCAACAAAGTGTTTGGAATTAGTGTAGAGTCTTGTTCATGGCTAGTGATTGTAGTACTAATTATGAATAAAAAGCTACATGAGCTCTCAAAAGTTTTAGTAACCTGCCCTTTGAACCTATTGAAATTTTGAATTTGAACTCAGTATTGCCTCGTCTTGGTACAGGATCCTGCCTAAGACAAAAGCAGCCTCAAGGGCAACTGGAAAGCAAGATGCCCCGCATGACCCTATGGAACCACCACAAGTGTCCATGTCAAGGAGTCATGGTAAGAGTAGAGGAATGAGACACACTTGAAATGCAAAACCAAGCTATATGTACACTAGTGAGCAAAATGTGAGAATCGAGGATGACTACACTATGGAAGAAGGTGTCACCTTAAAGGATTTGGCAGCGAAGTTGTAAAGTTTGTCTCATGAATTTGCTAATTTTCATAATAGAAGCGAGGCAACATTTGAGGAATGGGTTGACTCTAGTTCGTAAGATCCGAACTATATGCCTTAGTGCAAACAACAAAGAAAGGCTATTGAGGATGCTTTGGTAGATTTTATGAAACTAAAACCCCTATCATTTACTGGTTGAGATGCGAATGAAGATTCGCAGAGATTTTTGGAGGACAAGGAGTGTATTTGTTCGATTTTGGGACCATAATTTGTGAAATTGGTGGGTGGTAGAGTGAAATATGTGGCCAGAATATGGTTTGTTACACTTAAAAGGAGTAAACCATCAAAGTCATCTCCAATAACATGGAAGGAATTTATCCAAGCTTTTCTAGATCATTTATTGCTTGAAAGCATGAGAGACACAAAGGCACAGGAGTTGGAGACTTTGAGACAAACCCCAAACATGTAAATGACTGAGTATCATGTCCGTTTCACTCAACTGTCAAGATATGCTCCCAACTTGGTCCTAATTGAGGAAAAGAGGATCAAAAGATTTATTCAAAGACTAATTGAGCCACTATTCAGAGTCTTAGCCACCTAGAAGTTTGCTTTATATGCAACAATGGTGGATACAGCTAGAATGATTGAAACCAGAAGATTGGAATCTAGAATGGAATGAGGTAATGGTCACAGAGCTCAGGCACAAGGCCATCAAGGTTAAAAGATTCCAGCGTGACTAGGAGTCCCACATTCATAAGCCATCAAAGTCATGAGGGAACTACTCACACGCATAAGCCACCAAGAAATAGTGATTCATTTGGGCCACCATCTATACAAGAACAATCTAGCGGAGCATCTAATCTAGGCCTCAAATAGAGGGGTGTTTTATGTAATTATTATGGTAAGGCACATGGTGGATCGTGCCACAAAGTAGCTGGATTGTGTTTTGGATATGGTCAGTTCAAGCATTTGATGAGAAATTACCCAATGCGGAGGCAGTCAGTAGAAGGTGACCACAAATATGTGAGACAAGTGGTGACTACCTCGCCTAGAATGGTACAAACTGGGAGGAATGTTGGAGGTGACAAAGGCAAGGGTATGGCCTCATCATCTCGTGGTAGATAAACACAACTAGGTAATAAAAGTGGAGGTCAAGCACATGCATTTGCTTTGACACTGTAACTTGCTCAAACTTATAATGTAGTGGTCATAAGTACACTTCCTATATGTGGTACCAAAGCATTAATTTTGTTTGATCCCGGATTGACACATTCCTTTGTGTCCCCACATTTTGTGCCAAAATTAGTTCAGTATTTGTAGTAACATGAAGGAACCCCCTAATTATGACTACTCCCTTATAGGAGATATTTATGTCAAAGTGTGTATATAAATCTTGTGTAGTCCACATAAGGGACAAGATACGTTAGAAGACTTGGTGTTGCTGCTAACTTTGGACTTTGATGTATTTTGGGCATGGACTAGTTAACGTCCTATTTTGCCAAAGTAGATTGCTATTGCAAATTGGTGAAGTTTAAGTTCCAAAGGAAACCTTATTTGTGATATATGGGCATGGTAGCCCAACCTCTATGGGAGTTGTGTCAGATGTAGTCACCAAACCGATGCCAAGGTAGGAAGGCCAAGCGTACTTGGTGATGGCAAAAGATGTTTCGATGGAAGAAGGGATTTTGGATTTTGTACTAGTAGTGAGTGAGCATCCGAATGTTTTTCTAGAAGAATTGCCTAGTTTACCTCCCGAGAGTGTAATTGAATTTTGTGTTGACTTGATTTTGGGTATGCAACCAATTTTGGTACCTCCTTATTGAATGGCACTAACTGAATTAAGGGAGCTTAAGGGGCAACTAAAGGAACAAGAGGTGCAAATAGATCCCAGTAAAGTATAAGTTGTGGAAAATTGACCAAGGTAAACATTTGTAACTGAAGTTAGAAGTTTTCTGGGCTTTGTTGGATATTACAGACGGTTTGTGCAAGATTTTTCTAAGATCGCATCGCCTTTGTCAAGGCTAACTCAAAAAGGAGTTAAGTTTGATTGGTCTGGTGCATGTGAGGCTAGCTTTCAAAGGCTTAAAGCTTGCCTCACTTCTGCACTTGTATTAAGCCTACTGCGTGGATCCGGAGGCTACACCATATATTGTGACACATCATCGAGTGGACTGGGCTGTGTGTTGATGCAACATGGGAAGGTTATAGCATACGTCTCACGATAATTAAAGAGGCATGATCAGAATTACCTTACACACGATCTAGAGATGGCAGCGATAGAATTTTCCTTAAAAATTTAGAGATATCTCAATGGAGAAACCTACAAAATATATACAAACCATAGGAGCTTAAAGTATATATTCCAATAAAGGGATTTAATTTAAGGTAGTGTAGGTGGTTAGAGTTATTGAAAGATTATGACTGCACCATACTTTGCCATCACAGCAAAGCAAATATGGTAACAGATGCTCTAAATCGGAAATCGATGGGGAGTTTGTCACATGTGACTGTGGAGAGACAATCTTTGGTGCAGAGTTTGTATAATCTAGGCAATATGGAAATGCATTTACAAATTAATCACTTAAATGCCTTATCAGCGCACTTTAGAGTTCAACTAACGATATTATATCAGATTAAGAATGCTCAGGATCAAGATGAATCTTTGGTGAACAAATTTAGAGATAGGAGCAAAGAAAAAGCTTGAGACTTTGTGTACAACATAGATAGTTTGATGAGATATAGATCATGAGTCCACATGCCAAATATGGACAGTTTAAGAAATGAGATTTTGGAAGAGGTGCATGTGGTAGCCTACGCGATACACCCTAGAGCCACCAAGATGTATCATGATTTGAAGTCTATGTATTGGTGGCCAGGATTGAAGAGAGATGTGGCCTAGTATGTCTCTAAGTGTTTGATCTGCCAGCAAGTGAAAGTTGAGCATCAGAGACCATCAAGACTACTGCAACCATTACCGATACCTGAGTGAAAGTGGGAACATTTGGCCATGGACTTCGTGATGGATTTACCATGAGCTAAAACTGGCTCTAATGCCATTTGGGTGATAATTGATCAGCTAACTAAGTCAGCTCACTTTTTGCCAGTCAATACTAAATATGGAGTAACTCGATATGCCCAACTTTACATTAATGAGATTGTGAAGCTACATGGGATTCTGATAACAATCGTGTCTGGTTGAGGATCGCAGTTCGCAAGCCAATTTTGGAGGAAATTGCAAGAGCCCTTGGGCACAAGATTAGATTTCAGTACAGCCTTCACCCACAGACGGATGGCCAATCCGACCTCATCATTCAGACGCTTGAGGATATGTTATAAGCGATGGTGCTCGACTTTGGAGTTCATGGAACCATTACTTGCCTTTGGCCGAGTTTGCTTGTAACCATTAATAAGCGATGATCGGTATGGCTCCTTATGAGGCTTTGTATGGACGAAGAAGTAGATTGCCTGTTGATTTGTTTAAAGTTGGGGAACGAAAGCTCTTAGGGCAAGAAATAGTCCAAGAAGTGGAGCGATGCATCCAAGTGATACGATAAGGGATGTTAATGGCTCAAAGTCGCCAAAAGTCTTATGCTAATAATAGGTGAAAACCTTTAGAGCTTAAAGTTGACGACTATGTGTTTTAAAAATCTCACCAACCAAAGGAATTACGAGATTTGGAAAGAAAGAGAAATCGAGCCCTATATACATCAAACCTTTTGAGGTACTAAAGTGCGTGGGCACAATTGCTTATCATTTGGCATTACCACCTGATTTGTTTGATGTTCATCCGATTTTTCATGTCTTCATGCTTAGGAAGTATGTTTCGGATCCTTCGCATGTGATACAACATGATGAAGTCCAGTTGTAAGATGGACCTAGTTATGAGGAGCAACTAGTAGCCATATTAGATCGGCAAGTGAAATGACTTCGCTCCAAGGACATTGCCACATGGGAACTCGAGGAGGAAATGTGGAAGAATATCCCCACCTACTTGAGGATTAATGATTGTAACTTGTGAAGTATGATATGAAATTCAAGGACGAATTTCTTATAAGGAAAGGAGAACGTAACACCCCCACTTTTTGGTGTAAATTTAGTTAATCGAGAATAAATTATGAAATATATGGTACTTTGGAGACTTTGATGATATGTTATGTATGCCAAGTGTTGAGAGTGTATATGTTGACACTTGTGCAAATTTTGAGTAGATACGTGACAAATCCTATAGTTTGAGGTTTTAATTTAAGTTTGGTGTCATGATTGTAAATTTATGTGTATGGGATTAAATTTAAATAAATGATTTGAGGTGTGATATTAACGAGGAGTGATTTTGAGTTGTTAAGCTTGGATTTTTGGGAGTTTTAGAAGCTTAAAACTGCCTACAGGGGAAAATGTATCATTACATCTTCAAATGCATCGATACATTCTTGGTAAGATGAACAATAAAGGCCTCTAGGAGATTTTATATCAATACATTCAAGGATGTATTGATAGACTTGGCCGAAGATGAACATGTATCGATACATTGTCGAAATGTATCGGTACATTTGAAGCAGAAAGCACCCAAGGGAAAAAATATTGATACATTCCCTTCATGTATCGATACATAGTTACGTAGTGAGTATTTTGGCTAAAATGTATCGATACATTGCCTCAATGTATTGATACATTTGGCTAAAATGTATCGATACATTTGGCTAAAATGTATCGATACATTGCCTCAATGTATTGATACATTTACTCGAAATTAAGGCAGATGTATCAATATAATTTGTCAAATGTATCGATACATCATTGAGGAAAGGAAAAAATACAAAAGGGTTTTTGGCCATTTTTGACCCATTCACTCTTAGCTCTGTCTTTCTCTAGAAAACTTAAAATCATAACGCCCAAAAATTGATTTTAGAGCCATTTGAGGCCATTTGGAGCTTGGAAAACCATCATAGAGGTAGGATTTAACATTTTTACCAATTTTTTTCAATTTAATCGGTTAATAACTTCAAAATTTGATTTTTTCTAAATTTGGTAATTTTCCCTCTTTGGCTTGGATTGGGGAATTTGAAGTTAAGACTCATGCAATCTAGCTTCTAAGGTATGGGTTTAGCTCATTAATGAAAGATTTGAGCTTTAATAGTTGGATTGCAAAGATTGGGTTAATTGTGGAAATGCTAGTAGTTTTTGAAAGTTAGGATTTAACTAATATTTTGGTGTTCTGATGTACTTGAAGGGGGAAACAGAGTTAAATCAACTCATTGGCAAGCTAAACGATGATTGGAGGTTAAGGATCGAAGCTTGGGTGAGAGTACCTCCAATTTGTCATTGTGAGTGGGTTTAGTTAAAAATGCATGTGATGCATAACACCTTGATAAAGGCGTCACCATGGTATTAGAATGTGTGTATGAATGTATATATATATATATGATTGCCTAGGCTAGAGAACCAAACTATGGAATAGGTGTTTGTGTGCTGTGATGTGAGCCACATGGGTAGCCTATGCTGTGTGTGCCTAGACTAGAATATCTAGAATGAACCCTAGGAATAGATTTTCGTAGGTGAAAGATATGTTAAGAGAATTTGATTCCAAGGATGCCTTGAAAATTTAGAGGCACTTAAAACCTAACCGAGCCTAAAGATAATTAAAGCTCAATATACATGAATTGAGGTTTGATAACGAAAAATGTGAATGATAAAGGCATGATGGCCTTATTTGTGGATTTATGTTTTTGTCTAAAGGATGAATTTTGGACGTTGATTTGAATTGTGGATGAGTTGAGTTCCGATCCCCTGTGACTATGTGTGTGCCTGAAGGGATGATGGTAAGCAGGGATGGTGTCATTAGTCCCACATGTGACTCACAACTATAGTGCTTTGATGTCATCCGTTGAGATTACTCTGAGCGATGCTACATCAGGAGATTACTCCGACTGATGATTTGATTCTCCACCAGCTACTTTGGTGCTGAGCGTGATTTGTTCTCAGCCCATTGCTTTAGCACACGTGTGATCTATTTGTTTGCCAATGCCTTTGCCCTGAGTGTGATTTGATTCTCTATCAATTGGGCACCGAGCGTGATTTGACTATGTCTACGTCCAAATGAGGACCACTCGTTGACTTGATTTGCATACTATGTGAGATAGCCATGAAGAGGTTTAGATAAATATGATATAAATATGACATGATACTTTGACGACTAGAGTGTGCCGTGGAGAATGATTCGAATAACTTTGATCGACTTCCAAGGTAAGCCTAATTATATGTATGATGACCTTTGGTGACATTGAAGATGATGATATGCCCTCATATGGGAGATTTAGGGATAATGAAATGCCCTATGTTTGGAGATGTTTATTGGATTATGTGGTTGTACCAAGAGTGCAGTATTTATTATGTGTTTATATATATATATGTATGTATGCATGTACGTATGATTTTGGTTATCTTGACTACTCACTAAGTATTTTAGTACTCACCCATTTATGTACCATGTATAGATAAATAGGCCATAGAGTTGTGTAATAAAGGTCGTCTAGTGACAGACCGATTTTTGGCATCCGGTAGGTTCCTATCCACTGAGTTAGTTGAAGTCTTTCACTGCTGTTATGTATGTAGGCATGATGTGCCATATGAACTTATGTGAGGGTTGCTATGTATGAACCCATTTTGGATGGCCAACATATGGCTCTATAAACATTTGTATGAATTATATGCCAAGGATAATGTATTGTATTTGGTTTTATTATGAATATTTGATTATTGAATCCTTTGGCTTGTGTTATATGATTTTGGTTTCTAAGGCTTGCTCGGGTCTAGTGGGCTTGCCTACTAGGGTGGTGCGCCAGTCACAGACCCCCGGGTTGGGTCATGACAATGGTAATGAGTGGGCTTGCTTTTTCCCTACACAACAAAAAGGGTATTTTCAAACCCGCTCATTACCATGTCTCATATGTTGAAAGCAAGTTCAATGCAGATAACTTACACATAATGGGCTTACATTTTTCTCTATAATCTACTGTGACACCCTGTACCCTTGTACATAAGTCAATATGACCTTATCAACAAGATAAAGGGTCAATGGATGCTGATTTAAGCACCAAAGAGCAAAAACCGGTGAAATGAGTATTTTAAAATAAAATATCTTACACATGAAGAAATCATAATAAAATAATAATATTTTTATTAAGGGTGAATTAGTAAGTTAAAAGATGATCCGGAAGTGAACTGGGGCAAAGTAAGATGTTTTGGAGCCCTAGAAGGCTAGTGGAGAATTTTGAAATAAAATAATATTAAAATATTAATATCTTATCTGTGGTTGAAATTAATTATGAAGGAGGAGTATATGGCTAATCTAAGTGGGGGAGAAGAAATAAGAAAGAATTTCAAAGAAAAACGTCCATAGTTGTGCCCGCGTCTCTTTATTAAATAGAGCTAGAATGGGTAAGTAAATATTTAAATATTATGGTGATACCGCGTTGAAGTGCAAACTTTATATTTTGTTTGCACACATGTAAAGGAAGAAAAATAAAAGGAAATTGAAATTAAAAGATTGTCGGGAGGACAAAATTAAAAATGGAAGAAACTTGGAGGGTAAAATTGTAATTTTTCCATGAGCTTGGTCAAAGCTTCCAAAGGAACCTTTGACTCTTTTCTTCCTTATCCATAGCTGATCCTTATCTTCTCCATAAAGCATTTTCTTCTTCTCCTCCAACCCAATGCCATTTTCTCCTTTGCAACAAAAATCGATCTCTTTTCTTTTTCTTTCTTTCTTTTCCCTTTTCTTTCTTCTCTTGATTCTTCATTCTTCTATCTTCTCCTTGTTCATCAGTCCACCATTCTCCACCCCATTTTCATGACAAACGGGCTTTGGGAGAGAGAAAAGAAAAAAAAAATTTCTTCTTTTCTTTTCTTCATTTTTCCATTATACTCCACTTTCATCACTACCTAAGCTTTTTAGCTTCGGATCTACATTTTAAAGCTAAAAGTTATATATTTTCAACTCTTGGATTTTGAAATTTATGGGTTAATATATATATTCAGATTTTATTTCCTAATTTTCTTCAAATTTCTTTTCTTGGAAATATTAGGTTTCTATTGATCTATATACCTCCAAGCTCATCCAGGTAAAGAAACTTTAAATTGGAGCAGTTGGTCTAATGGGTTATGAATTAGACTAGATGTCACGACCTGGAACCTCCCTCGGGCCCATGACAACTGCCGCGAAGTCTCGGTAAACCTTCATTACCCGGTATATCCACTGAAACCTCGCAAGGCTCTTGCATCAGTTTTCCACCTCCCTTGTGAGCAATAGTTACTAAATATCGAGTTTTAAAAGAATAGAAACTATTTTAGATCGAAAACAATCAAAATAAAATTTTCACCACACAGGGCTATTTTGGTCAGTTTTATCAAAAAAATTTCGAAACCTGATAAAAATACAACGTATGGTAGAAAATATCCACTGTCGATTTAAAATAAATTTTTGTAATCTAAATCATCCATTTAGAGTGAAAAGTTGGCTAACTAGACTAAATAAAAATATTTGATAATATATTTCATTTTCTTATAAAACATATTTTATAGAACTATACATAAATAATTTTTGTAGCGTGAGAACAAAATAAATTCATACATACTATAATTTACAAAGTTATAATGTACAATAATAATTACAATGACAAGTGCCCCACAACTACATCAAGTGTTGGTGATAGTAACCTACTGTCTGTGAGATAGAGATGTCAACTGGAATCCTCGACAAAATAAGGTATCTACAAGCTACCACAGGCCTGAAATATTTGGAAAGGAGGTGGGTGAGATTTTGCAATCCCAATGAGTAAACAGACATTATCATAAATATCTAAAGGCGAGTAACATGGAGGCAAGTTTAAACAACAAATTATAAACCGTTTCATAAGGTTTTCCATTTATTTCTTAAACCATAAAATATTTGTAATTTACCAAAACAATTGTTAAGGCTTATGACTTTTATTAAAAACAGGGCTCAAGCCAAAAACTAATCCTCTGGGATACCTTGGCCGAGGCATCTAACCGAGTCCGCCAAGGTTGTTATGATATTTACATGTGAAACACATTTTTATTTTTAAAACAAGTCTTTCCTTGGCGTTGGCCAAGTTACACATTCACGTGGGGGTTCGACGTGAAGTGAGCTCTAATACTACCCCGGGAGTTACCCTTCTTGCCTCTACTACCGGAGTAACTATATAATCGGGTTTACCGTGCCCCTCTAATAGGTAGTCCTCGGAAACCCGTCACTGCAGTGACTAAACCCACCAATTTTAATAAAATTTCGACAGCATAACGTGGCTTTTATTTATTTACCCAGCCTGCATAGTAAAAGATAGCTTACATAAATTCCCAATGCAATTATAACATATAGCCACATATACTCATATATCATAAGCCATTCATAGGAAAATATATATTTCAAAATAATTGGCAGCCTCCAATTACTTAATTTCATAATCAACACAATATATTTTTATTTGTCACATTTATTTCTAAAACATCAAAAATCCCATTTTAATCTCATTTTCATTTCATAAAATTCATGAAGAGCATTTAAAAATAAACTCTAGATAATTTACAATAATAAGAGGTTTACTCACCGTTTGTACAAACTAATTGCTTTTTAGGTGCCCCAATCACTGTTCGTCGGGTATGACTTTCTTGCCTTTACCGGAAGGCTTTCCTCCTAAACACATTGCAAAATTTACACAATTCACCACATTGTTGCTAAATCACTATATAATTGACTTAAATCCTATACTAATGCATGGTATGAAATGCAATAGTCTAAAACGGCTTAAACACGGTATTAACCTATTTTTGGCACTTTACCCGATAAATTGCTAATGCGTTCCATTTTAGCTCTAAATTATCCCATTTTCTCTCCAACATTTCTAACCATTAAATATCAGCCAATAACCTTCTAAAATCACCAAAATCAGCTCACTTTCCTTCTTGGAAAATTCGATCAAAAATGGGACATTAACTCGATAAATTTTTCACTTTGTTTTTCTATCACATTTAACCATTTTTCATCATTTTCTCTTCATTTCTC
>NC_030851.1:20225330-20274806 GCF_000208745.1 Theobroma cacao | reverse complement strand
CAATTTAACTAAAAATCAAAACCTAAAAATTCCAAAATCTCTCCCCTAGAATTTCGGCCAGCCCTTGGTATCACTTTTTGATCTCTCTCCTCAAGCATGCTAAATGGAAACAAAGTCATAGGAAAGGTAGAAATCAAGCTAAAGTCAAAAAATCTTACCGTTAGACGCGTAAACGGGCGAAAAACGCGATTTCCCCTCTGAATTTTCTAGTTTTCCTTTGTTTTTCTCTTTTCTTCCTTTCCTCTCTATTTTCTCTCTTGTTCTTTCCTTATGGCCGGCCAGCACTTAATATGGGGTTTAAATGGGCTGACTTTTCATTAAAAAAATATTAACTCATAAAAAAAATGCTAGGTGTCACTTTCCCATTGGTCCGTTTTTAAAATTTCATCCTTTAAACTTCAATTTTTCACCACTTAACATACAATAGTTATTCATACCAAAAATAAATAAATCCTATGATTTTGACAAGTTTTGGGTGGTGAAAATTACAATTTTTATCCCGAAATGATAAAATTACCGTTTTGCCCCTATGTTTCGAAAATTAACAGAATTGAAATTTTTCACTTCCTATCATTAAATTATACTCCAAATAGTTCATCTTGGTCAAAAATTTCACTCCATGATCAAATTATTATCTTAGGTGGCAAAATGACGATTTTACCCCTAAACATCGAAATTTTCAATTTTTCCCCAAATGAACCCTCGAACTCCGAACAATCATTTTTAGTCATTCCTAAACTGTAAAATATTAAATTTCATCCTATGATTCCTATTTGAACTAGTTCGATGTTAAATCAACTCAAGTGTACCGTTAGGTACAATACCGGGTTTCGTCTATTCTTAGGACTTTCCTAGCATAATAACATGCCACTCAGTGCATGTATGTCATGACATGTGTTTATAGGGTCGGGTTTTACACTAGAATTTTAGGTTAAATGTTAGATTAAGTGTGGATTGGCTAGTGTAAATTTATTAGAATTATTAAATTCAATTTATGACATAATTGAGATTATTATGGTTTATTGGTAAATATAGGTCTTAATGGTACTTCAGGATACTTGGATTAAGACATTGATGGTGCTAATTTTGTAAGGTGAATGAACTTGCCTTTAAAAGGTATTGAACAAATGCATATGTGTTGAATGAAATGCCAAAATATCCTTGGTTGACTCTTTTCAAATTTATGCACGGGAATAAGCTTTTCACAAGTGATACTTCTACGTTTTTAAACGTATAATGTGATGAATTACGTATTTGAAATATTATGTTGAATTGCCAATTGATTTATGGCATGTGATGTATTGTTTTGCAAAGATTCTCATTACATGTTGTTGTGTGCCATGCATTGAAATGTAATGTTGAATGATAATTACAACCGTGCGTGTACGGTGTGGGAGTGCACATGACGGTGCCGGTAGTGTGCGGTGTGGGAGAGCACACGCCGATGATATATGCCATGTGTGGTGTGGGAGAGCACATGATAATGATATATGCCATGTGCGGTGTGAGAGAGTACATGATGATGATATATGCCATGTGTGGTGTGGGAAAGCACATGATGATGATATATGCCATGTGCAGTGTGGGAGTGCACATGAGGATATTAGCTATGTGCAATGTGGGAGTGCACATGAGCTGAGTTGAGGTTGGCGGGTGTATGTGCAGAGGCATGGTGACTAGTGTGGGGATGACCTTGGTGTATGTTTGAATTATCTATATATTTATATATACATAATGTATATGTGAACTTTTACATGCATGTGCACCTGTCTTGTAGAGTAGAGATTTTTGGAAAATGTAATGTGACTGAATTGTATATTGAAAGTTGATATTCTTAAATGTTTTCAAAATGAGTTGAAAAACAGCATGGTATCGAGTTTTGTTTGTGATATACAAATTGCATGGTTTTAATACAAGTGCATCGCGTTTTCAAAAAAATCTTCCATATCGTTTGCTTGTTCCCTTCCTATGTTCACTCATTGAGTTGATACTCATTCTTTTCAACTTCATGTCTTAGTTTTCAGGATCGAAGGTATTTGGATCCTAGGTCGAGGTGCTCCCTCTTATTTATTTTTCGGTAGGTTCACTACGACTCTCAATGATAGCACCCTCGCCCAGAGTCACTCCGTTGGTTATCAAGTGTCTATAGTATGTTTATATGTGATGGTTTAATGTAAACTGTGAGATTTGTTGTAAACTTTGTATGTACTTGGTTTTCACAATTTAAATTTTGAAGAGATTGTTATTAGAAAGTACGAGTTTTAGATCTTAAAGAAAAAGAAGTGATAGCTAGACTACTGACAGGTTTACATAGAGAGGCTTGCTTAGGCTTGGTGGGCTATGCCTACTAGGCCCATGCCTCGATCATGGCTCAGGTTTTGAGCTGTGACATCTACAAAATCACATCAACTTATCTATGAATTGTTACCTACCATGTTATAACATTTTGCTACATGCCATGTTGAAAAAATGTTATTACATGTCATTTTAAAAAAAAAAGCTGTTACATGCCATGTAGAAAAAATGTTGCATGCCATATTTAAAAATATTTTGCTGCACACCCTTTTGAAAAAAATGTCGTTACCATGTTGAAAAATTTTTTTCTACACGCCATGTTCAAAAATAGTTTGCTATACACCATTTTTGAAAAAAAAAATTCTACATGTAATGTTAAAAAATTTTGCTATACGCCATGTTTATAATGTTGCTGCACGCCATGTACAGACAAATTTTACTAATTGACAATTTTGGCCATTTTACTATACGTCATGTTCAAAAAAATGTTAATACACGTCATGTAAAAAAACATGTTGTTACACGCCATGCCATGTTCAATAGATTTGTTATACACCAAGTGCATTAGAGTTGTTACATGCATGCAAGGCGTACAATAACTCTAGATAGTGTTTTAATTTACATATTACACTTGAAACTTCAACACATCAATTTTGGGGTTTTGTGAATGTAAACCAATAAACCCTAAACCCTAAATAAATAAACCCAACAACATACCTTGATGTCATCTTTGCTCATTGGTTTGTAGATCAACGATGATATGGTGAGAGATAGATCGACGATGATATGGCAAGAGATAGACAAAGAGAGATGGCGATGGTGGCAAAATTAGAGAGAGCTGGATGGCAATTATTATTGATTTCTCACGCAAGTACACACTATCGCAAACAAGTAATATAGTGATGAAGTAGAGTATCAATCCCACAAAGATTTGTTCATAAATCTTCACTAAGTACTAAAGTTTATGACAAATTAATCTTATTTAAGCAACTAAAATTTTCAAAAAATTAATTAAAACTAAATTAAAGCAAACACTAAATTTACTAACAAAAATTAAAATTACTTAAGGAAGCCAGTAGACTAAAAACTAAGATTATGAGTTCATTCAACACTTCATCTAATACCAACTTCTCTTATTATTTACATTCATAGGTAGTTTTACTAACCTAGAATCCAAAGCTATGTACAAGTCTCCGTTGAGATGCTTGCACAAATACCTAACTTAATTGGGTCACTACATGTCTATAGTAATCAATTAAATAAGGTTCATTATGCTAGTGTTCTAATTTGGCTATGTATGGCAATTGGTATATGTCTACTCGAATTGCGAATCAAATCACCTAAGTGACGGGAACATACATTATTCCAACCTTAATCCAATTTAAAATCTCTCTATTGAGTCTCAATTAGATTCACAAATCATTTAATTGTTGATCAGGCAATCAAAAGCATTAAGAATAAATTTCAATAAGCAAAACTATACCATTCATGATAAATAAAAAGAGAAACTAATATTCAAACTACATGTTGAACCACCATAATCCTAGAAAAGCAAATTAGTTCATGATATCGAAGTAAAACATTATCCAAAGAAAATTAGCCATGAATCTAAGTCAAAGAAAATAAGAGAACATAAAAACAGAGAAAAAAACTAATGTTAAAGCTTTGATCTTGAATCTCTTTCAATCTTTCTTAATTTTTTGCTTTGTTTTTGGCTCAAATTCTTCAGAATAGCTGCTTGCCATCCACTCTTTAAAGTCTTTAAAAAAGGTCCCTTAAATAGGCTCTAAATAGCCTAATTTCCATATTCCTTCATAAAAGCATGTGAAGCTAATCATATTTATATTGTTTATAATCAATTCCCTTGAATAGTACATTGTTTGGATCTTTATAATTAATTTTTTTCTTTTAAATTTTGTTCATCTTATCACGAAATTAATAAGGATATTAGCAATTGTGTTATACCTCGAAGTGATCGCATTGTTTTTTGGGCTATAAATTTTAAATTGCTTGAGGAAAATTGAATAACTCACGGAGTTCTTACTTACTTTTTTTAGTACATCTATGAATTGGCTGCTCATGGAGTTCATTACCTACATCGACCAAGACTAACATTTCAAAATGCTAGATTCTTTTTTATTTCTATGGGTAGCAACTTTGGGATCTCATTTTTTGGTTCTATAACCTTTTACCTAAAATTATAGCACAGTTTACTCAAATTATGTTCTTTTTCTAATTTAGGAACTTAGTCAAAACAAATTTTATATCAGCAAGACTTTGTTCACCTTCATCTTTTGGTAAGGTTGTTTAATTCTTTTTTCAAATTTCTATACATAATTAGTGACTTAATAGAGATTTCACAAAGGTGTTAATTTATTTATTTTATTTTCCTTAGGAAAATGTATGTTCACCATGTATTATGATGCAAATGCACATAAAGGTGTCAATATTTATTTATTAGCTATTTTACATAATATGATTTGTACACTTTTAATTTGATATGACACTATATTATGGTGCATCTAGAGGATTCTTCTCTTTGATACGTTATTTCTTACTTATATTATGGAACTAAACAAGTACCATTCTATGCTATTTTTTATGTTTTAAGGCACTTACATCTCTTTTTTACAATGAAAATAATTGATTTCTAATATTGCCCTACTTTATTAGTCTATAACTTCAATGAAGCTCTCTTTTTAAGTTTTGTACTATTATGAATAAAATGTACAATGAATTATGCTAATTTCAAGCGAGTGCTACAAAAAAGTTGTGCAAAACCAAGCAAATCATTTGTATAGCTTTGCCTTAGAATTATGCTAATTCTGTTCATAAGGAAAAACTTTTTGTTAGGTAGGTGGGAATGAATGTATCGAATTATAAACAATCATGGAATTGTCTTTCATTTTCTCTTCATAGATACAAAAACTTTTGTGTATAATTATTGCTGCAAAAGCTTGCTTAATTACCAATAAATCAAATTCAATAGCTTATTTCTCCAATCATATACACAATATTTAATTAAATACTACTTTTGTACATTTTCATATCCTTCATTGTTTCAGGTTCTTTATTTCAATTTGTTAATATATGGATTTTTTTATTAATATGGTTTCTCCTTTTCTATTTTTTTTACCTAATGTTATTATCTGCCTCACCTTCATTTATTTGTTGACAAACTTCGTACTAAGCTTAAGTTTTTATTTCATTTTTCCCCATGCAAAGGGCCCTCTAAAACAACCTAGTCATGAAAGAACAACTTCACTGAAGTCTTTTTGCCCACCTCTTAATACCAACAAATTCTCAAATATCACTTACAATTATAGCCCACACTATCTTATATTTTTTGTCTACAGGTAGCTTAATAAATTGAACACTGTAATCTCAACTTTTCTGTAGAACCCACTACCTCTACCATCTTAATTTTGTTCTACCATCTTAATTTGTTCATAAGCATTAACTTTTTTGTTAAGTAGGTGGGAATAAATGTATAAGATTATAAACAACTATGAAATGCTCTTCCACAAAAAGTAGGTGGAAATGAATGTTTAGGATTATAAACAATTATTTAAGGCTCTTCCACTTTGTACTCATAATTGTAATAACTTTTGTGTATATATATTTCTATAAACACTTCCTTCAAGGCCTTTTATTTGATTTGAGCGCAACGCATAGGGTCAATCCTAGTGAGAGGTAAAACCAAGCTCAATAAAAGAGTTCTAATGCAATAATTTTTGCTAATAAAATGTTCTCCATAAGGAAAATTCTTATGGAAAAAAAATTAAATGATCATAGTATATGGTATGCTTAAAGATAGATCTTTTTTTTTCCCTCTTCAAAAAGAATGTTAGATCCAATATTAAGAGCCATGTCTTTGGAGATATGTGACCTGCAAGACTCACTTAAGCACTAAAAGCAAGGAACTACAAAAACTTCTATAGAAAGATTGGAACAGGTAACACCTTAGCTTTTTGGTGGTACCCTACTTTACTTCCATGTAAAACACTATTAACGTAACGCCCCGTACTTTGATATGTGGATTAATAGAACTTGTTAGATATCAATTGAGGATGAATTAATGATATAAAGAGTGATTCGAAAGTGAATCAGGGCATAATAAGATATTTTGGGTGTCAATGAGGCAAGTGAAAACTTTTAAAATAAAATAATATTTTTATTAATAAAATAATATTAAAATATTAATATTTTATTCAATCTCAAAATTTTCCATGAAGAAGTAATATATGGTCGATCTAAGTGGGGAGAAGAAGAACGAGAAAATTTTGGAGAAAAATGACGTTAATAGGACCCGCGTGTCTTTATTAAATAAAGCTAGCGTGGGTAAGTAAATATTTAAATATTATGGTGATACGACGTTGAAGTATAAGCTTGATATTTTGTTGGTACAAGTGTTAAGGAAGAAAAATGAGAAGAAAGTGGAATTAAAAGATTGTGGGGGGATACAATTAAAAGAGGTGAAAACCTTAGAGGGCAAAATGATAATTTTTCCATTAAGTTGGTCAAAACTTCCAAAGGAAGCTTTGACTCTTCATCCTTATCCCATGGTTGGCTCTTATCTCCAACCACAAGATATTTCTTCTTCTCTTCCATCCTCCTAATGCCATTTTCAAGCTTCCATGCCATTTTTACCTTGCCACCATGGAATTGAAAAGAAAAATGGCTTTATTTTGCAAGGAAAACCGTACCTTTGGAAAAAAAATAGATGAGATTAGTTGGAGGAAAGGAGAAAGGATAAAGAAAAAGTGAGAAAGGAAGAACAAAATTGGTTTTGGTGATTCAAGCAAGGAAAGGTAAGGATTCTTGCTTTTAGCTTGAGTAATCTTTGAAAATGAGTTAATGATTAAGAGAAATGTCTTGTGGCAGCAAAGATTGGCTTGATTGGAGAAAATTTTGTGACATACAAGCCAATAAACTCATGGGTACATGATGGACTCAAAGTGGAAAAGGAAAACAGTAAGCTTAACACTATGTTTTAAAGCCTACGGTTAGTTGAATATTGTGAGAAATTATGGTTGTTGAAAGGATCTATTTTAAGTTTGTATGGAATGTTGTTTGAAAGAAATGAAAAAGGAATATTGTGGATGGTGCATTGAGAAACAAAGTATTGAAAGTTAGATAGATAATGATGCATGTAAACTTAAAAATAATCAAGTGAAAGTGAGAATGATTGTTGCTGCCATATATGTGGGTTATGTGTGAAAATATAAGACGAATTTGAATAAAAATGGTTGAAAAAGGTTAATATGGGTGCTAGAGTCATAAATAAGTTGCTAGTAATTATAATTTAAAGAATTACGCAAGCAAAGGATAAAGGCAACTTTGGTAAAAATGTGTCGAGATGTATATGAATATGCAATGTTAAGTGAGGAAAAGTGGTGATTCTAGCATAGTATGAGTTATTAACATGATGGTAATGTTTGAATAAGAAGAAAAATGGGAATGATAAACACTAAGATTACTAGATTTGGTTTATTGCTAGGAAGTGTGCAAATGGAAAATGGACACCGTGGTGATCAACTAAAGGAGAAAACGTACCCGGATAAGTGGCGAAGTGATATCCTGCCATTGTAAAGTGCGTGGGGGGTGCCTATTTCAAAAAAAAATTCCATAGCTATATAATGTTATACATTTTATAAACATAGTCGGATTTCATTAAATGCAATTGTGAAAAACATGAGCTGCTAGCCTTGATAAGAGATTTTTAAATAGATATACAATGATTTATACATTGTTATTGTGGAAAGCATGAGCTGGTAGAACTCGTAGGAAATTATGAATGCAAGTTGTTTTGAAATTGTTTTGGATATATCTATAGATGAGCTATATACGTAAAGTGTTTTAGAAATAGGGAAACAAGCCTTTTATACTGTTTTGCCTTTAAAATATGTGCCTTGTATTTGTGGGTGATATACATACTTTAAATGAAATAGTTAAATGATTTAAAATGTAAGTTTTGAGCACTAGTTTTAGTCCGGTCTTTGATTAAGAGAATACACTATGCCCTTTTATGTGGAAAGTAATTTGAAAGGTTATTGAACCTTGGTTTCAAATAGTTTTAAGCGAAAGACTTGGAAACCTTGATTTAATTTTTGAAAATGGTTTTGACAAATCAAGTGCGTCGAGAGTAGGCCAACTGTCACTTCGATTAATTGTGACCCTCGTGCACGACTGAGCTCTAGCTAGAGAAACTTTAAGTCACCGACCAGCAGTTAGGCGTGGTAGGGGCCATGACTTATGATATGTATACGTGGCTAGGCCACGAGTGACCCCGGTTGAGTAAGACTCCCGGATGTGTACGATAGTGATCGCTTGATTCTTCGATGTCGGCCAACATCATGCAGATTGCCATGGCTATGGGAAATCCAGTGAAGTAAGACTCTCGGATTGTTATTAAGTGGAAGTGGGTCCACGTATTGATATTGAACTCTCCTACTCGAGAGCTTTGTGAGTTTTCAACGCACACTCTCTTGCATGGTGGGGAGTTAAGATTTTCTCTACAGCTCCTATTGTTTAAATAAAAGCTTTCAAAGCTTACTTGACAAACATGAGTTGATTTAGGTGGCTGTACACTTGATTTCTTTACATGCCACACATTTTGGGAGTGTGCACACCTTTATACTATATTTCATATTTTGATGGCAAATGATGTTTCTAATAATTAAAACTCTTTCTATTACACTTATTTTCAGCATTGTTTTGCCAAAGAAAGCATTGTGTTAGGATTTTATGATATTATTTTTACAAAGCACAAATATCCTTCTTGTGGTTTGGTTTATAAGATCAACATTTTATATTCTAGTTTTATCATTCAAATGATCTACTTATTGCTTGTTTCCCATCTACTCCCTGCTCACGGAACCGATGATCATTGAGTCTAAGAGACTCACCCCTTTATTTCCCTTTTACAAATAGTGATCAACTAGCGAGCTATTCATCGGCATTCATAGTCCACTACGATGTAGGTAAAGGCATCTCCTAGTACCCTATTTCGAGTCACTCCACTACTAGAGGTTGAGTTGTAGCACTTTATTTAATTAATTGTAAATGGATAATGGCCTTGGTACAAGTATTAAACTGGAGATTTTAGACTTCATTGTACATACTTATGAGTATATGTTTTAAAGATTGAATTGATTATGGTAATTATGGTTCAAGTTATTATACAAAAGTATATGATTTGAGCACTAATATTGATTGGTGAACAAATATAGTGCATTATCGGGAATCTCTAATAAGGCTTGCTTGGGTTTGGTGGGCTATGCCTATTAAGCCCATGCGCTGGTCATGGCCCAGGATTTGGGCTGTGACAATTAATATAGGTTGGATGGATATTTACAGAATTGGCTCTCACCTTTTGCACTAATCCCTTTAATGTTGATTGATCTACTACATCACTTCCTACATAACATGCTTGCAATGTAGGCACAAAGTTTTGAGTGCACAGGACATGTATGATGTCTACTTCTTATATCATCAATTAACTTCTTATATGCAGATGACCTTGGCTTTAATCACACTAACATGTTGCCCCGTGTGCTGCCCTCGAGATGATAAAATTTTTTTCAATTGAGTTGAGAATTCTTTATAAAGTAGATATCAAATAGTAATTATATCATAATATCTAATTATTGGTGTACATTGACATGTACAAAATATATAAGTGGTGTTAGTGTAGCCATCTGTGGTGGTGCTTTTATACAAAAAAGAAAGGCTTTGTGTTGAACAATAGCCAATTGTTTTTGTGTAGATTGTTATTGATAACTCTATGATATAGAGTTATTTGAGCTTAATTTTGATAATAATTTAGCTTAGTTCTTGTAGTAATGCATAAAAATTAGTAGGTTTTATTTAATTCTTCTCAAGTAGTTATTTTAGGTGAGTCATTCTAATCTTAGTTAATTTTATGCTTAATTTGATGTTAATGTGGTTAAGATAGGTTGTTATTGATTTATTTGTGCTTTTGTTTGTGTTTGATGAAAGAAGAATTTTAGTGCAAGAAGGAGAGCAATGTTGGGGTGCAAACTTTCACTGCATATATTTTAGTATTTCAGCCATAACTTTCTCTACATAGTTTCAAATGAAGTGATTCTTAGATCATTGGAAATATAAGAGAAAAATATACAACTTTCATGTTTACTACTTTTCTCAATTCTGCGTAAAAGATTATCAAAAATCATGTTACAGTTGATGTACTGTAACAGCCCTAAGGCAATTATGATTTCTGTTAATTAATTGGGCAAGGCTAGACTCACATAGTCTAAAAAGGAAATTGTCACAGCCCAATTTCTGGGCCATGACAGGCGCATGGGCTCAATGGGAATAGCCCACTAAGCACAAGCAGGCCTTCCCGTATGAACCTATACGTCAACCCCTTTATCATCCATATTCCCTTTTAAGTTCCATAAATCATAATGTTCAAATAATAACTTCATTGAAATCGATTCATAAAATCCAAGTATATACTCATAATGGTATTCATCAATCTTAATATACATAAAAAGTCTGTCAAACGATTCTTAGCAAATCACATCCAGTTTACATGTACACATTCAAAGACTCTGAATGTCAGCGGAGTGACTCTAGGCGTGGGTGGTAACACTTAGTATCATGGCAAACCACCGAACAATGGATAGGGAGGATCACCTCGTCCTAGGATCCAATCACCTTTTACTCAAAAACCTAAAATATGAAGTTTAAAATGTGAGTATAAATCGAGTGAGTGAACATAGGAAGGGAACAAGCGACGATTAGGAAAGTTTTAAAATCATGATGCACTTAGATTTAAAAACAATGCAATTTAGTTTAATTCTTATTAAAACCCCTCATTTCAAACTTGATTAACTAATCCCTTGATGTTGAAAATCCATGATCAACCGTGAGGTTAAAGAAGTAGAAAATATGGCAGAAACCAAGCAAGGTAGTAAACATGACAGAAGGTTTCTTGTTGAAATACAATTCAATTTGAAGATAATTAGCAAACTTTCAAGGTTCAACATGCAAGATTTCACATACATTACATCCACCTACTATATTCATAACTTTCTCTTACACATGTATATATACATATATAAACATGGATACCACCATGTGAGACCTCAACCCCTATAGGCTCACAACGAGGCATAGACGTAATAACCCAGGCTAGGGGTAGTTTCATCATTTCCTCTAATAAGTTCCCAAAAGGAAGTTTTCTACTATTTAGGGTCTAAATAAGCATAAAGACCAAATAAATGATGTATAATGATGAAAACACGAAGAAAACTATATGTGGCAATAATTTTCGTAATAGGGGCAAAATGGTCATTTTGCACCCCGAGTCAAAATTTTAAGTTTTTGTAAACTCAAGTAGTTTAGATCATTGTGGACCTTGCCCCAGTGTCAAAAAAATAAAAAGATTTCCCAAAGGATTGGAGAAGAACAAGTTAACTTACTAAAGGGCATTTTTATAATTTCTAAGGGAGTTGAATAAGTTTGAGCTATAAATATCTTCTCCTTCCAGTAGCTTCTTCATTCTCTAGCAGCTTCTTCTCCTTCTTCTTCTTCCATCTCACATTGCTTCCATCCTCCATGGAAGCTTGATAGGAAACTTTCACAACTTTCTCTCTCTAGCTCTAATTTTCATACCTTTGTGCCCTTTTGACTAGAACCCTTGTGCTCTTTCACTCTCTCACTTTAAAACCCTCAAAAAGTCCTTTTTCAATACTTTCTCTCACTCGTTGGAGGTTTTAGAAAGAGAAAAAAAGATTTTTCAAATTTGTTTGGAAGCTATTGGCAGAGAATTCTACTACAAAGAAACCCTAAGGTGAATGATGAACTAGGCTTGGTTTTAAGTTGTTGATAATGGCTAGTAATTGGGATTATGAGTTGTTTTATTGTTGAGTTGATTACTCATTTTTAGTGTGATTAGAGTAGTGCAAGGAATAGCCATTTGATATAGTTGGAAGCCAATTAGGAATGACTAGAAGAATTTGAATTAGAAACTTGCTTTTGGAGTGATATTAATGTAAATTGGATTGGTTGTGATGTTGTGTGTGTATAGGTTCCAACAAGGCCTCACTTGCCCATTTGAACCATTAGTGGAGGTTAGAGTCGATTAGAGGTTCAGCAATACCGGTGAGTGAACTGCATTTCAAAATCGTTTTGGGAATGTGACTGTTTTGTACAAAGCATTTGAATGATTTTATATAACTTTTTCTTAAAATAAGTGCTTAGGAACAAGCTTTTTGCTAAATGGTTTTATGTTGTGATATGTGGTTTTTATGGATTCATGCACTATTGCATTATGATGATATATATATATATATTATGCATGATAGTTGATATTGTGTATGATGATTATAACCGTGTGTGTGCACGATGTGGGGGGATGCATATGTCGATGATGATGGTGGTGTGGGAGATGGATGATGATAGTGCCCGTGTGCACGATGTGGGGGGATGTACACGATGGCACTGATTGTGCACAATGTGGGGGGATGCACACGATGGCGCCGGCTATGTGCACGATGTGGGGCAATGCAAATGAGTCGGGTGTGATTATGATGATATTCATGTTTATCTATGTATTTATGCATATCTATGCTTATGAAATGAAAGTTCATGAATATGATATATGATTGAAATGCATGTGAAATTTGGCAAGATGAATCTTGAGAAATTCCCATTTTCTTGCAAATTGATCTTTATTGCAGCACCAAATGGATTTTTTGTGCAAAGGAGGCCCCTTTTTCACTTAAATGCTCTACTTCTCGCTGCAGCAAGAAACATTCTGTTTTGGCAACAGAAAACTTGCTGTAGCGAAAATAAATCTCGTTGCAGCCAGAAACTCTAGGGTTCTAATGCAGTGCCTTCACTTTTATGAAGATTTTGACCACCTTCCTGTCCGAACTGGGAAAAGTGGTAAACATTAAAGTTGTAACCCTGCCTCTTAGCTTTCTAATGGTCAAAAATTAGGTCAATTGGACTTCTGTAATGGAAGATATGCAAGAAAAACTAAAACACATACAAACTGGTACTGTTTCTCACTACAGCGAGAATGAACTTCGTTGCAGCGAGAAGCATTCTATCCTACATGCTACCCTATTCAGTTTTTGACATATTTTTCACCCATTTAAGTTCATGGATTGATCATGGGTTTGTGAAACACTATGAGGGCACTAATTAAGGTTTGAAATGAGGGGTTTTTAGTAAGAAATTAAATCAATTGCATTGTTTTTTAAACAAGTGCATCATGATTTCCAAACTCTTCCTATTGATTGCTTGTTCCCTTCTTATGTTCACTCATTGAGTTTCGTACTCACGTTTTTAAACTTCATGTTTTCAGATTGGAGGCAGTTGGGACCTAGATTGAGTTGCACACATATGCTCACTTTCTTGGTAGGTACTATGGCATCTCAATAGCCACATCTTCATTGTGGTCACTCCGCTGAAAGTCAAGAGTTATTTTGTTTTATGAGTACGTTCATGTGATGTAAAATACTAAGATACATGTCTTAGATGAAATATGTATATTTTAACTATTAATGCCATCATGAATTGAAATGTTAACATCATTTTGGGTTTATATTAATGAAATTCTTGATTGCTATAGCCCATTATTAAAGTGATTATAAGTTGGAATTATGAAAGGTGGCTTGAGAATAGTTGATGGGATGTTAACCAAGATTACATAATAGGCTTGCTTGGGCTTGGTGGGCTATGCCCATTGGGCCCATGCACCGATCATGGCTCCGAAATTTGGGCTGTGACAAAAGTGGTATCAAAGCTCTAGGTTTAGTCAAGTCCTAGGGATTCTCGTGTCAGTTAGCGGAGTTATCGGAGTTAATGTAGAGTCTTGCCTATGATTTGTGACTACAGCACAAGTCATAGACAGGAGGCTATATGAACTCTTATTCCTAGCAACCTACCTTCTTGCTAACATTATGTAAAGGTCATAAGTGGTACCGTTGTCCGGGTTTGAGATGCCACCCGAGACATAAACCATTATTGGAAAGATTTTTAAGAAAATGCTCCTAATGAAAGGTCAATATAATGATATATTCCTCAGACTAAGGATGGAAGAAGGTGGAGTTGGACTGTTAAGTCCGTAATAGTTTATTCATTTGGTGGAATTATGATTTGAACCCATGGTTAAAAAAAATTAAAATTAAAATTTTGGAGACTATGGATTGTATTTGAGGTTAATATAGGGAAGACGTACGATAATGGTAATAAGAGCTGTATTTTGACTAGAATGAATAGTGATTGTTATGACTCGCTTGAGGTTTATAAATTTAAGTATCGAGGAAAATGTAAACCAATGTTTATGTGCACGGAGGTAAGTGCACTGTGTTAATTGAGCTTGACATGCCCCTATAGAAAATGGTGTGGGCTTTTGAAATATTATATAAGCGTATTAGTGTTGAATATGTGTATAGTAGCTTAAATAGAGTTGGTTTTGATTTCAACTAAGTGATTACGAGATTCCAACGCTTGGATTGAATTATTGTGGTTTATGGTTATAATTGTATGAATTAGCTCAAGGGTGAAAACCTCGAATTATTGTAATTGATGTATGGTCAGGAAGTAAAAAGCTAGTAAATGATCTACTCTAAAGATGAGCTTGAATTTTGCTATGCTTAGTGTGGAGCCAAAGGATTAAAGGACTAGATGTGGATTTAGCAGTTTGAAATTAAATGACATGGAAATGACAAAGTTAGTCTAAGTGCCATATGGAGTTCTATATGAAAATCGATATATGAATTACTTTAAAGGTCAATTTAAAAATATATTTGGTTCAATATGCAACCTATGATGTAAATGATTTGTCTTGAATGTGACTTCTCCAAAGTAAGGGACTTAAAACATGTGGATTTTCAGATATGCTCTAAGAGGAAGTTTCTGTATCCCAAGCTTAAGAAATTTTGATCTTATGACTGCAAAGGCAAGATACAAAAAATTATGTGAATTGTTTATCTTATGGATGTAATTGGTTAAGAATTGATGAGTAAAGTCAAGATCTCAACACTAAGTGGTGTACAATTTGATATATGTGTATCTAAGAGTAAATTTGGAGATCATTGTTTAATCAATTTACACTAAATGTTATGGTAAAGGTATGTGAATGCTAGTAGTGAAGTATGCCCAAAGTGAGATATGTTGAGACTAATGTTCCGATTGCAAACTTGTGATAGAAAGCTAGTTTTGCAAATTGTGATTTTTATGACCATGAAAATATGGAGGTTATCAATATGTAGGCATACACTTGGAGTTGTACATCTTGTGATCCCCATGCATCATATGGAAGGAGATATCCCATAAGGGAGTTTATCTTGATTTATGGTTTCATGACTATAGGCTTGGCATGAGACTGAGAATGCCCTAGCATAAATGTGGAATGTATTGTGAAAGGTTAAAAAGCCACATATACCTTAACAAGGTCAATAACATGAATGAAGGGGAAACATGGATGTTGATATGCTGAGCATAAAGAGTTTAAGGATAATTAATGCAATTATACTAAGTTAGATGGTATGATCCGAACTAAGAACACAAACACCTTGGGAGATTTTAAAATAATGTCCAGTGGGGTCAGTGAGCTAAAGTGTTATCGAGCATACAATGAAGTTATGAGTGGCTTTGAAGATAAGCCTTTGATTAATTAAGTTCTCAATGGAACCCTATTAAAGGAAGTGTTTAAGTGTTTTGGAAGTGTATGGAAAAGCATAAGAGAATATATTAGCTTGACTTACTATAAGAGGTCAAAATTGGATGGCCATGAGTGGCTTGTGAACAATCAAGCAGTGTAAAGTATGTGCTCATAAAGGGAGCTATGATTGGTAGATAAAGGTGGAACTTTAGAATTTCATTGTCATAGTTATTAGATTATATTTTGTATTATATAATATAACGTAGAACATCAATGATGAGGTTGTGTTCAATGCTTTAGGCCTTGAATTGTAAGGTATGGACATGTATCCACCTTGTGAATACCTTGATGAGATAAATCCGAAAGACTTTTCACAATGAGAAAACATTAAAGCTCAAAGAGCAAATGGCTATACAGTCAAGTTGGGCTCGTGACTGACATGTCACATAAGTATGAAGATATGATACAAGCATAAGTATACTTGGAAATACTGGTTTAAGGCAATGATTATTCTACCATTTTGTGGACCCGATGAGGTTCTGGTCTCAACATAATTATAGACACAAAGCATAAATTGTGAAATGTGCTTCCCCACAAGTTTCAATTTATTTTGAGTAACTATCAAGATAAAGTGCCTGATAGGGATAGTGGAAGGTTGAATTATACTTCAAATGTTGAGAAAAGAAGGGTGACATGGTTTGATTATATGATACTACCCTTGGTAAGGGAATAGAAATACGTTACGGGAATTGCGGAGATCTACTTAAAAAAAAATGATGATGATTTGAAAATTCAAGTACTCGTATATGAGTAAAGATTTGGTAATGAGACATGACCTAAAGTTGGAATACTACAATATGAATTTTGACTAAGAAAATTGATTTATAAATCACTTGGTGTTTGGAAATGGTGCCAATTAGTGGTTGACTCTTGTATGAGAATGGAATATTGAAATCAGCTTTGTGTATTCACCACAAATGATGAGCATGATCTAGCCAACCAAGAGAAGAAATGATTCTAAACTTGATTGTTGGTTATTTTGGTTTTACAGATGGCTTATTGAGCTTGATATGCCTAAGTCTATTCGAAGTTAAAATTTTTGGAAATATATCTATATGGATATATATGTTGCAAATTGGTATAAAAGCTCATGCGGAGTTAGTTATAATTTGATTTGATGATGATATTCTATCAATGGTTATAGTGCTAGACAATGATTAAGATAATTTATCGCTAATTTTGGTAGTGAACAAATAGATTATAATTCTGTTAGCTTAAAAGTAAGTGTTTATACTTTTGGTATGAGTTCATCAAATTCTATTATATGATGATAAAACTTGGTGTTTTGATATAGCCTGAGAGGCTTGGTATATGACCTAGCTTAACTATGAACTAGAAATTGTTAGGCTATTATGAAGTACACAAATAGAGAAGTATGACATGAATTTAATATCATAAGGGGCAATGGAAAATGATGTATCAGTTTTGGTATAACTTCAATATATATAGTTTTGAGATATAAAGATGTGGGGAAAAGTTTATAGCTTATACATAAAGGTGTGCATTTGGATTCGTATAATTAAAAGTGGAAAATCTGTCTTGATTGATATAAAGCTCATGATTTAAAATGAATGATTATGGATTTAATTTTCTAAGGTAAAAGGGACTAAAAGAAGTTAATATCAGAAAGGCCTTAATAGATGATTCTTAAATTTTAAAGTGCACTTAAGAAGCAACAAATATTTAATTTGATCTTCAAATTGATAAACTGATGAGGCCATGAGATCTGATGTTTTGAGTAAATTTGAGAAATATCAAGTTAGATATGTTGTGGGTGATTGATGACGAACAAATTAGCTATGACATAGGAAATGTAGAAATAATTAGAAATCAAAATGAGACTTGGAAAGGAACTTTAAAGGGAAAATTTTGAGCAACATTAATCTTGAGAAGTTGAGTTATTGATTAAAGAGATTGATTAAGATTATAAGGGGGTATGCGAAATGTCAAGATTATAAGTTGAGATTTATCTAGTGAGCACTCGAACATGAAAGTATTGGAGTTTGTTTTTGGGAAGATGGTTACTAATGGTTACCGGATTTGAATCATCCGTGATGTTAAACATATATGAATAAATAAAGAGTGTTTGATCCTTATGTATTATGAAATGCTTGAATGGAATTTGTATGGAGGTATGTGAAACGGAATAGAGGTTGGTTGACCATTTAGACCCATAGTCAATGGTGGAATAAATGCTTGAATGTTGAAAGGTTTGATAAAAGATCAAAGTAGAGGAATTGTGGATGGTTAAGTAAACATGCATGATTGATGATTTAAGGATGATTTGATTGAGGTGTGACCAGAATTAATATCATATTTGAATTTTCTTCATAAGATAAAGAATGATGTTGTTTTGATCCAACAAGAGTAGTACACATAATTATATATTATGACATCGTTGAGTTTTCTATCAAGATTGGAAGTTGATATAATGCATAAACCAAGATTCTATGTTAAGAATGCCCAACGAGAGTGATGTGGCAGAACTTGAGAACTTTGATTATTCACCCTACGTCGATTTGAATTCGATGAGGTAACACGGGAGGCCGAGGAAGAGATGCGGACAAACTATCCCCACCTCTTTGATGCTTAGAGGTACATTACCTTATAGTTAAATTTAAATTCGAGGATCGAATTTTTATTAATGGGGGAGAATGTGAGACCTCAACCCCTATAGGCTCATAACGAGGCATAGGCGTAATAACCCGGGCTAGGGGTAGTTTCATCATTTCCTCTAATAAGTTCCCAGAAGGAAGTTTTCTGATATTTAAGGTCTAAATAAGCATAAGGACCAAATAAATGATGTATAATGATGAAAACACAAAGAAAACTAGATGTGGCAATAATTTTCGCAATAGGGGCAAAATGGTCATTTTGCTCCTCGATTCAAAATTTTAAGTTTTCATAAACCCGAGTAGTTTAGATCATTGTAGAACTTGTCCCAGTGTCAAAAGAATAAAAAGATTTCACAAAGGATTGGAGAAGAACAAGTTAACTTACTAAAGGGCATTTTTGTATTTTCTAAGGGAATTGGATAAGTTTGAGCTATAAATATCTTTTCCTTCCAACAGCTTCTTCTCCTTCTTCTTCTTCCATCTCAGATTGCTTGCATCCTCCATGGAAGCTTGATATGAAACTTTCACAACTTTCTCTCTCTAGCTCTAATTTTCATACCTTTGTGCCTTTTTGACTAGAACCCTTGTGTTCTTTCACTCTCTCACTTTAAAACCCTCAAAAAGTCCTTTTTCAACATTTTCTCTCACTAGTTGGAGGTTTTAGAGAGAGAAAAAGAGATTTTTCATATTTGTTTGGAAGCTATTTGAAGAGAATTCAACTACAAAGAAACCCTAAGGTGAGTGATGAACTAGGCTTGGTTTTAAGTTGTTGATAATGGCTAGTAATTGGGATTATGAGCTGTTTTATTTTTGAGTTGTGTACTCATTTTTAGTGTGATTAGAGTACTGCAAAGAATAGCCATTTGATATAGTTGGAAGCCAATTAGGAATGACTAGAAGAATTTGAATTAGAAACTACCTTTTGGAGTGATATTAATGTAAATTGGATTGGTTGTGATGTTGTGTGTGTATAAGTTCCAACAAGGCCTCACTTGCCCGTTTGAACCATTAGTGGAGGTTAGATTCGATTAGAGGTTCAGCAATACCAGTGAGTGAACTGCATTTCAAAATCGTTTTGGGAATGTGACTGTTTTGTACAAAGCATTTGAATGAATTTATACAACTTTTTCTTAAAACAAGTGCCTTGGGGACAAGCTTTTTTGCTAAATGGTTTTATGTTGTGATATGTGGTTGTTATGGATTCATGCACTATTGCATTATGATGATATATATATATATATATATATATATATATATATGTTGTGCATGATAGTTGATATTGTGTATGATGATTATAACCATGTGTGTGCACGATGTGGGGGGATGCACATGCCGGTGATGATGGTGGTGTGGGATATGGATGATGATAGTGCCCGTGTGCACGATGTGAGGGGAGGGATGTACACGATGGCACTAATTGTGCATGATGTGGGGGGATGCACACGATGGCACCGACTATGTGCACAATGTGGGGGAAGGCACATGAGCCGGGTGTGATTATGATGATATTCATGTTTATCTATGTATTTATGCATATCTATGCTTATGAAATGAAAGTTCATGAATATGATATATGATTGAAATGCATGTGAAATTTGGCATGATGAATCTTGAGAAATTCCCACTTTCTTGCAAATTGATCTTTATTACAGCACCAAATGGATTTTTTGTGCAAAGGAGGCCCCTTTTTCACTTAGGTGCCCTGCTTCTCGCTGTAGCGAAAAACATTCTGTTTTGGCAACAGAAAACTCGCTGTAGCGAAAATAAATCTCGCTGTAGAGAAAAACTCTCAGGTTCTGATGCAGTGCCTTCACTTTGATGAAGATTTTGACCACCTTCTCGTCCGAACTGGGAAAAGTGTAAACATCAAAGTTGTAACCCTACCTCTAAGCTTTCTAATGGTCTAAAAATAAGGTCAATTAAACTTCTGTAACGGAAGATATAATAGAAAAACGGAAACACATGCCAACTAGTACTATTTCTCGCTGCAGCAAGAAACATTCTGTCCTACATGCTACCCTATTCAGTTTTTGACATATTTTTCACCCATTTAAGTTCATGGATTGATCATGGGTTTGTGAAACACTATGAGGGCATTAATCAAGGTTTGAAATGAGGGGTTTTTAGTAAGAAATTAAATCAATTGCATTGTTTTTGAAACGAGTGCATCATGATTTTCAAATTCTTCCTGTTGATTGCTTGTTCCCTTCTTATGTTCACTCACTGAGTTTCATACTCATGTTTTTAAACTTCATGTTTTCATATTGGAGGCAGTTGGGACCTAGATTGAGTTGCACACATATGCTCGCTTTCTTGGTAGGTACTATGGCATCTCAATAGCCGCATCTTCACTGTGGTCACTCTGCTAGAAGTCAAGAGTCATTTTTTTTTATGAGTACGTTCATGTGATGTAAAATACTAAGATACGTGTCTTAGACAAAATATGTATATTTTAACTATTAATCCCACCATGAGTTGAAATGTTAACATCATTTTGGGTTTATATTAATGAAATTCTTGATTGTTATTGCCCATTATTAAAGTGACAGGTGACTTGAGAATAGTTGATGGGATGTTAAGCAAGATTACATAATAGGCTTGCTTGGGCTAGGTGGGCTATGCCCATTGGGCCCATACGCCGATCATGGCCTAGGAATTTGGGCTGTGACACAAACATAGGAGCATCTATCTTAAAAAAGTAGAACTTCATTTAGCAAAATGAATGCATCATAATATTTTAAAAACAAAGCAAATATAATATAGAACGAAAGTATAATTATATGTTTATATATACCACTATTTCTATTGAGTTAAAAATGCTTGTACTGTCATAGGATGGACCAAATTTCAGAGATAGAAATTATCCTTCTTGTTGCTAAAGTAAGGAGATATCGTACCATAGCTTTCCAATCTCGTTTGACGATCAATCATTCCCTTAACAATGAGAAAAAAAAATTTCACACCAAAATTGGACCATTAATGATAGCACAAAACATTGTTATTCTTAACCTTAGAGATCGTAAAACAATTAATTTGACAAAAAAAACTTCATCTAGCAAATACAGCAATAAAGAGAGACTAAATCACGCAATAAAATTACCTAACTTAAAAACATGAGTGTGATTTGGCAGCACAAATGCATATTAATATTACACAACGTTGAACAGAAAATTAATGCCACAGATGCTATTTATGTTAACTAAACATGAGATAAGAATAGAGTTTGTAAACATGAAAGGTGAAAGAAGGCTCACATTTTGTAAACAGAAAATTAAATGGTCACAAGTAGCATAATTCAACTATTAATCCATACATAATATAATCATTGCATGTGTTTATAAAATGAAAAGACATAAAGCAAAAGGATACAATAGATAAGAAAAAAAGAATATCCATTTTAATGCACAAAAAACTATTTGTTTATGTATGTCGTCGGTTCTATTAACCTAATAACAGTTGTGTTGTCATGCATGGTCCTTAAACACCATGAAAAAACTAATTTAACCTAACAACAAAATAAGAAAATAACTTCTCATTGCTCCAATTAATCTTAAACACCCAAAAAACCTTCACTACCATCTCTGGATAAGCAACATTAATGCTGAACAAAATGTTTTGATGCAATATGTGTGAAAGAATTAAATTTAGAACTCCATACACCCACTCAAAGCTCACCTAATGCCACGTAGAATCTGATTAACAGTTACCTCAAATAAACAAATAGTTGTTTCATCCAAGTTTATTGCAAAACAAAAAAAGAATCAAGATCAAAAACATGTCTAAAAAAGTTACAGGATTAAATTTGAAAGTCCAAACTATCCTTTTTATAAAGTCAAATGATTAATTTCAAATAAAATATAATTCCAAACTTAAGTGTACCTGAATAAGCAATTGCGTTACCAAAGTTTACCGCAGAATAAAAGTAAAAAAGAAATTAATAATGAAACAAATGGAAAAAGAAAAATAAATCAATAATAAAAACACATAAAACAACTATTGACTCAACAAAAATACTCGAATTTTCAATACATACTCTTATCTGGCTATATTCAGTTAACAACAGTTGCACTGTCATGGAATGGTTAAATTTTGAAAAGAGTAAATATCCTTCTCATAACTAAAGGAAGATGAAGGCATATCGCAACTTGTCAATCTTGTTTGACATCCACACCTTCCCTTAACAGTGAGAAGGATTTTTTTTCTAACCAAAATTCAACTATCAATAACAATACAAAATGTTGCTACTGTCAAGCCCTACCTTATAAAATATTAGCCATGTCATTCATGTGATTGACAATATGCTTGCATACTTGGAAAGCCTTAAAAAATCGTCAAAAGATGGTAGTGTACCTAGTAGTGCAACTAAGTTGAATTAAGCCTCAAACTAGACCAAATAAAGATTTTAAGATGAAATTGAAAATTTTAAATTCCCATAATGACTTAAAATGGTGATTCGGAGTTCAAAGACCGATTTGGAGTCAAATTGGAATTTTCATGATCTAGGGGCAAAATGGTCATTTTGCCACTCGAGGTTAAGATGTGAATGCTGAAAAAAGTTTTTGATCAAGATTGACTATTTAGAACATAATTTGAGTTTGAGAAGTGAAAAATTTTAATTTCGACATTTTTTCGAGCATAGGGGTAAAATAGTCATTTTACCACCCTAAGGGCAAAATTGTAATTTTACACCACCCAACACTTGTCAAGCACATGGATTTTACCCAATACTATCATGGATAATTGAGGAAATTTAAGTGGTGGAGAGAGATTACTTAATGGGTAAGTATGACACATGGACCAATGGAATGGTGACATGTGTCAAGTTTATATCCATTAAATATTTGGCTTAAAAATCAGCACATAAATCAGTCCATTTCTCTTCATATGGCCTGCCAAAGGAAGAACAAAGGAAGAAAAGAAGAACAAAGACCCTAGGTGGAAAAATTCAAGGGAAAAGTGTGAAAATTCAAGGAAACAAGTGAAAAAAAGTCAGATTTTTCAATTCTAGCTTGTGATCTACCTTTCCTATGCATTCTTTTGCATTTTTCATGGTTGAATCACATGGTTTCATGATGGGTCTCTTGCTGGCCGGACATGGGGGGAGGAGTTTTGACACTTGATTTGGTTAGATTTTAAGATATTTTAGTGTTTTTAGTTAGTTAATGATGTGTAGCATGAAAAACCAACAAGAAAAATTCATTTTCTCCCATCACCCATCATTGGCCGAATTCTCCATGTGGAATATTGATGATGACTTTGATTTTATTTCAAGTGAATTGATGAGGAAATGATGAATTATGGTGAGAAAATCGAGTAGGAAAAATCATAGTGTTGATGCACTCACCATGGCCAAAATTTCCAAGAGAAAACGTGAAGATAATTTTGCTAAATTTTATGCTATTTGACTTGTGTTTGATGGTTTGGAGAATTGCAAGAAAAAGGGAGTTAATTGGAGTTGAATTGGACATATTGGCCAATTAATCGAGTGATAGATCGAATTAGGCCAATACCATTTTATTTAGGTACACAATTGAATTTGTGTAGAACACCGTGTTTGGATGATAATCCGAACAATTTGCATTACATTTCATGCATCCATATAGTTTTATAACGATTTAGCACCAATGTAGTAAATTGCTTGATTTTGCATTATGTCTAGGTGGTGAATCCTCCTATAAAGGCAAAGAAATTGTACCTCAGGATCGATAGTCGGAGTACTCTAAAAATTTGACTTCCAAAATAGTGAGTAACCTTATCATCATTTTAATTATCTAAAGTGGTCTTTTTATTCGATTTAGTGAATGTTATGGAAAATGAGTTTAAATGGTTAACTTTTAGGTTTTATAAACAAAATGTGTTTAAATGAAATGATTTTATAAATTGTCTTGAAATTGAATGATGGCTTTGAAAATAGAGTAACTGGATACCACTTGATGTGTTGTAATTTATGGTTCTAATTGAAGGCTTATGATAATGTGTTGGCATGACTGGCTGGAATTGTGGTTTGTGAACTGTATGAATTGTTCTGTTTTACATTTACAGGCTGGGTAGTATAATATTAGTCATGTCATGCTGTCAAAATTTTATTGTATGGTGGGTTTAGCTTGCTGCAGTGGGTGGGTTCTGTGGACTAGCCTATTAGAGGGGCACGAAATTTGGTTATATATATGTACATCAATCGGAGAGGCACGTGGGGTATCTCCTAAGGTATGGTTAGAGTTCACGTCACGCCGAACCACCTCGTGATGATGAACTCTATTAACGCGAAGGAACGATTGTGTTTTTCAAACTAAAAATATCTTTATGTGTATACAAAATTATTTAACAACCTTGGCGGACTCGGTTAAATGCCTTGGCCAAGGTATTCTTGAGAATGATTTTGGCAGGAGCCAAGCTTTTAAGATACTCATAAGACATGTTGATTATTTAAATGAAATGAATATTTATGTTATGAATTACATATTGAGATGAAATATTTTAATCGTCTCCATTTACTCGACTTTAGATATTTTGAATGGTGTTTGTTTACTCACTGGGATTATATAATCTCACCATCCTCCTTTCCACCCATTTCAGGCTCAGAATAGGCTGTAGATAGCTGATTTCATCGAGGGCTATCATTCTATTTGCATCCTCCAAATTGTAGGTTCACAGTCTTTTCTTATTTTTGGTTATTCGGGGGCCCACTGCTTATTGTAAATTAAGTTAAATACTCTAGCTTATTGTATTACAGTATGTATGAATTTATTTAACTTTTATGCTACAAAAATTATTTACCGATAACTCTATAAATATTATTTTTTAAGAAAATAGAATATTTTATTGAATATTTTTATTATATTCAAATAATCATAATTTTATTTTAAATGAAGGTTTTAGAGGTTTACACTTATTTTTTATTATGAATTATGTGTTTTGTACTAGCATACTACATTTTTAGCAGATTTCGAGATTTTTGAGAAAAAATGACCAAAATGCCCCTGTGAGGAAAATTTTATTTTTCTATTGTTTTGATTTGGAAATAGTTTGTAATCTCTCAAAACATGATTTCAGTAACTAATACTCATGGGGAAAGCGAGAAAAATTGATGTTAAGCCTTGCGAGGTTTCGATTGACATTTCGAGTAATGAATGTCTATGGGGACGTCGGGCGGTTGTCACGGGCTCGATGGGAGTTCGGGGTTCTGACAATTAAAGTGGTATCAGAGCTTTTGGTTTTAAAGTTGTTTCAAAAATTTACAATGTCAGTGTGGCCCCGAGTTAAGTTAGGTAGGTTGAATAGGATGCATGCATTTGCATATAGAGCCTCAGGTTGCCTAAACTTGCTTGTTTCCTCTTATAGATTAACATACCTCCTCGACGCGAACACCCACCTCTCACTAGATCGGTTGGGAGGGGAAGAGGTCGTTCCTAACGTCTTCAACTAGATGCAGTAGAGGAGGAATCGACTGCGTCCACTATTCGGGAAGCACCTGCTGCTGAGCAGACCGAGACTCCTCCACATTCTCCACATTCTTCACATCCTCTGCCACCTACTGGTACTTCTACCATATCTCCTGAGGCAGTCCACGCATTGGCAACCTTCTTTACCGCTATTGTTGGCCAAGCTTAGGCTGGTCAGGTTCCTCCTATAGTACCACCAGTTGCTCCTTCAATACCACCACCCCCACCTTCAGTTCCACTGCCAGAACAGGATGTATCTATTTCTAAGAAGTGGGAGGAAGCTAGACATTTGGGTTGCGTTTCTTTTACGAGTGATTTGGATGCAACCGCAGCCAAAGATTAGATTAATCAGGTTTTAGAGACACTGTCTGATATGAGGTTGGATGATGACCTGAAAATGATGGTGGCCACGAGATTACTAAAGAAGAGAGCCCGTACATGGTGAAATTCAGCAAAATCCCATTCCACTACTCTTCTGACCTGGTCAGACTTTCTAAGAGAATTCGATGGTCAGTATTTCACTTATTTCCATCAGAAAGAAAAGAAAAGAGAATTTTTAAGTTTGAAATAGGGGAATTTAACGGTAGAGGAGTACGAGGCTCATTTTAACGAGCTGATGTTATATGTGCCGGATCTGGTGAAACCTGAGCAGGATCAGGCTAGTTATTTCGAGGAAGGGCTCTGTAATGAGATTAAAGAACGGATGACAGTGACTGGTAAGGAGCCACATAAGGAGGTGGTACAGATGGCTTTAAGGGTCGAGAAGCTTGCAAATGAAAATAGGAGAATGTGAGCTGAGTTTGCAAAAAGGAAAAACCCGAGTGTATCTTTCAGTCAACCACCAAAAAGGGGCAAAGACTCACCTGCTTCAGGCAGTACTACCTCTATTTCAGTGACATCTCCTCAACCTCTATTTTCACAAACACAACAGAGGCTTTCAAGATTTAACAAATTTGTAATGACTACTTCTAGGAAGAGTTCTGGAGGTTCTGATAGATGCAAAAAGTATGGGAGGAATCATTTTGGGCCGTGTAAGGGACCAGTACAATGTTTTCATTGTGATCAGCCGGGCCACATTAGGAGTGAGTGCCCACAGCTAAAACGGGCTACAACAATTGCTCTATCTCCACCAGCTCTTATGGATATGCTGAGGAGAGATCCTTCTGGGTTACCACCAAGGCAAAGAGTGGCTATACAATCTGGTGTAGAGAGTAGCACCCCGGCATATCCACCTTCGAGACCATAGACTCGTACTTTGACAAGAGTTTTCGTTGTGATGGAAGATGAGGCACGGGTCTGACCTGGATCTGTGACAGGTACTATGTCCTTATTTGATAAAGATGCTTATGTTTTGATAGATTCTGGCTTAGATAGGTCTTATATGATTATGGCATTTGCATCAATTGCTTATAGAAACCTGTCACCCTTAGAGGAAGAAATTGTAGTTCACACCCCTTTTGGAGAAAAACTAGTTAGAAATAGTTGTTATAGAGATTGTGGAGTAATGGTTGGTGAGGAAGAATTTAAGGGTGACTTGATTCCTCTAGAAATCCAAGATTTCGATTTGATATTGGGTATGGACTGGTTAACTGCACATTGTGCAAATGTGGATTGTTTTAGGAAAGAAGTTGTTCTATGAAATTTGGAGGGAGCAGAGATTGTTTTTGCAGAGAAACATTGAGTATTACCGTCTTGTGTAATCTCAACCATCAAAGCTTTAAAACTGGTGCAGAAAGGGTATCCGGCATATTTAGCACACGTAATCGATACTTCAAAAAGGGAACCTAAATTAAAGGATGTCCCAATAGTTAGTGAGTTTCCTGATGTATTTTCTGACGAATTACAGAGACTACCTCCTGAGTGAAAGCTTGAGTTCCCTATTGATCTACTTTCGAGTATCGCACCTATTTATATCCCTTCATATCAAATGGCTCCGGCAGAGTTGAAGGAACTAAAAGTCCAACTGCAAGATTTGGTGGATAAGGATTTTATTCACCCTAGCATTTCTCCTTGGGGAGCACCAATCCTATTTGTAAAGAAGAAGGATGGCACTCTTCGATTGTGTATCGATTACCGTCAGCTGAACCGAGTGACCATCAAGAATAAATACCCTCTACCATGGATCAATGATCTTTTTGATCAATTACGAGGTGCTATGGTGTTTTCTAAGATTGACTTGAGGTCTGGGTATTATCAGTTGAAGATTAAAGAGCAGGATGTACCCAAGACTGGTTTTAGGACACGTTATGGGCATTATGAGTTTCTGGTGATGTCGTTTGGTTTAACTAATGCCCCGGTAGCTTTTATGGATCTTATGAACAGGGTGTTCTATCCATACTTGGATAAGTTCGTGATAGTATTCATAGATGACACCCTAGTTTATTCGAAGAATAATGATGAACATGCTGCCCATTTGCACATTGTGTTGCAAACTTTGCGTGAAAAACAACTCTATGCCAAGCTCTCTAAATGTGAGTTCTGGTTAAAGGAAGTGGTTTTCTTGAGACATGTGGTGTCCGGAGCTGGAATTTATGTCGATCCCAAGAAGATTGAAGCAATCTTGCAATGGGAGCAACTGAGAATGGTAACGGAGATTCGCAGTTTTCTTGGCTTAGTCGGTTATTATCGGAGATTTGTTCAAGGATTTTCATTGATAGCTGCTCCTTTGACTCGTCTGACTCGTAAAGAAGCTAAGTTTGAGTGGGATGATGTTTGTGAGAGTTGATTTCAAGAGCTAAAGAACTGATTAGCCTCCGCTCCTATTTTAACACTTCCTGTTGGTGGGAAAGAATTTGTGGTATACAGTGATGCCTCTAAGTTGGGATTAGGGTGTGTACTGATGTAGGATGAAAAAGTAATAGCTCATGCTTCTCGGCAGTTGAAGAAGCATGAGAGGAATTACCTTACCCAAGATTTGGAGTTAGCAGCAGTAGTCTTCGCATTGAAGATTTGGAGGCACTATTTATATGGTGAGCATTGTCAGATTTTTACTGATCATAAAAGTTTGAAATATTTGCTCACCCAAAAAGAACTTAATTTGAGACAAAGACGGTGGCTAGAGTTGATTAAGGATTATGACTTAGTGATTGATTATCATCCGGGAAAGGCAAATGTTGTAGCGGATGTCTTAAGTCGTAAATCCTCATCGTTGCTAGCAATGCTTTGGAGTTCTTATTTTTCGATGTTACTTGAGATGAAATCTCTAGGGATCCAGTTGAATAATGGTGATGATGGAACCCTACTTGCTAGTTTTTTTGTGAGACCTTCATTGTTGAATCAAATCAGAGAATTGCAAAAATCTGATGATTGGTTGAAACAGGAAGACCGAAGGACTTTAAATAAAGCAATTGAATAAAAGATCAAAAGAACCAAAGCAAATAATGGATTGCAATTGAAAAGTAAATTTTGCAAAAAACGTTTACAAATTCTAGTTATAACTTCTCGCAACGTTAGATCACAAATGAATATAGCAGCTGTAAAATAATTTTCATTCACATATAATTTAGTGAATACACAATATCTAGTCAAGCAATATTCATATTGCATACTGACACAAATAAATTTTTGACTCAAGTAAATCAATAATTTCCATCTAATGATTTAGATAGGTAAGCCCATAACAAATAATGTTTATCCATAAAAAAAAAGCCTAAATCAATACAAACACATAACCATTATAAACAACTATAGTAAATAAATACTAAGAAGCGAGAAAGGAGAAATGCAAAAAACCCTAAATCGACACAAATACTAAAATCCAAAATCAACAATTTCCTTCTAATGATCTAGATAGGTAAACCCACAACAAATTATTTTTTGTTGGTCCCAAATAAATGTGCTAAAGAGAGGGTGAATAGAATTTTTTGGCTCTTGGCAAGATAAGGAACTAATTTGAAAAGCAATGAAAATAAAAACAAAGTAGACAATGCACAGGAATTTAGAGTGGTTTGGTCCAAGATCTACATCCACTACCTTGATTGTTCAACCAAGGATTTTTGCTAGTTTTTGAGCTCTTTTTGTTCTTGGAAGCCTTCAATTGCATTTTTAGCCGTTGAAAGTCTCTTTTATACTTCAAAAATCAGCTCTGAAGTGAGTTAGATAGTTTTTGATCATTGGAAACAATTTGGCTAGCAATTATGCCCGTTAATTTGTCTTCTAGTGCAGGATTCAAATATGCAGACAGAATGCTCTTAGTCGACTAACATATGTCTTAGTCGACTAAGTTGTCTTTGTTTTCTGTTTTCAGTTTTCGACAATGGGCACTTAGTCGACCAACTTACTTCTTGGTCGACTAAGTTGATTCTGTCTTGAAGTCTAGATTTCTGGCAATAGCTTCTTAGTCGACTAACTCATTCCTTGGTCGACTAAGTCTTTTCTGTCTCTCAATACTCTTCAGCCTGCCAACTTCTGGTTTCAATTTTAGCTAACTAAATCTTCATTAATCGACTAAAGGGCTTTTATCTTGTTGATCAATTGTGACTTCCTTATTCCTATGCTCTTTGATATGTGCATTTGAATGATTTATTAATTTTTGCATACAATATTTGTCCTGCACACTCAAGTAAAGATATTAGACACAAATGAATGGAAATTTTTATTATCATCAAAAACTAATGAAGCCAACAATCTCCCCCTTTTTGATGATGATAAAACATTCCTTGGTTAACAGCACATTGTCTTTTTATTCTTTTTAGTTCTGCACAAAATGGAGGTTTTCCTCCCCCTTAGTGTGTGCATAGTTTTATTATTCATTTCAGCATGTTTTTATTATTGTCATACAGAAAATGACATGTAAGGGTTCAAATTGATGACAGAATATATTTATACAGGCTTATGGAATAATAAGCAGTAAGTGAGTGACAGAGTGACAGAACATTATTACTATTTCAGCTTGTTGTCTATCATATTGTTTCCAAGCTTAATTCATTTCAAAGCTATATGCCATAAACCATCCAGTCAAAAATATCAGCATTCATATTTATTTTCATCCAAATTTCACTCACAATATCGTATCAACAACTAATTGTCAGCATAACAGCTCAATATCAGCACCAAATCTTTAAACAGCAGCAGAAACTCAATAACAGCTTTAAATATTCAATCATCAGCTTATCAGCATTGCATTCATTCACAATCCAACCAAAATATCATGAGACTAAGTTTTCAATACATTATTAGAATAAGTTCTCAACACAGTTTCAGTATCAGTTATCAGCAGAAGAACAAAATAAATAAGTAGTGTCTCAGCACAATGATTAGTATTCAATTTTTAACAACCTACCATAGACGAACAATCATAGACAACTTAGTCAGATTCCACACCCTAAATTTCTCCTAGATTTCTGGTACCTCTACCCTAACATTTTTTTTTAATTTCCCTTTCCCTTAGCTTTCCACTTTTCCCTTTTTTTAGCATCATCAAACCAAAAGGTCCTCATTCTTTTAAAGAGGCAGAGGGGGTGGATTAGGATTTCCAAGGTCAACAGCAAGGGGTTGAGGAGAGGTTGCAAGTGGTGATTTAGGTGGGGAGGGTTCAGATGAGGATTTGTCAGAAACTTCTAGTGGATTCTGAGGGGAAAAAATGTTACTAGTTTGACTTTTTCAGCTAGTCGTGAGGATCTTTTTCTTTTTGGAAATTTGTTTTAGTGGCCATGGTTTTTATCCCTTTTCTTGGTAGTTTGAATCTGGTTTGTGGAGCAGTAGTGACTTTTTCTTTTCCTTTCCCAGATTGCTCTTCTGTAGTATGACTGGTGCAGATGTGGCTTGCTGTGTTTTTACTTTAGCTGCTTCTTTTTCAGCTAGCTTTTCTCTGACTATCTGTTGGAAAAGATCCATGATCAATACTTCTTCAAACTTGGGAGGTGAAGACTGTTCTGGGTGTGGTTCTTCAACAGTAGATTTCCCTTTTTCCTTCATCATATTTTCAAGCTTTGCAAGTCTTTCTTCCATTTTCACCATTTTTGAAGATTGCTCTATAAGCTTCCCATCCATTCTCATCAACAGATTGAAAATCATTTAACTGGAAAATCGTGAGGGTGTTGCCTCTGTCTGTGCTGGTATTGCAAAGACCTTGGGTGTTTTAGTAAATTTCTCTTCATCTATCTTGTAACCCATCTTTCGCAAACTACCTAGGTAGATAGCCTGGTCTTTACTCTTTACCAAGTCCATTTCATACCGTTTAGCTCAAATACCTTTCTTTTGTACCAGGGAAGTAACAATATTTCCATATGGCATATTTATCTTGTCCCCTGTACAGGCTCTTCTCATTCTTTCAACCATAAATCGACCTAGATTCAGGGGAGTACCTTGGAATGCATCCTCCATTAGCCATATGTCCTAAAGGCTAATGTAGCTGAAACTGCCACTTCTGCCATGAATGTTTGCTGCTATAAAGTAATGCAAAATCATAAGTTGAGGACTGCTTGTCACAACCCAAATTCAGGGCCATGACCGGCGCATGGGCCCAATGGGCATAGCCCACTAAGCCCAAGCAAGCCTTTTTATGCAATCCCAATCATCATTCTCAACCGTCAATTCTAAAACCACATATTTAAATTCTCAATTTTAAATATTTCAGTAACATTTTATGGCAATCCAATATTCACATTGGTATTATGCTAACATAGTATCACTCATTTGCCACCTTACAGTGGCATCAGAAATCAAATATACATCTTTGATTTTTAACATGAATCTTAGTGGTCTTCGTTACTTATATATGTACACAAGCATAAGACTCTTGACCGTCAGCGGAGTGACCGTGGTTAAAGGTACAACTACTGAGATGCCATAGTACCTACCAAGAAGACGAGCATACATGGACACTCAATCTAGGTCCTAACTGCCTCCAAATCTGAAAACATGAAGTTTAAAAACGTGAGTATAAAACTCAGTGACTGAACATAAGAAGAGAACAAGCAATCAATAGGAAAAATTTGGAAATCATGATGCACTTGTTTCAAAAACAATGCAATTGATTTAGTTTCTTACTAACAATCCCTCATTTCAAACTTTGATTAATAACCTCATAGTGTTGCAAAAACTCAAGATCAATCCATGAAGTTAAATGGGTGAAAAATATGTCAAAATCAAGCAAGGTATCAAGCATGGCAGGAAGTTTCTCACTGTAGAGAAGTTGATTCTCGCTGCAGCGAGATTCAGGAGGCCAAAATAGAAAGTTTCTCGTTGTAGCGAGAAACAGTGTCAATTTGCATGTGTTTCAGTTTTTCTATCATATCTGCAGTTACAAGAGTCCAATTGACCTGATTTTTGAACCAATAGAAATCTAAGAGACAAGGATACAACTTTTATGTTTACTACTTTTCCCAGTTCGAACGGGAAGGTGGTCAAAATCTTCATTGAATTAAAATCACTGCATCAAAACTCAAGAGTTTCTCACTGCAGCGAGTTGTTGGCTACCAAAACAGAATGTTTCTTGCTACAGCGAGAAATCATTCTCGCTACAGTGTGAAGCAGGGCACCTAAGTGTAAAAGGACCTTATTTGCACTAAAAATCCATTTGGTGTTTCAATAAAAATCAATTTGTAAGAAAATGAGAAATTCTCAAGATTCATCATGCCAATTTCAACATGCCAAATTTTCACATGCATTACAATCATATACCATATTTATGAGCTTTTATTCCATAAACATATATACACATATATACATAGATAAACACCAATACCACCATCGTCTCATCCGACTCATGTGCATCCCCCCACATCATGCACATAGCCGAAGTCATTATGTGTATATCACCACATCGTGCACAGTCAGTGCCATCGTGTGCATCCCCCCACATTGTGCACACGGGCACTCTCATCATCCAACTCCCTCACCACCGTCATTACCTGCATGTGCATCCCCCCATATCTTGCACACGCACGGTTATCATTATCACACAATATCCACCAACAATGCATAACATATATATATATACCAACCCAATGTAGTAGTATAAGAATCCATAACAGCCACATATCACAACATAGAAACAATTTATCAAGGGCTTGTTCCCAAGGCACCCGTTTTAAGAAAAAAATTTGGATAAAATCATTCAAAGGTCTTGTGCAAATATATTCATATTTCCAAAACCATTTTCAAATGCAAGTTCACTCACCAGTATTGTTGAACCTCTAATCGACTCTAACCTCCACTAATGGTTCAAATGGGCAGGTGAAGCCGTGTTGGAACCTATACACACACAACATCACAACTAACCCAAATTGGCATTAATAAAATTCTAAAAGCTATTTCTTAACTCAAGTTCAGCTAGTTATTCCTAACTAGCTTTCAATCACCATTAGGTGGCTATTTATTTCACTACTCTAGTCACCCTAAAAATGAACAACAATCTCAACAATAGATTAACTCACCACTCTAATCATCAACCATTATCAACAACTTGAAAATTTAACCTAATTCATTACTCACCTTGGTGGTTTTTTGTAGTTGAATTCCTTTTCAAAACCTTCCAAGCTACTATGGCAAGTCTTTCTTGCTCTCTCTAAAACTTTCAACTAGTGAGAGAAAGTGTTGAACAAAGACTTTCGAGGGTTTTAAGGTGAGAGAGTGAAAGAGCACAAAGGTTTTATGAAAAAGTGCACAAAAGCATGAAAATTGAAGCTAGAGAGAGAAAGTTATGGAAGTTGCAAAGCAAGCTTCCATGGAGGATAAAAGGAACGTAAAAGGGGAGGAAGAAGAAGAAGGAGAAGCTGCTGGAGCTCAGATATTTATGCTTCAAGTTAATTCAAATTTCCACCAAAATTACCAAAATGCCTTTAACATGGTGGTTTTGTCTTCCTCCCATCCTTTATGCAACCTTTTTGCTCTTTTGACGCCGAAACAAAGTCCATAATAGTCTAAAGGTACTCGAGTTCTCGAAACTTAAAAATTTAGACCCGAGATGCAAAATGACCATTTTGCCCCTATCGGGGAAATTATCATTATTTTTATCTTCCTCATTTATTTACCATCATAAACATCATTTATTCATTCCTTAGGCCTATTTAGACCTTACTAGCATAAAACAAAACCCACTCGTAGGAGCTCACCAAGAGAAATTACGAAATTACCCCTAGTTTGCATTATCGCGTCTACTTCTAGTTATGTGTCTATGAAGATCGAGATTTCACAGGTTCACTTCTGAATTACCCTTTTAACTCAGTAATCAACCTCAATTGGTATCCGTAAACTTTATTAGCCACCGTATCAAAATACGAGGTACTACAGTCTCCTCCACTTAAAATGAATTCGTCCTCGAATTCAAATCGGCGTAGGGTGAAAAATCAAAGTTCTAAAGTTCTACCACATCACTTTCATTGGGCATTCTTAACATAGAACCTTGGTTTATGCATCATATCGATTTCCAATCTTATAGAAAACTCGACAATGTCATAGTATATAGTTATGTGTACTACTCTTGTTGGATCAAAATAATATCATTCTTTACCTTATGAAGAGAATTCAAATATGCTATTAATTCTAGTCACACCTCAATCAAATCATCCTTAAATCATCAATCATGCATGTTTACCTAACCATCCACAATTCCTCTACCTTGATCTTTTATCAAACCTTCAAACATTCCAGCATTTATTCCACCGTTAACTATGGATCTAATTTGTCAACTAATATCTATTTCATTTTTCATTCTCCCATACAAATTCCATATAAGTATTTCACAATACATAAGGATCAAACACTCTATATTCATTTCATCTATTTTTTTTTTAATATCAAAGATGATTCAAATCTAGTAACCATTAGTCACCATATTCCCAAAAACAAACTCTAATACTTTCATGATTGAGTGCTCACTAGATAAATCTCAACTTATACCACAAGGCATTTCAATAAATCATGACATTCCACATACCCCCTTATAATCTGAACCAATCTCTTTAATCAATAACTCAACCTCTCAAGATTAAAGTTTCTTAAAATTTTCCCTTTAAAGTTTCTTTCCAAGTCTCATTTTGATTACTAATCATTTCTACATTTTCGATGTCATAGCTAATTTGCTCGTCATCAATCACCCACAACATATCTAACTTGATATTTCTCAAATTTACTCCAAACATCAGATCTCATGGCCTCATTAGTTTATCAATCTGAAGATCAAATTAAACATTTATCTCTACTTAACAGCACTTTAAAATTTAAGAATCATCTATTAAGACCTTTCTAATATTAACTTTTTTTAGTCATTTTTACCTTAGAAAATTAAATCCATAATCATTCATTTTGAATCATGAGCTTTATACCAATCAAGGCAGATTTTACACTTTTAATTATACGAATTCAAATGCACACCTTTACGCATAAGCTATAAACCTTTCCCCACATCTTTATATATCAAAACTATATATATTGAAGCTATACCAAAACTGATACATCATTTTCCATTGCCCCTTAGGATATTAAATTCATGTCATACTTCTCTATTTATGTACTTCATAATAACTTAACAATTTCTAGCTCACAGTTAAGCTAGTTTATATGCCCAGCCTCTCAGGCTATATTAAAACACCAAATTTTATCACGATATAATAGAATTTGATGAACTCATACCAAAAGTATAAACACTTACTTTTAAGCTAATAGTATTATAGTCCACTTGTTCACTGCCAAAATCAGTGATAAATTATCTTAATCATTGTCTAGCACTATAACCATTGATAGAATATCATCATCGAATCAAATTATAACTAACTATGCACGAGCTTTTATACCAATATGCAACATATATATATATCCATACATATATATTTCCAAAAATTTTAACTTCGAATAGCCTTAGGCATATCAAGCTCAATAAATCATCTGTAAAACCAAAATAACCAACAATCAAGTTTAGAATCATTTTTTCTCTTGGTTGGTTAGATCATGCTTATCATTTATGGTGAATACATAAAGCTGATTTCAATATTCCATTCTCATACAAGAGTCAACCACTAATTAGCACAATCTCCAAACACCACGTGTTTTATAAGTCGATTTTCTTAGTCAAAATTCATAATGTAGTATTCCAACTTTAGGTCATGTCTCATTACCAAATCTTTACTCGTATACGAGCACTTGAATTCTCAAATCATCATATCTTTTCTAAGTAGATCTCTGCAATTCCCGTAGCATATTTCTATTCCCTCACCAGTAGTAGTATCATTTAATCAACTTGTGTCACCCTCCTTCTCTAAACATTTGAAGCATAATTCAACCTTCCACTATCCCTATCAGGCACTTTACCTTGATAATTACTCAAAATAAATTGGAACTTGTGGGGGAAGCACATTTCACAATTTATGCCTTGCGTCTACAATTATGTCGAGACCAGAACCTCATCAGGTCCACAAAACGGTAGGATAATCATTGCCTCAAACCAGTATTTCCAAGTATACTTATGCTTGTATCATATCTTCATACTTATGTGACATGTCAGTCACGAGCCCAACTTGACTGTATAGTCATTTGCTCTTTGAGCTTTAATGTTTTCTCATTGTGAAAAGTCTTTCGAATTTATCTCATCAAGGTATTCACAAGGTGGATACATGTCCATATCTTACAGTTCAAGGCCTAAAGCATTGAACACAACCTCATCATTGATGTTCTATGTTATATCATATAATACAAAATATAATCTAGTAATTATGACAATGAATTTCTAAAGTTCCACCTTTATCTACCAATCATAGATCCCTTTATGAGCACATACTTTACACTGCTTGATTGTTCACAAGCCACTCATGGCCATCCAAATTTGACCTCTTATAGCAAGTCAAACTAATATATTATTCTTATGTTTTCCAATATACTTGTAAAATACTTAAACATATCCTTTAATAGAATTCTGTTGAGGACTCAGACAATCAAAGGCTTATCTTCAAAGCCACGCATAACTTTAACAATTTAATATATATTCGATAACATTTAGCTCATTAACCCCATTGAACATTATTTTAAGATCTTTCAAAATGTCTTTACTTTTATTTCGGACCGAACCAAACTAACTTAATATAATTGCATTGATTATCCTTGAGCTTTTTATGTTCATCCTAACAACACCTATGTTTCAGCCACCATTCGTCTTAATGACTTTCAGCCTTTCGCAACACACTTCTCATACATGTTAAGGCATTCTTAATCTCATACCAAGCCTATAGTCATGTAATCACCAATTAGGCCAAATCTTTCTATGGAATGTCTCCTTCCATACAATGAATGCGAATCACAAGATATACAACTTCGAGTGTATGCTTACATATTGGTAACCTCCATATATTTCATGGTTATAAAAACCACAATTTGCAAAACTAGCTTTCTATCACAAGTTTGTGATCAGAACATTAGTCTCCACATATCTCACTTTAGACATACTTCACTACCAACATTCATATACCTTTACCACAACATTCAGTGCAAATTGATTAAGCAATGATCTCCAAATTTACTCTTACGTACACATATATCAAATTGTACACCACTTAGTGTTAAGATCTTGACTTTACTCATCAATTCTTAACCAATTACATCCATAAGATAGACAATTCACAAAATTTTTATATCTTGCCTTTACAGTCATAAGATCAAAATTTCTTAAGCTTAGGATGCAAAAGCTTCCTCTTAGAGCATATCCGAAAATCCACATGTTTTAAGTCCCTTACCTTTTGAAAAGTCACATTCAAGACTAATCATTTACATCATAGGTTGCATATTGAACCAAACATATTTTTAAATTGACCTTTAAAGCAATTCATATATCGATCTTCATATAAAACTCCATATGGCACTTAGACTAAATTTGTCATTTCCATGTCATTTAATTTCAAACTACTAAATCCACATCTAGTTCTTTAATCCTTTGGCTCCACACTAAGCATAGCAAAATTCAAGCTCATCCTTAGAGTAGATCATTTACTAGCCTTTTACTTCATAACCATACATAATTATAATAATCAGTGATTTTCACCCTTGAGCTAATTCATGCAATTATAACCATAAACCACAATAATTCAATTCAAGCCTTGGAATTTCACAGCTACTTAATTAGAATCAAAACCAACCTCATTTAAGCTACTATACACATATTCAACACTTATACGCTTATAAAACATTTCAAAAGCCCACACCATTTCTATAGGGGCATGTCAAGCTTAATTAACATAGTGCACCCTCCTTGCACATAAATGTTGGTTTACACTTTCCTCGATATTTAAATTTATAAACCTCAAGCGAGTCATAACATTCACTATTCATTCTGGTCAAATACTGCTCTTATTACCATTATCTTACGTCCTCCCTATATTGACCTCAAATACAATCCATAGTCTCCAAATTTTTAATTAATTTTTTTTTATAACCATGGATTCGAATCATAATTCCACCAAATGAATAAATTATTACGGACCTAACAGTCCAACTCCACCTCATCCATCCTTAGTCGGAGGAATATATCATTATGTTGACCTTTCATTAGGAACATTTGCTTAAAAATCTTTCCAATAATGGTTTGTGTCTCGGATGGCATCTCAAACCTAAGCAGCGATACCATTTATGCCCTTTCCATGACGATAGCAAAAGGGGAGGTTACTAAGAATAGGAGTTCATATAGTTTCCTATCTATGACTTGTACTGCAGTCACAAACCATAGACAAGACTCTACATTAACTCTGATAACTCCGCTGACTGACACGAAAATCCCTAGGACTTGACTAAACCTAGAGCTCTGATACCACCTTCGTCACAACCCAAATTTTGGGCCATCACCAGCGCATGGGCCTAATGGGCATAGCCCACTAAGCCCAAGCAAGCCTTTTTATGCAATCCCAATCATCATTCTCAACCGTCATTTCTAAAACCACATGTTTAAATTCTCAATTTTAAATATTTCAGTAACGTTTTATGGCAATCCAATATTCACATTTGTATTATGCTAACATAGTATCACTCATTTGCCACCTTACAGTGGCATCAGTAATCAAATATACATATTTGATTTTTAACATGAATCTCAGTGATCTTCATTACTTATACATGTACACAAGCATAAGACTCTTGACCGTCAACAGAGTGACCGTGGTTAATGGTACAACTACTAAGATGCCATAGTACCTACCAAGAAGACAAGCATACGTGGACACTCAGTCTAAGTCCCAACTGCCTCCAAATCTGAAAACATGAAGTTTAAAAATGTAAGTATAAAACTCAGTGAGTGAACATAAGAAGGGAACAAGCAATCAATAGGAAGAATTTGGAAATCATGATGCACTTGTTTCAAAAACAATGCAATTGATTTAGTTTCTTACTAAAAACCCCTCATTCCAAACTTTGATTAATAACCTCATAGTGTTGCAAAAACCCAAGATCAATCCATGAATTTAAATGGGCAAAAAATATGTCAAAATCAAGCAAGGTAGCAAGCATGGCAGCAAGCTTCTAACTGCAATAAAGTTCATTCTCGCTGCAGCGAGATTCAGGTGGCCAAAACAGAAAGTTTCTCGCTGTAGCGAGAAACAGTGTTAGTTTGCATGTGTTTTAGTGTTTGTATCATATCTCCCCCTACAGAAGTCCAATTGACCTGATTTTTAAACAATTAGAAAGATAAGAGACAGCAATACAACTTTTATGTTTACCACTTTTTTCAGTTCAGACGGGAATATGGTCAAAATCTTCATCGAAGTAAAAACACTACATTAAAACCTGAGAGTTTCTCGCTGTAGCGAGTTGTTGGTTGCCAAAACAGAATGTTTCTCGCTGCAACAAGAAGCAGGGCACCTAAGTGTAAAAAGGACCTCTTTTGCACTAAAAATCCATTTGATGTTCCAATAAAAATCAATTTTCAAGAAAATGGAAACTTCTCAAGATTCATCATGCCAATTTCAACATGACAAATTTTCACATGCATTACAATCATATACCATATTTATGAGCTTTTATTCCATCAACATATATACACATATATACATAGATAAGCACCAATACCACCATCATCTCATCCGACTCATGTGCATTCCCCCACATCGTGCACATAGCCGGAGTCATCGTGTGCATCCCCCCACATCGTGCACAGTCAGTGCCATCGTGTGCATCCCCCCACATCGTGCACCCGGGCACTCTCATCATCCAACTCCCTCACCACTGTCATCACTGGCATGTGCATCCCCCCACATCGTGCACACGCACGGTCATAATTATCACACAATATCCACCATCAGTGCATAACATATATATATATACCAACACAATGTAGTAGTACAAGAATCCATAACAACCACATGCCACAACATAGAAACAATTTATCAAGGGCTTGTTCCTAAGGCACCAGTTTTAAGAAAAAAATTTAGATAAAATCATTCAAAGGTCTTGTGCAAATACATTCACATTCCCAAAACCATTTTAAAATGCAAGTTCACTCACCGGTATTGTTGAACCTTTAATCGACTCTAACCTCCACTAATGGTTCAAATGGGCAGGTGAAGCCGTGTTGGAACCTATACACACACAACATCACAACCAATCCAAATTGGCATTAATAAAATTCTAAAAGCTCTTTCTTAACTCAAGTTCAGCTAGTTATTCCTAACTAGCTTTCAATCACCATTAGGTGGCTATTTATTTCACTACTCTAGTCACCTTAAAAATGAATAACAATCTCAACAATAGATTAACTCACCACTCTAATCATCAACCATTATCAACAACTTGAAAATTTAACCTAATTCATTACTCACCTTGGTGGTTTTTTGTAGTTGAATTCCTTTTCAAAAGCTTCCAAGCTACTATGGCAAGTCTTTCGTTCTCTCTCTGAAACTTTCAACTAGTGAGAGAAAGTGCTGAACAAAGACTTTTGAGGGTCTTAAGGTAGGAGAGTGAAAGAGCATAAAGGTTTTATGAAAAAAGTGCATAAAAGCATGAAAATTGGAGCTAGAGAAAGAAAGTTATGGAAGTTGCAAAGCAAGCTTCCATGGAGGATAAAAGGAACGTGAAAGGGGAGGAAGAAGAAGAAGGAGAAGCAATTGGAAGCTACTGGAGCTCAGATATTTATGCTTCAAGTTAATCCAAATTTCCACCAAAATAACCAAAATGCCCTTAACATGGTGGTTTTGTCTTCCTCCCATCCTTTGTGCAACCTTTTTGCTCGTTTGACACCACAATAAAGTCCATAATAGGCTAAAGGTACTCGAGTTCACGAAACTTAAAAATTTAGACCCGAGATGTAAAATGACCATTTTATCCCTATCGTGGAAATTATCATTACTTTTATCTTCCTCATTTATTTACCATCATAAACATCATTTATTCATTCCTTAGGCCTATTTAGACCATACTAGCATAAAAAAAAAACCCACTCGTAGGAGCTCACCAAGAGAAATTATGAAATTACCTCCGATTCGCATTCTCGCGTCTACTTTTAGTTATGTGTCTATGGAGATCGAGATTTCACAAGTTAACTTCCGAATTACCCTTTTAACTCAGTAATCAACCTCAATTGGTATCCGTAAACTTTATTAGCCATCGTATCAAAATACGAGGTGTTACAGTCTGTCATTATAATTTGACAGTTTTTAGGTGGGTCGATTTCAAAGGAGAGAAAATATAAAGGAAATGAGTTAATGGGTAGTTTAATTTTCCCAAAACCCGTCTTTCTCCCCTTTAAATACTGTTAGTTTTTCTCCTATTCAAAATTCAAATTTTGCCTTCTATTTTATTTTTCATCTAGGTAGTATTTTCTACCCATTCTCTTCACCCGATATACTACTCCTGTTCACTATTTTATTCGTTTTCTCTCTAACTCACTAAGTCTTATTATTTAAAGTGACAGAATGCTTTTAGTCGACTAAGTGCCTCTCTTAGTCGACTAAGTGCCTATTGTCTTTCGAGAAAGTTTCAAAATATTTCTTAAAGCTCCTGCATACTAACCATTCCTAAATTTCTTTTAATCTCACAGAATCTATCCTCATTTAAGGGTTTTGTGAAGATATCAGCTAATTCATGTAAGGTATTTACAAACTCAATTTCAATGTCACCTTTAACTACATGATCTCTAACAAAGTGGTGCCTAATCTCAATATGCTTAGTCCTAGAATGCTGCATAGGATTTTTTGAAATGTTGATTGCACTTGTATTATCACAATATATTGGTATGTTATGCATTGATATTCCATAGTCTTTTAGTTGTTGTTTAATCCATAGGATTTGAGCACAGCAGCTACCTAAAGATACATATTCGGCTTCAGCTATAGAGAGAGCTATTGAATTCTACTTTTTGCTTGACCATGACACAAGCATACTACCTAAAAACTGGCAAGTTCCAGTAGTGCTCTTTCTTTCTGTTTTACTGCCAGCAAAATCAACATCTGAATATCCAATTAAGTTAAAGGATGATTCTCTAGGGTACCATATGCCTAAAGTTTGTGCGTCTATAAGGTATCTAAAAATTCTTTTAACAATAGTCATGTGTGATTCTTTGGGTTGAGATTGAAAATGAGCACACAAACACACACTGAATTGGATATCAGGCATGCTAGCTATTAAATAAAGAAATGATCTGATCATACCACTATAGAGCTTTTGATCAACATTCTTTCCTTTTTCATCTAAATCAAGTGTGGTGGATGGACTCATTGGTGTACAAATTGATTTCAACTTTAGCATATCAAACCTTTTGAGCATGTCTTGAGTGTATCTTTCTTCGTTGATGAAGATTCCTTTCTCACTTTGTTTGATTTGAAGCCCAAGAAAGTACTTCAGCTCACCCATCATGCTCATCTCAAATTCACCTTGCATTTCTTTAGCAAAGTTCTTACATAAAGCCTCATTAGTTGCACCAAACACAATGTCATCCACATAAATTTGAACAACAATTAAATCATTTAAGTATCTTTTGATAAACAATGTTGTGTCAATACTATCTCTAACATAACCTTTTTCAACTAAAAATTTTGAAAGCCTCTAATACCAAGCTCTAGGAGCTTGTTTCAATCCATACAAGGCTTTATGAAGTTTGAAAACATGATCTGGTTTTTCAAAGTCCTCAAAACTGGGGGGTTGCTCAACATAAACTTCTTCTTGGATGAAACCATTTAAGAATGCACTCTTTACATCCATTTGAAATAACTTGAAGTTCATAAAGCAAACAAATGCAAGCAGTATTCTTATAGCTTCTATCCTAGCAATTGATGCAAAGGTTTCATCATAGTCTATTCCTTCCTCTTGGTTATATCCTTGGGCTACCAACCTAGCTTTATTTCTAACTACATTCCCTTGCTCATCTACCTTATTTCTAAACACCCATTTTGCTCCAACAATAGGGTGGTTTATAGGCCTAGAGACTAATGACCACACATGGTTTCTTTTGAATTGATCAAGTTCCTCTTTTTTCGTTTTCAACCTTCCTACAATGACTTATGAATGCTGGTAGAGCATCAGTTTTATGAGCAAGGAAATATACCCAAGTGTACCTAGAGTAGTCATCAACTATTACAAAGCCATAAGATTTTCCTCCTAAACTAGTTGTACTTATTAGACCAAATAGATCAATGTGCATCAATTCAAGAGGTCTAGATGTGGAGACAACTTTCTTGGTCTTAAAGAATGTTCTAAGTTGTTTTCCTAGTTGGCAAGCATCACATATCTTATCATTTTCAAACTTAAGATCCGGTAGTCCAACAAATAAATTTTTTCTAATCAACTTTGACATGGTATCCATGCCCACATGTCCTAATCTCCTATGCCATTACCAACTATCATTTTCAGCATTTGCCACAAGACATATTTCACAATCCATTTCAAGATTTTCAAGAAATACAACATACATATTCTTTAATCTTCTTCCTATAAATTAGACTTTATTAATGCTTATGTCTATCACTTCACATTTGGTTGAGTCAAAACTGTAACACCCCGTACCCTCGTATAGTAGTCAATGTAACCATCCCGGTAAGACGAAGGGCTAATTGGTATGAAATTATGTGCTAAAAAGCGATAAAAGGTGAAAAGAATGCTCAAGAGTAAAATATTTCGCACACACGAAAATAATAATTAAATAATCATACCCTTGTCGAGGATGAATTAGCAAGTTAAAAGATAATTTGCAAGTGAATTGGGACATAATAAGATGTTCCGAGACTAGAAGAGACAAGTGAAAAATTTTAGAATAAAATAATATTTTATTAATAAAATAATATTAAATTATTAATATTTAATCGGATGCTGGAATTAGTCGTGAAAAGGGATTATATGGTCAATCCAAGTGGGGGAGAAGAAGAATGAACAAATTTTGGAGATAAATGACGTAAGTGAGACGCGTTTTTTTATTAAATCGAACTAGCGTTGGTAAATAAATATTTAAATATTATAGTAATACCACGTTTAAGTGCAATTTTGATATTTTGGTGGTACATGCGTAGAGGGAGAAAGATAGAAAGAAATTGAAATTTAAAACGTGTCAAATGGACCAAAGAATAATTAAATAAAAATACAAATGATATATGGAGCATGAATAAATAATTAAATAAAAAAAGAGGGGGGCCGACTTGATCAGCCACCCATGTGTAATAAAATGGGAAGCAAAAACCATTTTAAAGCAAGTGTGTTAAAGGGAGGCCAGCCAAGTAAACAAAACTATGATAAAAGAAGAAGAAAGAAAAAAGGGTGGCGGGAACATTAACATGAAACTTGTCATGTGTCAGCCCCACCATGAAGCAACATTAGGCAAGCCTCTCTTTTGTCTCTTTCATTTTATCATCAGCCAATTGAGAAGATAAGAAAAAAGGAGAAAGAGCCGATTGTGAGTGAAAGATGTGGGGGCCGGCCAATGCACATAATGAAGGAAGAAATGAAATAAATAAAAGCAAGGGTGATGGGACAAGGCATGTCCAATTTTTTCTCCCCAAATGGCAGCACATGAAATGAATATTTATTTGTCTTTTTCTTGCATCAACCGGCCATTTAAAAAAAAAAAGAAAAAGGAAAAGAGTGGTCTGGAGAGTTGGGACCTGAGTGAGAGAAGAAAAATCTGCTAAGCCGAGATGAAAAGAAAGAAGAAAGGAGAAAGGAAAGGAAGGAGAAGGAAGGAAAGAAAAAGAGAAAAGGGAGTTTAGCCAAACCAATGAGAGAAAAGAGAAGGAAGAAAGGAAAGAAAAAGAGAGAAGGAAGTTCAGCCGAGCCAAGGAGAGAAAAGAAAGAAAGAAATGGAGGAAAAGAAAGAAAGAAAGTTGGACTTATGGTGATTAGGTTTTGACAAGAGAGAGAGAGAGAGAGAGAGAGAGAGAGCTTATGTTGTCCATGGGTGTTGGTTCATGAGAATGTCGGCTAGAATAAGGAGGAAGAGAAAGGGAAAGAGAAGAAAGGTGGAAACTTGGGCCAACCAGCCCAAATGGGTAAAAAATTACCTTGCCCTTTTTTTTTGGGCTTGTTATGAATTTGGATTAGTTGGGGCTAGCCCATCTTGCTTAGCTAAATTTTGATTATTAGTGTATGAATTAAATTTAAGTTGCTTTAATACAATAATTAAAAATTCTTTTATGATATCTCATAGGATTAAAGTAAATAAGAAAATATGAAATGAATGAATAGTGTTTTAAATGTAATTAAGAAATTTTAAAATGATTCATAGTGAGGAATTATTGTTGTCGAAAGGATCTATTTGCATAAATTAGTTGGAAGTGTTAAGTTGCATGGTATATTAATTGGAAGAAATAAGGAGGAATAATGTGGATGGAAATTGGAAAATAATTGAGTAGATTTGAAATGATTATGGTTGCCGTAAATATGGTTAATATTATGAAAATATAAGATGGATTTGGATGGAAGTTACTGAGAAAGGTTAAGTAGGCACTTAATATGATAAATAAGTTGCCAGTGTTTATAATATAAAGAGTTACGAGAGCAAAGGATATAAACGATTTTAGTAAAAATGTATTAAGATGTGAGTTAGTCGAATATGGATTCATGATAAAATGAGAAATAGAAGAGGAATTGATGCACTAAATATATTAAGTTTGGATTGTTGATAGGAAGTACCAAAGTAAAGATAGTGTACTATAGCGGCGTGCCAAAGCAAGTGACGAGCGACTGGCAAGTAGAAATAGCTAGATATGCCTCTGAACAAATAGCAATGTAATATCCCGCTATCATAAGGTGAGTGAACTTGCATCAAAGTGTTTTTGGGAAATACATATGTGTTGGGATAAAGCATTTAAATGATTTTACTTGGTTTTCATTAATTATGCATGGGAACAAGCCCTTGACAAAATGTTTTGATGTTGTGAAATTGTGAAATGTGTAAAAAGATGAATCCATGTGCTCCTATATTATGTTTGTATGTATATATATGAATATGTGTTGTGCATTGATGAATAATGTTGTGTGATAATGATGACCCAGCTATGTGCGATGTGGGAGTGTACATGAGCTGATGATGACCTGGCTATGTGCGAGTAGGGAGTGCGCATAAGCCGATGATGACCCGGCTATGTGCGAGTAGGGAGTGCGCATAAGTCGATGATGATGAGCCGGTTATGACGATGAATGAAGTAGGGTGGTGTCACGACCCGAAACCTCCCTCGGGCCCATGACAACCGCCGCGACGTCTCGATTGACACTCACTGCTCGGAATGCCAATCGGAACCCCGTAAGGCTTACATATCAGTTTCTTGCCTTTTCTATGAGCAATCATTTTTAAACATTTCGTTTTAAACAGTTACCAACTGTTTCTGACTCAAGTAAATCAAAAGACAAAATTATTTTAAAAGGATTTATAGACAAATATTACTATTCAAATATTGATTAAAATATAGTATTTTTATATAAAACAATATTTATAGAAACACGTGTAAGTAAAATAAATTCATACATACAATAATTTACAAAGTTATAATGTACAATAATAATTACAATGACAAGTGGCCCTTAAATACACCAAGTGTTGGTGATAGTAACCTACTGTCTATGAGATAGAGGGGTCAACTGGAATCTCGACAAAATTGGTATCTACAAGCTACCATAGACCTGAAATGTTTGGAAATGAGGTGGGTGAGATTTCGCAATCCCAATGAGTAAACAGACATTATCATAAATATCTAAAGGCGAGTAACATGGAGGCAAGTTTAAACAGCAAATTACAAACTATTTCATAAGGTTTTCAATTTATTTCTTAAACCATAAAATATTTGTAATTTACCAAAATAGTTGTTAAGGCTTATAACTTTTATTAAAAACAAGGCTCAAGCCAAAACTAATCCTCAGGGATACCTTGGCCGAGGCATCTAACCGAGTCCGCCAAGGTTGTTAAGATATTTACATGTGAAACACATTTTTATTTTTAAAACAAATCGTTCCTTGGCATTGACCGAGTTACACATTCACGTGGGGGTTCGACGTGAAGTGAACTCTAATATTACCCCGGGAGTTACCCTCCTCGCCTCTACTACCAGAGTAACTATATAATCAGGTTTACCATGCCTCTTTAATAGGCAGTCCACCGAAACCCGTCACTGTAGTGACTAAACCCACCAATTTTAATAAAATTTCGATAATATAACGTGGCTTTTATTTATTTACCCAGCTTGCATAGTAAAAGACAGTTTACATAAATTCTCAATGCAATTATAAAATATAGCCACATATACTCATATATCATAAGCCATTCATAGGAAAATATATTTTTCAAGACAATTGGCAGCCTCCAATTACTCAATTTCATGATTAAAATTTTTTTTTTCAGAAAATCAAGACAATATATTTATTTGTCATATTTATTTCTAAAACATCAAAAATCTCATTTTAATCTCATTTTTGTTTCATAAAATCCATGAAGAGCATTTAAAAATAAACTCTAGATAAATTACAATAATAATAGGTTTACTCACCGTTTGTACAAACTAATTGCTTTTTAGGTGCCCCGATCACTGTTCGTCGGGTACGACTTCCTTGCCTTTATCGGAAGGCTCTCCTCCTGGACACATTCCAAAAATTACACAATTCACCACATTGATGCTAAATCACTATATAATTGACTTAAATCCTATACTAATGCATGGTATGAAATGCAATAGCCTAAAACGGCTTAAACGCGGTATTAACCTATTTTTGGCACTTTACCCGTTAAATTGCTAACGCTCTCCATTTTAGCTCTAAATTGTCCCATTTTCTCTCCAACATTTCTAAACATTAAATATCAGCCAATAACCTTCTAAAATCACCAAAATCAGCTAACTTTCCTCCTTGAAAAATTCGATAAAAAATGGGACATTTACTCGGTTAATTTTTCACTTTGTTTTTCTATCACATTTAACCATTTTTCATCATTTTCTCTTCATTTCTCTTAGAATAAAAATCAGTTCATCATCATTGTACATCATTGAACATTCGGCCAAGGGTGGGTATTGTGAAAATTTCATGCTTTCTTGCCCAA